>NW_028327182.1:55214959-55520951 GCF_987537825.1 Furipterus horrens | reverse complement strand
CTTAGGGGGAAAGCTTTCAGTTTTTGCCCATCCAGTATGATGTTGGCTTCAGGTTTCTCGTATATGGCCTTCATTAGGTTGAGGTATCCTCCCTCTATTTCCATTTTGCTGAGTGTTTTCATATTAAATTGGTGTTGTACTTTATCAAATGCTCTTTCAGCATCTATTGATATGATCATGTGATTTTTGTCTTTCATTTTTTTTATGTGGTGTATTATGTTTATTAATTTGTGAATATACTATCCTTGCATCCCTGAGATGAATCCCACTTGATCGTGGTGTATGATCTTTCTAATGTGTTGCTGGATCCTGTTTACCAATATTTTGTTGAGGATTTTAGCATCTACGTTCATCAGCGATATTGGCCTGTAGTTTTCGTTCTTTGTTGTGTCTTGACCTGGTTTTGGAATTAGTATAATACTGGCCTCATAGAAAGAGTTTGGGAGTTTTCCCTCTTCTTTGATGTTTTGGAATAGTTTGAGAAGGACAGGAGTTAGTTCTTCCCTAAATATTTGATAAAATTCACCTGTGATGCCATGCAGTCTGGGGCTTTTGTGTGCTGGGAGTTTTTTTTATTACTGCTTCAATTTCACTAGTTGTTATTGGTCTGTTCAGTCTTTCTGCTTCTTCTTGGTTCAGTTTTGGAAGATTATATGTTTCCAGAAATTTGTGTATTTTCCTGAGGTTGTCAAATTTCTTGTCATGTAGTTGTTCATAATAATTTCTTACAATACTTTATATTTCTATGGTATCAGTTGTAATTTCTCCTCTTTCATTTCTGATTTTATTTATTTGGGTCCTCTCTCTTCTTTTCTTGTTGAACCTGGTTAAAGGCTTGTCGATTTTGTTCATCTTTTCAAAGAACCAGCTCCTGGTTTTACTGATTTTTTGAATTATTAGTTTAGTCTCTATGACATTTAATTCTGCTCTGATCTTGATTATGTCCTTCCATCTATTTGCTCTGGGCTTTGTTTGTTGTTGTTGTTGTTGTTGTTGTTCCTCTCGTTCGTGTATCTATAGGGTTAGGTTGTTTATTTGAGATTCTTCTATCCTTTTTCGGTAGGCCTGTATTGCTATGAACTTCCCTCTCAGCACTGCCTTCGCTGTGTCCACTAGGTTTTGGGCTGTTGTGTGTTCATTTTCATTTGTGTCCAGAAACTTCTTATTTCTTCCTTGATGTCCTTGTTAACCCATTCATTATTTAATAGCATGTTATTCATTCTCCATGAACTTGAATATTTTTGAGTTTTTTCTTTAGGGTTGGTTTCTAGTTTCAAGCCATTGTGGTCTGAGAAGATACTTGATGTAATTTCAATTTTCTTGAATTTGTTGAGGCTTGTTTTGTATCCTACCATGTAGTCTACCTTTGAAAATGTTCCACGTGCACTTGAAAAGAATGTATAGTTTGCTTCTTTGGGGTGAAGAGGTCTATACATATCGATTAAGTCCATTTGATCTAGAGTGTTGTTCAGTGCCTCAATATCCTGGTGTATTTCTGCACCTGGAAGATCTGTACATTGTTGACAGTAGGGTGTTAAAGTCCCCTGCTATGAGTGTTTTGCTGTCAATATCCTTCTTGAAGTCCTCCAAGATTTTCCTTATATATTTGAGTGCAAATATGTTATATCTTTTTGATGGATTGTTCCCTTAAGTATTATGAAATGTCCTTCTTTGTCTCTTTTTATGGCCTTTGTTGTGAAATCTATTTTGTATGATATAAGTATTGCTCCCTAGCTTTTCTTTTTTTATGTGTCCATTTGCCTGAAATATTTTTTTTCCATCCCTTCACTTTCAGTCTGTGTAGATCTTTTGTTTTGAGGTGGGTCTCTTGTAGACAGCATATGTGTAAGTCATGTTTTCTTTTCCATCAGCTACCCTATGTCTTTTTATTGGAGCATTTAATTTATTTATATTTAAGTTTATTATTGATAGGTAGTTATTCATTGTGATTTTTTTCCCTTTGCACCTGTGTTCCCTCTCTTTCTTCTTCTTAATGCAGTCCTTTTAGCATCTCTGACAGTGCTGGTTTAGTGGAGATGTATTCTTTTAGCCTTCTTTTGTCTGGGAAATTCCTTATTTCTACCTTCCTTGCTGGGTAGAGTAGTCTTGGTTGTAGGCCTTTGTTTTTCATTGCTTGAAATATTTTTTGCTATTCTCTTTTGGCTTGTAATGTTTCTGTTGAGAAATCAGCTGATAACCTTATCAGAGCTCCCTTGTATATTATTTCCATTTCTTTCTTGCTGTCTTTAGGATTCTCTCTTTGTCTTTGAATATTGTCATTTTGATTATGATGTGTCTTGGAGTGGGCCTGTTTGGGTTCATCTTCATTGGAACTCTTGTGCTTCTTGGACTCATGAGACTTTTTCTCTCATCATGTTTGGGACATTTACTGTCATTACTTTTTCAAACAAGTTTTCTATTCCTTGCTCCTCTTCTTCTCCTTCTGGTATCCCTATGATATAGTTATTATTACATACCATGTTTTACTGCAGCTCTCTTAAACCCACTTCATTCTTTTCATCTTTTTTCATTTCGTTGCACTGTCTGGGAATTTTTTTCTACATTGTCCTCTAGCTCACTGATCCAATCCTCTGCTTCATCTAGCCTGCTTTTGATTCCTTCTACTGTGTTCTTAAGTTCAGAAATTGTATTCTTCGTTTTTTCCTGGCTCTTATTAATAATTTCTATGTCCTTTTTAATGCTGGTGTAGTTTGGAGTTAATGCCTGGTAGTTCCCCTGGTGTTTTTTGTAGTTTCCCTGGAGCTCTTTGTAGTTCTGCTGTAGTTCATTGTTGTTTTCTCTGAGTTTGTTGAGTTCATTGAGCTTCCTTATTACCATTATTTTGAATTCCATGTCTGATAGTTTGCTTGCATCTATTTCACCTATTCTTCTGGGAATTCCTCCTTTCCTTTTTATGGGGGTTATTTCTTCATCTTCTCATTTTAGGTGACTCTTCTTGTTTGTTTCTGCTCCTTAGATTGATCTGCTTTGACTTCCTGCCTTCATGGTGTAACCTTCTGTGGTAGGAGTCCTGTGGAATTCTGTGGTGCAGGCTCCTTGATCTCCTGAATCTGATGCTCTTGGAATGCCTTTTATGCCATTTATTTGGGTTGTCTGGTAGTAATTTGGTTTTGGTTGTTGTTGTGTTGCTCTTTGGTGGATTTTTCCCTCCAGCTAGCTGACTGAGAGTCATTCCACCTACCATGTCTTGTAAACTTTTGTTGAGCTGTTGCCAAAACAAAACCATCAGCCCAGGCAAGGAACCCACACCCACAAATATATCCCCCACCCTCAATCACAGTATCATCTGAAAATGAGCCAGTATTAATAAGGATGTAAACAAATTAAGAGTATTATAAGAAGGAAAAAGAAGTAAGAGTGGACTAACTGAATGAAAAATGGTCTTTGAGAGGGAAGGGGGAGGAGCAATAATAGTAGAGAGTAGGGACAAGGCAATGAGAAAAAATAAAATTTATATTGTATATAAAAAAGTGAGGGAAGAAGACAGAATGAAGTTAGCGAGGAGAAGCATGTAGCATTATGTTTAAAGAGAAGTTATAAAATACAGATATAGTGTGTGAGAGAATAAACACACACATCCACCCAAAAATAAAGTAGATGAATGAGAAGAAAAAATACACACCAGATTAGAGAAAAAGTTTCACCACAGCACTGTCAATAACTTATGAGCTAAAATTAATATACATGGGATGGGTGTAAATGGTAAAAAGAAAAAGAGAAAGAAAGAAAGAGAAGCTTAAGAAATGTCTGGAGGAAAGGGAAGCAATTTTGAGATGATAGTTGGAGAAGGAATAGTAAGGGTGAGGAATGAAAACCAGGCTAAGACTGGAAAAAAATTCAAATTTAAAATGAAAGAAGGAAAGAGCTGGAGGAAGGTACAAATGGAGTAGCAGAGGAGGACAGTATTATTTGAGATTTAAAACACCAAAATAGTGAAGATCTATGAATAAAGTTGCAGGAAGGCCACAACTATCACCATATCACACTTAATGGACAAAGATTGATCAAGGTGGAGAGAGAATAAGTGTATTTTATGAGTGGGAAAAAAGAATGTGAGATGACTAATGACAAGAAAAATGGTCTGGAGAGAGAGAAGATAGAATTTAAAACAAAAATAAGAGAAAATAAGATGGTAAAATTGCATGAGAAAAGGGAGCAGCAAAATATAAGAATTAAAATAAACTATAGTATAAAGACTAGTTGCTTATAATGCATGGTCTGGGAGGACAAGAAATGATTGTTGAAAGGATATGCAGGAGACAGATAACTCCTATAGATGATCACAGTGGAATTTTTCTCTATAGTGTCTGGTTTTTATCACTTTCTTCTCTTTCTGGATCTGTCCCTGGTGACATCAGATCATGTCCCGGTCTGGATCTAGGCAGCCTTTTCGAGACTACCAGCATCTACTGCCTGGGTCTGTCTCTTTCTGTTGGTTTTCACTCTAGTCACTCTGTAATCTGCAGTCAGGCTTAAGCACCATGGAATGGAGCCGAGTAATTTCCTCAGGTGGGGCTATTGCTCTCCCTCCAGCTGATGCCACTTGGAGGGAAGTGGTCTGCTTGAAGATTTTCTTCCACAGCACTGGGGTACGGTCCTCTGCTCCCCCAGCTCTCTCTCCCTGACACCACCACCCCAAACTCTCTCCAAGCATCTCTAGTCCACTCCTCCCTCCCTTGCCTGCAGCCTAGGGCAAGCCAGCGCGAGTGCGATCCTGTGCGCACTCCCCTCAAGAACCTCACCATTCCTCCCCAGTCAGCAAACAAACCAACAAATAAACAAAAAACACTGTTTTTTGCCTCTCAGAGCCAGACGCCACCTGGATCAGTCTTGGCTCTGCCAGTGGGCCTAGCCTGATTTCAACCCCCAACTCCTCTCAGAGGGAACCCTCAGGACACTGAAAAATCTCTCTGCATGCCCAGCTTCCACTCGCAGGAGCCAAGTCAGCACTCAAGTCTCTCCCGCGGTTCCTCTGTAATCTGCACCAGACAAGGGACTATGAAGTGGCCCCCTTGCCTGCCCGCGGCTACTGGGCTTAACTCTAGCTAGTGTCCAGTTGGTCATCCGGATGATTTCTCCACAATTAAGCCTGAATTCCATACTGGTCTTAGGAAGAGGCAAGTGCAGCCTGCACTCACTTCTCCACCATCTTCCTCCCTAAGCAGAGTATTTCTGACTCAGGGAAGCAGATACAGTTTCATAGGTGTCTCTAAGATTTTATGGAATGCATTGTTTTGTAGTATGTTGCAGTGTTAAATTGTTCGAATGAAGAGGTGGAGCAAGGCATTCTGTCAAGAAAATGTATACCTATATACAAACCAATGGGTCTCAGGGTTGATGCCACTCAAGAGCTTTATTAAAGCTGAGCAAGGCTCCAACAGTATATCCTTGTGAAAGCATACAGTGTTTGGGGGGGGCTGTTGACAGCTCTCTGTAAATAGTTGTTGAAAGCACAATTTTCTGGTAGTAGGAAAGGATATTGTGATTGTGAACAAATCACAGAATGGGCACAAAATGTAGGGGTAATGCTTTGCTGTACCTGGGTATCTTTTGGCTATAAATCTTTTAACTAAAGGTGGAATGTGTGAAAAATTATTTACTTGCATTCCTTCCTGACAGTTGTATCTTAGGATTTAAAATTGTTGCTCATTTAAACTCAGATGTGGAAATGAGAAGGAACCCTGACAGAAAGTGATTCTGCAGGTTCGAGCTGCTGATGAGCACAAATGAATATGCTTAACATAGTCTGCAGTCATTATTAGGTAAGAATTTAGAACTGTTAAGGAAACCTGATTCAGATTAACATAACAGTACCCCAAGGTATGTTGTCAAGTTACATGTGAGTCTGCTTAATAGATATAGTAATGTCTGAGGAATCTTAAACACAAGAGTTAGAAACTTTTCAAAAATGGAAACAAAACCAAATGCTGAATCTGTTGGCCAATGAGGCCAGTGAGCTATGATATTTCTTGGTAGCGTCTAAAAGACATTATTAAACAGATGACTTATAATGAACCACGAGACTGTTCCGTTTCCTAAGAATAAGTCATGCCATGTCAAACTAGTCATCTTAATCACATTTTCTGCTTCTCTCTTTTTAATTGGGTCGCTAAGCTTGTACGACAGAGGAATGCAAAGCCTTTGACAAGTGTATATTCCAAGATGTCATATGAAAAAGTCAAAGAAGTGTAATACACATGAGTAGACAGTTGTTCAACTGCTGGAGTAACCAAATACCAGGAAGGCTGATAAATGGTGGGCTAGTGTCATTATGGTTATGGGCATCTAGAGGTTTGAGAAGAAACCTATTCATGGCAATATTCTGTGCAGTATATGACTCGTCGGCAGCCGTCCGTCTGGAGAGACGATGGTGTAGCTTCTTAAGAGTCTATCTGCACCGCCGAGAATGGCTGTGCAGTCCGACTCGGGAGTGACACGGTATCTGTCTCCTCCCGTGTTGAATCGACATCTTGCAATGTCGCTGGAGTGTCCTCTCCAGTGAAGCTGAAGCTACAGAGCCTGGGCAGGGTGATATGGAGGGTCTGCTGTTGCCCATGCAGCAGACCTCCCCTCTCTTCGCAGTTGAAGGGTCCAAGGGAAAGACGGAGTCAATACAGCTTGGTTTCAGATGCGCCGCAGGAGTTGCCGGTGTTGACTACAACGTCAAACCGCCTTAGGGACTCCGGCTCCGGATTTTCTGTCGGGGTTTACTCCCTTAGCCTTTCCCCTGAAGAGGTATGCCGCAAGGCAGCGGAGGTTTTTTGGAGTCAGAGTTTTCCTTCTCTGATGTGCCCTGACTGGAAGATCGAACCAGCGACACTTAGCTCGCAGGCCGACGCTCAATCCACTGAGCCAAACCAGCCAGGTACCTAAGAGTAATAGCCTTAATAAATGGGTACATTGTTCAAAACCAGATGGTTGTGGCCCTGGCTAGTAGCTCAGCTGGTTAGAGCATTGTCTGGATATGCCAAGGTTGAGGATTCAATCCGCAGTCAGGGCACATACAAGAATCAACCAATGAACGCATAAATAAGGGGAACAACATCTCTCTCTCTCTCTCTCTCAGGGCACATACAAGAATTAACCAATGAACGCATAAATAAGGGGAACAACATCTCTCTCTCTCTCTCTCTCTCTCTCTCTCTCTCTCTCTCTCTCTCTCTCTCTCTCTCTCTCTCTCTCTCTCTCCCCCTAGTCTACCTTCACCTACTCAGGCCATACTGGGCCTGGTCTTCAGTTCTGAGTGCTATGATATAAATGAAATGTTCTTCTAGGAGGAAAATGGCTTTGGAGGAAGGTGTAAAAGTGCTGAGAATAGAAGACATCAGAAAGCTGTTTGTAGATGGTTGAAAGGTGTTATGTAGGGAAACATAATGTGAGAAATGCTCACAATAAAATACCAGGACACAACACTTGAGCAGTAATCGAGGCAGTTGTTTATTCACAGATCTGCAGCTCTGGGCACAGCCTAAAAGTCAAATCAAGGTACGCACCGAAAAGATGGAGCTGGCTGTTTTTATCCTAATGCGAGTAAAGCTCCCCCCCTTCCCCTTTCCTCTGCCTTCTCCTTCTTCGTTTTCTCAGGCTGGATACTCCAGAGTTACAATCTAACATGATTAACTAAATTAACTGAGGGTGATAATTAACTCAGGGTGATCTGGTTATAGGTCTGCCACCAGCTCTTCTTTGAAATTTCCCTATCTTGTTTGCTGGTCTGTCTAGCAACATTTTCCCAGTTCCCAGAGTTTGGTGATGAATATCTCCCCCCTTTGATCTCAGATATCCTTTGTTCTCAGAAGCATTTGTGCTGAGCTGCAGAATGCCTCTTTTCT
The DNA here is from genome assembly GCF_987537825.1 of Furipterus horrens. Lineage (NCBI taxonomy): Eukaryota > Metazoa > Chordata > Mammalia > Chiroptera > Furipteridae > Furipterus > Furipterus horrens. The sequence goes on along the minus strand of NW_028327182.1, from coordinate 55,513,098 downwards.
GATTTGTAAATATACTAATACTCTTAACTCTGGCTCAGAGACCCTCTAATTACATTTGCCCTTTGCTGCTAATTATTTTCTACTTGTTTGGGAATCACTGGTTTCCTTGCCCCTTACAATCCGCCCTGTCTCTTTTGGGAAATTGACAACTCAAACCATTTTATTTATTCCTTCAAACCTAAGAAGGATTTCACGACTTTCTTTCTTATAGCAAGGATTCCCTTTGGCTTCTAGGAGGAGGAGATTATGAAAAGTTGCTGGCATCTGTTTAGTTAGTGCAGTCTCGATTAGTCTCTGAACTAAACCTCTGATGCATGGAATAATACAGCAGCCTAAAGCTGTTAGGATGCCTGTGGCCACTATGAGGGATACAGAGCTGATAAGATCATTCCTTTTTAATTGCCAAACCAATTTTCTAACTATCCTGTTATAGGATTGTCGATGCCTGAGTTTTCCGCTAGTTCATTTGCTAGGGTAATCGCAGAGCGATAGTGATAGTTTCATCAGGGGCTATATTTTTAGGGATAAAGGTGCAACACTGCCCTCCGAGCATTATACATATACCTCGTTTTTCTGCCAACATTATATTGAGTGCCAACCTATTCTCCCAGGCCACTCAACTAGTGGCATCTAATTGTTAAACTGTTTCTTTTATAGAATTCCTAGTATAATTGATAAACCTTTGCTGGTTATAATAAATATAATTTATCCAATCAATATTTTTATTAATGGTCGGTCACCAAAAGAACGCTGATTCAAACCCTGCTATTTGATTTTTAGCTTTATATTTATTTGGAGCTTCTCTAAGGACCCTAATGACATCGATGTAGATGTGAGGATTGAATGATCCATTAGTTGTTGTTGACCTCTTTTGTCACTATTTTATAGTTAAAATCCCTCCCATTTCCTTGGGGCCTTGGAAGAACTAAAGCTACCTTTATAACCAAGATGCTAGCTACCAGCCATAGCCATGCAAAGGCACCCAGATAGCTGTCTTCTTCCCCTACCCCCCAACCACAGGCTCTGGGGAACTCCTGGGGACCTTCCTCTGTAACAATTTCTCCTCTTAGACTTAAGACCCTTTGTAATCTTATAAAGAACAATAGGCAAAGGTCTTGTGTTTCCCTAGCTGCTTCAAGCTGGACATGGCATCATTCTATTTGAATGGAGGATGGGGGAGTGTGGGGGAACTGGAAGAGATTAGCCTAAGACCATATATGCACATACGCATAGCCCATGAACACAGACAACAATGTGGAGAAGGCAGGGGTTGCGGGGGCGCTGGGTGGAGGGAAGCAAAGGGGGAGAAATGGGAGACATCTTTAATAGAGTCAACGAGAATTTAAAACATAGCTCCTAGAAAGTTGAAAACTAATTTTGTGTCTTGCATTATATTCCTCTGGGAAGTACTCCCTAGAATTGAGGTTTTAGAGCTAACCTAACTCATAAATATTTGATTTTTCTCTTGTTTGTAGACCTGAGAAGATGGCTAAGCTCCCAGTGATTTTGGGCAATCTAGACATTACCATTGATAATGTTTCCTCAGACTTTCCTAGTAAGTGTAAGTTCTACGTAATAAATGGAAAAAATTTTGTTTGATTTTTACTTCAAGTTGTTTGTTTTTAATTTTTCAGATCATGTCAATTCATCGTACATTCCCATAAAGCAATTTGACATCTGTACTAAAACTCCAGTCACGTTTGAAATAGAGGAGTTTGTGCCCTGCATACCAAAACACACTCAGCCTTACACCATCTACAGCAATCACCTTTACGTTTATCCTAAGTACTTAAAATATGACAGTCAGAAGTCTTTTGCCAAGGTGAGTGTAAAGATTGAGGTTTCATTTTTGATATCAAACTCTCTTAGGTTTTGGCTTCTCATGTTCTTTTATAAATATTTATATATCCTGGCTATTTGTTTTCTCTTTTTTTCTTTTAATATTGCTACAGGCCAGAAATATTGCTATTTGCATTGAGTTTAAAGATTCAGATGAGGAAGAGTCTCAGCCTTTGAAGGTTTGTTTTATATATATATTCACATTTTCCCACTTTAATAATACAGTTGTATGATATTTCACAAGTAAAAGAAGTTAGCACATTTTAATTGACATAAGCACAAAAATATATGATATCACAACATGTGACCACATATGTTGAACCTTACAGAATATGGAGTAATTGAGCTGTTACTTCTAATTGACTATTTCTGTTTTGTTGTACTTTTTAGGGATGAAGGTTTCTTACGCATGTTCAATTCAGTAAACATGTTGTGCACCTGCTCTGAGCCAGGCATTGTATGGTTGCTAGAATTATGTTAGCAGCATTAATAATACAAATAATAATAATAACAAGAATAGACTGACATTTATCAAATGTTTATTATGGTATGGCAATAATAATAGTAGTAGATTGTTGGTATTCCAGGCTCTGCTCTTAGAACCTTATAGGTATTAAACTCATTTAATTCTCATAACAGTCTTTTGAGTTAGGTACTATTATTTCCTTCTTTTTTTAGATGAGGAGATTAATGCACAGAACTGAAATAAATTGCTTAGAGTCATGCATTAGGGGAACTGATAATCAAATCCAGGCAGTCTTGTCACAGAACCCATGGGCTACCCACGGGCTACCCCAATTGAAAGAGAACTCACGGGCTGTTCAGTTTTGAGGTGCCCAATTGCCTGCCACCAGAAGCATAACTCTAAATACTAGAGTTTGGTGAAAAGAAAAAGAATTGTTTATTTAAAGGGTATGTAGATTTAGATTATTTGTGGATTTCAGCCATTAAGTCTTATTTTCCTTAAAACACCCACATACACATAGTTCAGCCTCCCCCTGCCAAACCAGGCTAGTTTTAGAAAAGTCAGAGATACACAGTCTTCCTACTTCCCAGAAACAATTCAATTTTACCAGCAGCTCCCAATTATTAGAGCCTGATTGGGGAGGTTTTGCCTGTGTTGCAGTACCCACCAGCTCATAATGCAGAACCATGTGGAGTTCCCAGCCTCCTTGTAAACCGCATGGAGTTTTCCCTTTCCTTTTAAAGCCGCATAGTGTTCTCCAAAATGCCTGCCGCCTTATTTTTAAATCCCCAACTGCATCCTGTGACGCAGTGGGCTGGGTGACTAATTGCAGCCACGTGTAGAATTTTACGTAGGCCCCATAAGATTTTCGTCACTATTTTATGGTTAAAGCCCCTTCCATCTCCTTGGGGACCTGGCTCTGTAACAGTCTGGCTCCAGAGCCCAAATTCTTTGCTGAGGAATTCTGTGAAAATGACTTTGCATGAAGGGAAGGAAATAAAGTGACAAAGAACAATGCAGTATAGTTTTTGGGAAAGACAGTTATGGAAAGAAAAAAAAAGCTGGCATACAAAAGGTACTGAAATAGTTTATTTTACAAAACTGAATAGTTAGAACAGAAAAATGCTGAAGGGACACAGAGGAAAAAATTAATCGTTTCTTGAAGGATACATGAGAATTTGCTTGGGGCACATAGGAAAGATCGTTGGGGCAAAGGGCTTGCATTTGCAGATGTGTGGAAATGTGAAGGGGAATAGTGAGCAGGGGCTGGTTCAGAACTACAACTTGGAGGGGTGGGAAGGGAGTGGGGGAAGGACAGGGAGGTGAGCTAGAGGGTGAGTTGGGCCCAGGAATAAGGGGGTTTGCAGGTCTGGAGTCTCAAAGGCAGAAGAAATCCATCAGAGATGGTTAAGTTTATGCTGTAGGAGTGTTCTTCACATCACATCTGAGTTTAATTTCTTATTCTATTAATTGAATCCTGGTGTTTCCCTTTGCTAATTCTTATTTTAGTGCATTTATGGCAGACCCGGTGGGCCAATGTTCACAAGAAGTGCCTTTGCTGCAGTTTTACACCATCATCAAAACCCAGAATTTTATGATGAGGTAAGCAAGGTTTTCAAGGGAAAACCCAGTTTAAACAGTTTTAAGGAAAACTCCAAGTTCTTTGCTTAGTATAGCAATATTAAAGAAATGCTGCATACTATACTGAAATCACAATGACAGAACTATATGCTGAATTGTTTATTTTACATATTTTTTAAATTATAAAAGTAATGTATTTATTGTAAAAAAATTAAAACTTGGAAAATGCAGATAATACAGAAAAGAAAAAGTTAAACTCCCTCCTCTATCACTACCACAATTAATAATCTTGACTGGTTTTTTCAAATTCATAGTTAAGTATAGTTATGTTTGTTGGACCTTTTTTATTGTTAGATTTCCTTATGTAAAATTATATGTAGTTCATTAAAAGTACCAAGTAAGTTTTACTTGTAAATGTTCTACCCTGGTTTTCTATCATGCCTTGACTGTGTTAAGTAAATGTAGTGGTTTCTCTCATGTATTTTCCAATTCCTTCTAGAATTGAAATATCAACTCTCCTATTTTTGATCAGTAATGTCTTAGTCTTTGCATGCTGCCGTAACCCAATACCACAGACTGAGTGGCTTATAAACAGCAAATATTTATTCCTTACAGTTCTGGAGGCTGGAAGTCCAAGATCAGAGTGGCAGCATGGTCAGACAAGGGTCATCTCTTGGGTCATAGATTCTCAGTTGTGTTTTCACATGGTGGAAACAGCTAGGGAGCTCTGTAGGATCTAAGAGCGTTAATCCCATTTATAAGGGTTTCACCCTTGTGAACGAATCACTTCAAAAGTCCCCTATTAACTGTCATCTTTGGGGGTTAGAATTTCAACATGTGAATTTGGGGAGGGAGGGACACAAACATTCAGACCATACCAGTATAACATTGTATTAAGAATCCATTTCTTCCTTACCACAATTTACTGTCTCAGATATCTTTGACCAGAAACCAAATGCACACTTACGCATTGGGTGACACTTGTGTGGCTGCTTTCACCAAGAAATTCTGTTGTTTTGGCCCTAGCTAGTTGAGTGTTATCCCACAAACCAGAAGGTTGCCAATTTGATTCCTGGTGGGCACATGCCTGGGTTGCTGGTTCAGTCCCCAGTTGGAACTTGTACTGAAGTTAACCAATCAATGTTTCCTTCCATCTCTATCTCCCTCCCTTCCTGTGTTTCTAAATATAAATAAAAAATATTTTTTTAAAAAAAGAATTTTTTTCATTTTGGAATATTAGAAAAATTGTCATTTTTGTCTTCCTTGCAGATTAAAATAGAACTGCCCACCCAGTTACATGAAAAGCACCACTTGTTATTCACATTTTTCCATGTCAGCTGCGATAATTCAAGTAAAGGAAGCACAAAGAAGAAGGATGTTGTTGAAACACAAGGTTTGAAATTTCATTATTCCTTTGATTGTTTATAACTTACACATTAGGTTTTTAAATTTTATTTTGATCTGAATTTGCGTCCTTTTGTAAAGGAATTTTAGATGACATTTGTAAAGGTAACATGCCTAGTTTGTATATGTAAATTTCTATAAAAGATAATTTTAGTAATTCTAATCCCAAAGCAAAGTACATTGTAGACAATGTTCTGCAGAGACTATTCAGGGTCTTTTTAATTTCTCAACCTTGATTGATATTGACAGTTCCTAAAGATCAGGTAATTTAGTAACACTGGCTTTCTGTCATAAGTTTTTGTACATTTACAGTGAAATTTTTGTTCTTTGTTTCAACAGTTGGTTATTCCTGGCTTCCTCTCCTGAAAGATGGAAGAGTGGTGACTAATGAGCAGCACATTCCTGTCTCAGCTAATCTCCCATCTGGCTACCTTGGCTACCAGGAGCTTGGGATGGGCAGGGTATAGGACTTTAAGATTGGTTTATCCCAGTTCCTTCAGAAAACATTTAAGACCACTAAAGCAGCAATAACACAAAAAAACACATAGTATTTTTGCCAGTCCCCACATTTGGGCTTTAATTATTCATTTTCAAGTAAACTTAGGCCATTGGAAGGCAGTTCTATTAACAATATCACCATCTAGAATAATAGTTATAATTTTATTATAAGCCCAGAAGTGGCAGAGTCGTGGAGATTTGGAGATACTGGATAAGGTAGAAAATCTCTGCAAACTAGCCATGATCAAATAAAGATGGATTCTTAGGGTCATGCAAATGATTAAGAATTATCTTCCAACTTAATGTAATAAGTCTAGTAAGCAAATCTCTTATCCACATAGTAGCCCATTCTGATACCTTTCTGATTTATTAAAGCCTGAATTGTCTCAGATCTCTCCAACTGGTTTATGGGTTTTGCATTCTTTTTAGCTACCTTAGATTTTATAGACTTCCGTTTTATAAAATGCTTAGATAAGGCTTGTTTCATTTCATATTGAATGGCTTTTAATGTTTCTGTACATTTTAAATAGTGACAAATCTGGGCCCATGTTATGGACAACTAGTTAAAATATTCCAAAATAAGGTTAAATCATATAAACATTCAGTTATAATTCCTAATCTGAACATGAGAAAAATGGAAGTTTTTGAAATAAAATAAGCACAAACAGATTTGACCTTTTGACTATGCCTGGAATACTCATTGTCCTATTTGTACTGTGGGTCATCACTTTCCGAATACTGAGCGCAAGTTTGCTTAAGTCATTGGTGAAACAGAATTCTTTCCCTTGCAAATGGACAGTAATTCTTACAGCTGCAACTAAACAGAAAAGGTAACTTAGAAAATCCAGTAAGAAGGGCAATTACTTGGAAAAAGAAAATGGGAAGAAATTAGTGTTGGTTCCATTTCTGCTGTGAGCCAGGCATAGGCATGACTATCAAGTCACCAAAGCTGTTTGGATCTTCATCACTTCATCAGTACCCTCATTCAAGATGGTGATTGAAGCCAAGATCACTGATTTGTTGGGATGTTTCTTTCCTCCATGTTTTTCAGCATTATGGTCCAGAAATTAAATGGGTAGATGGAAGCAAGCCACTGCTGAAAGTTTCAACTCATCTGGTTTCCACGGTGTATACTCAGGTATGCACTATTCCATTAAAATTAGCAGTGATTGTTCTATGAATGAGTTTGTATGACTTTTTGGCTAAACAAAACTAATTGATAATGCCATATGGCTGTACTTTATGAGTCCTCTTTTGAAGAAAGGATATACATATAAGGTACTCATACATATTGAAAGAAATGAACAGTACAAGTAACATTTTTTAACAGTTTTCCTCTTTGTTGGAGGATCTTTTGAAACCTTTTTTAAAATTTATTTTTATTTTTATTTCTTTGATGGTTTCATTTTTTATGTGATTAGTTTCATAGTCTAATAAAACATGCGTGCTGCAAGAAACAAATATTCCTACTTCTGTGGCAGATATGCTAATAAGCTTTTATTTTCTTTTCTTTACCCCCTCCCCCAGGATCAGCATTTGCATAATTTTTTCCAGTACTGTCAGAAAACTGAATCTGGAGCCCAAGCCTTAGGGAGTGAACTTGTAAAATATCTTAAGGTATCAGATGGCTTTCTTATTAACCTCTTTTTAATGAGTTTGGAGTTTATTGGGTTTTCTGTTTGGTGGTGAGTGTTATAAGAATGCTTTTTGCTGGGTGCTCTCACACCAACAGCTTCTATATGGCTTTAGATAGTGTCAAGAAGGGGACTCAGCAATAGTGCTCCTCCTACCTTCTTCCTCATCTCATGTATAATTTCCTCATGCTGGTCCTAAAACATACTGTTCCCTGGATAGAAAACCACTCACTTACAGAGGATCTTCGTGTGGAGTGCTCCACAAGCATACAGCACAGTAACAGGCACATGAGGAGCAGTGACGTTAGTCCCATTAAACTTGTAGTTCATTGTAGGAAATAACATAAGCTTCATGAATGCATACTTGGTGGGCTAAAAAAGAAAAAGAAATAATACATATCACCAACCCCAGCTTTGTGCAGGGTTAGAGAGACTCCTAGAGTCATTGCACAATGGGAGCAAGGAGGGTTTGTCTAAGGGAGTTTCATCCAGAACATGATTCTAGGGGAACATTTTTTAAAAGGAGAGAAGCATGGGGACAAAAAGTAAGAAATGTGAGAAATGGAATAGAAGTTTGTTTGATTTAAACAATAAAAATGGAATGGGGATTCTGAATTATTGCTGTGCCAAATCTCCTTTCAGCTACTTTATGAGCCATGTGACTTGAAGAAGAGCTTTTATGTATGTTGACTTGAGGAAGAGCCTTTGTATTAGTTTTCTATTGCTCCTGTAAGAAATCACCACAAACTTGGTGGCTTAAAACAACACAGATTTATTATCTTACACTTCTGTAGTTCAGAAGTTTGATATAAGCCTCACTAGGCTAAAATCAGGGTGTTATTAATAGAAGTTTCCTTTCTGGAAACTAGAAGTGAATCTCTTTTTTATTTCTTTCTTTATTTTTTATCCTTTTCAGCTTCTAAACGTTGCCTTAATTCCTGGGTTTGTGGCCACCTCATCCATCTCAAAGCCAACAGATTTGCACCTCTGACCATTCTTCTTTAGGCATGTGCCCCCCAACTCTCCTCTTTCGCCTCCTTTCACACTTTTAAAGGCCCTTGTGATTACATTAGGCCCACCTGGGTAAATCCAGGAGTGTCCCCCTTTTTTAAGGCCACCTGGTTAGCATCTTTAATTCCCCTTTGCTGTGTAACATATTCACAGATTGTGCAGGTTAAAACATGGACATCTTTGTCCCTTATTCTGCTTTCCACTGCCTTTCATTAGTTTTAGGTGGACGTCTTCCATCCTTCTTTAAAATTGAGTGGAAATTGCTTATGTATGGTTTACTTTTAAAAGGATAACTTGAACTTCGGTATTTCCTGTCTGTAGAGTCTGCATGCAATGGAAGGGCATGTGATGATTGCCTTCTTGCCCACCATCCTAAACCAGCTATTTCGCGTCCTAACCAGAGCAACTCATGAAGAAGTCACTGTCAACGTGACACGGTGAGAGAGGTGGAAAGGTGGATACTCTTCTTCCTTTTCAGTCTGTACACATGTGCAGCACAATCATACATATCTGATATGCTAATATGTGTTTTATATTTAAGAAATTTCTTTTCATCCCATATGTAGAGATCCCATCTAAATCTTTGCTTCCTGTGGTGCCAATAGCATCATCATTGTTCTAGTACTGTGATAATAATGAAATGTTTCCATTTTCACATTACTGTTCATTGCTTTATTCATTCCTTTGGTGTATAGGGTCATTATTCATGTGGTTGCCCAGTGCCATGAGGAAGGATTGGAAAGCCACTTGAGGTCATATGTTAAGGTATGTAAAATAAATAGTCCCAGTCATTTAAATCTGTGGCTCTCCAATTTCCCTTCTAAGAACTTATTTTTTTAATCTAGTTATTTTTTAAATTTATTTTGGATGAAATTTAATACTTCTGCTTTTTCTTCTATATCTTACAGCCAGTGCTTGCACCTAGATGAGTGGAAGTCCAAAGAGGGGCAGCTATTTATTTGCTTAATATCATTTCTTCTTTTAATGGGTTTTGCAAATAATGTGACCCAAATGATGTGGAAGTTTAAAGAAAACTACTAACTCAGTTAGGTTTCTGGTATAGTTTGTTGTCTTCATTTTTCTTTTTCCTCATCTAAAATTCCCAGGAAAACTGCTTCTCCTAAGATAGGAAGGTTAGCTCTGACTACCATCTTTAAGTAAGTGACTGTATGGGACAGCAAGAGATGTTGTTAGAATAAATTTCAACAAGTTCTTCATTTATATACAATATTTAGTAAACATAGTGGCAGTTACTGTTCTAAACAGTTATACACATTCCATTTAGTCTTTTACACTTTATGAATTATAGCTATGTGTTCATTTAAAAAATAAAACTTGAATTATTCAGGGTATCACTTACCCAGTGTCATATGACACATTTCATGAAGTCCTTAGGAGGTGGAGCTGTGGGCTGGAGGACCACTGACCTGAGTCAGGTAATTCACATATTCCAATGGGTTCCCCAAAGACATCCTGAACTCCCCTTTCTGTCACATGACAACCACCCTTCCTACCTTCTGCTTCCACACTTTCTTCTCCCACCCATGCAATTGTATCTCAGTACCTGATCTTCATCCTTTGGAGCCTCTTCAGCTTTCAGCTCAACTTGGAGAACCAGTGCATTAAAGCATCTTTCCCTTTTCTTCAAAGTATGCTTATAAGGCTGAGCCATATATTGCCTCCGAATATAAGACAGTGCATGAAGAACTGACCAAATCCATGACCACAATTCTCAAGCCTTCTGCTGATTTTCTCACCAGCAATAAACTACTTAAGGTATGTTGGTAGGGCCAGTACAACTCTGAAGTATTTAAATTGATAAAGAGAATTCAAACTCCTCAGCTTGATCAATTCACCCTTTTTGTATGCTTTTAGAGGTAACTGCTACCTCGTAAAAAGTGGTAACAGAGTTAGTTCTTCAATACCAACTTTGATACTTGTACTGATGTCTCTATTGAAGCTGCAAATTATAGGCAAAGTCGCATGTCCTCTTAGGTATTAATAAGTCATTATGTTTAAATCATTGGAGAACTGTGGGTTAGAGATTATACAGGCAAGTGTCAGAAGGCAAGAGGTAGCCAAGAGAAAAGATGGCATATCTAATCGCACAGTGCCATTGTGTGGGTGATGCCATGCTGAGATTATGCTCCCTATTTCCTAGGGGGATGGAGTCACTTACTGTCAGACAAGTGAAAGCAGGAGAACACCTGCCACACATCTCTGGTCTGGTAATAATTCACCAAGAGGTTCAGCCATGTTTTTTGGTCACATCTATTTTATCTCAGTAATAAACATCTCTTCTGATTATTTTTCTTACTGGAATCTTTTTTCTCTTTCAGTATTCGTGGTTTTTCTTTGATGTTTTGATAAAATCCATGGCTCAGCATTTGATAGAGAACTCCAAAGTTAAGGTATGTCACCTCATATCAGGGCTTGTGTGGTGTTCTTAGGGAAACATATCATTCATATATTAGTACTTTCTGTGTTCTGCTTACAAGTACTGTTTTAAGTGCTTTCTAGTAGTAAAGCATTTTAGCTTTATAACAATCCTATGGGGAAAGTATTAGTCTTACCCCTCATTTTATAGATGAAGAAACTGAAGCCAGGATGCTTGAGTGACTTGCCCAAGGCCATGCTGCTAGTGAGTGGAGAGAGCCAGGATCTGAGACCATTCTGACTCTAAAGCCCATACTCCTCAAGCACTTGTTATTAAATGAAAGAAAAATGTGTCTTTTCCTTTAACTAGCTTAGAAGTCTTCAAGTTTATTGATATGGGAATACTAATTTAAGCATTCATTTAAAATGCATTTACCTAGTGATTTTTAAGTGTCTTGAACATCTTAGACATTTCTCAGGGACATAGATGGGTATCTGATGCTACTTCCTGTCCTCTGTAACCAATGAATTGACTCCTCTCTGAGGTGTCTGGGTGTGTGCCATGCTCATCTCTGGACTGATGCCTGTTAAGGTATGACTGGTTGTTCCTGGCTGTCTGAACATAGATAAATTTTTTATAAAATTCCAAATAAGTGAACACAGGTGGCTACATCACAGAGCTCCTTCTGAAATGCAGTCTTGGAGTTGCCATTATGACTGAATTCTCGCCACATTGTAGCTTTACAGAAGTGGGAGCTTGAAGTGTCTGGGTGAGAGCTGGAGGCACTGATGCAGGGAGCAGCAGTTGCGGTGCCTGGCAGTCTCTCTCAGTGAATTTGGGAAGGAGGGCAGAGTCACAGGCAGGGAGGCTCAGGATGTCAGCCATCTGGCTCTGGGAGAAAGCCTTGGGAAAAGCTGATGGATCCTGTCAAGCAGAAGACTGGTGGTTCAGAACCTAAAGCCGTAGTTTCCTCTAGTAGTGTGGGTACTGGTGCTTGACCAGATGGCTTCCTTTTTTTTCTTTTAAATCTAGTTTTAGCACACAGAGAGATGCCAGATGGAGGTGGGCTCTGCCTTCCACAGAGTAACACACCATCTAAATCATGCCAGAACAGCCTGCCAAGAAAAAACTATAGCAGATTTTCTACTTGGCAGTGCAGCTAGTGTACATGCACACACACATATACATGCACACATGTCCATGCACACACATATCCAGGTTATTTGAATATATTATCTTTCTGTTAAAAATGTTGTCATATGCAGGCTAGGCTTTGGGCGTATATTAGTTTGTGAGGGTTCCCATAACAACTAGGTGATTTGAACAATAGAAATTTATTTTCTCATAATTCTGGAGGCTGAAAGTTCAAGATCAAGATGTCTGTAGGGTTTATTTCTTCTGAGGCCTCTCTTCTTGGCTTGTGAATTACCATCTTCTTCCTGTGTCTTTATACTGTTTTCCTTCTGTGCATGTCTGTGTCCTAATCTCTTTTCTTATAAGAACACCAACCCTGTTGGATTAAGGCCCACTTAATGACCTTATTTAATTTAATTACCTCTTTAAAGACCCTGTCTCCAAATACTGTCATAGTCTGAGGTATAGGACAGTAACATAGAAATTTTGAGGGGACACAATTCAGTCTATAACAAGGTCCCATTGGATTTTTTAAATTATTTTTGGCTCTAAATAAATATAATCATTTCAGAGAGATTAATGACTTATGTTTTAAAATGTAATTGATTTATTCACAAAGTATTCCTTGATCCCTTATTATATGCAGGCCCAAGGGTTACAAAGTTAAATGTGGTTTTTGCCCTCCTGGAATTTAAGTGGGAAAGTGTACACTTAGATCATGAAAGCAATGATCAAGGATGTAACAAACAATCCTGGAACACTCACAGGAAGTATATATAAAATCAAGGATCAACAACATCTTTCTGAGACCTGTGATAGAAGATTAATAAAGGAACTCAATTGCATGTGTTCTTTTCTTTAGAGGCCAAATTAAACCATAGATCTTTAGGGATGATAGAGACCTGAAAGCTATCTTCTGGTCCAGCCCCTCCCTTATGTCACAGAGGTTAAGACGGAACTATATACCCGTGAAGTAACCTGCCTAGGGTCACACAACTGAACAGAGGAACTCCTACTAGAGTCAGAACCAGCCTCTCCCAAATGCTCTGCCCTTTCCAATCTCATAACCTAATTCTCTTACAGCCTCTGGGAAATTGCTTTTGGAACTCCCTGGAACAAACCACTCAAGTGCTACTATGTACAATCTTTTCTGGAAGTTAATTGTATCTTGGTCCTAAAACAATATTCAGAGAGTTTTTAGAAGTGGCTTATTTTATAATTGTTATCCAGTTTAAAAATAAACACTGGCATCCAAAAGGAGAAAACTTAACTGTAACATAATTTACCATAAAAAGAAATACAGAGCACCTACTTACTGCTTGGGAGAGTTGAACATTTCCATGTCACTCCAGAAACCATACCACACTTTAATCACATATGGTTGATCTAGGAACTTCTCTCACCTTTTTTGAAGCCTTCATTCAGTTTGCCTTATATCTTAGGAGTAATGAGTTTTATGTATTTGAATTAGTTATTTTTATGTTTGTCTTATACTTACATCTTAAGGATTGTGTGTGTCCTGGTCCCTGATCCCAGTGTTCTGAATTTAAGGAACAAATTCATGTTCACCATTGCTATACCATTGGTGATTTCCAAAATCATGATCAAATTCTGTCAGAGTATTTATATTTTTTTGACTGAAGATTATTAAAATCATCCAATGTACTTATAATTGTGACCTGATTTCCATCCTCATTGGTAAGTTTTTCTTCAAATGCCAAGACCAGACACATGCCTGTCTTGTAGGGGCACCTGGGCCACAGATTCATATCAGACCAGATACTGCTTTTGGTGTTCTGAAAGTGTTTCCCAAAGACACCTGGCATTGATCAGCATTTGGGTACATAGTGTATGTTGAGCTGAGGCCTTCAGTGTACAGTCCCTGTGTTAGGGGTTCATTCCATCTAGTGCATATTTATGTGGAAGAATAAATTTGCATGCTGTTCTGCTTGATTCTGATGCTACACTCTTCTGAAAGTGGAGGTGGCCACATATGTCCTCATCCCTACTCCTAACCAAACTATACTATGTTACATTTGCTGTGGAAGGCTGTGAGTCAGAACCTCTCTTGGAACTAACATTTAAAATAAGCAATTTCTTTGCTAGACTCGAGTGTTTCATAGGTGACATGTGCTTGGAATTTAAAGTAAGTGGTTTTTGAGTAGACCTCATTGAGGCCTAGTAAGTTTGTAAGCCCCAACCCTGCTCTGCCTCAATACGCAACATATTTTAGGTGTTTCTTTTCTATCATATTTAGCAACTATAATTTCAGCAGATTCATTTTGAACTTCCTGTCCTCCCACATTGAATCAAGCAAATTGCTGGCATTACACAGGTGTACTTCAAGGAAGTTGGAAAACCTGGCATGGGGTAGGATGAATATATACTCTTAAGTGTTATTTATTTAACCTTCAACTATTTCCTGGCTTAACTGGGCAAGGAAAGAGTTTTCATTTGAAAAGTGGAAGGAGAATGGTATGATTCATGTTCTAAATGAACTGTTTGGACCTCCCCTAAACCATAATTGTAAACCCTATACATAGGTGATGGTGGAATGTTTATATCCACATTTTAACCCATGGATAAGTGCTTTGAACAGTTGTTTGCTATGTACAGAGCATTGAAAAGAAATGCATGTGGAGTAGAGGGTGCATCCTCAACCTTGAAGCTGACATATCCCTTGGAGAAAGAAGACATTCAGCTTGGAATAGTTGGAGAAGAGGGCAGGAAGGTATATGTGTGAGCTCCAAAATGATAGGTAGAGATGGAACTTTACCTGGCCTATGAGGATGCCACCTTTAGAGATAAGAGAATGAACATTAGGCATAGGAGAGAGCTTATGTCTGGGTAAGGCCTCTGTGGCAGAGCTCAGGCTGAGAGTAGAAGGAAAGTGTGAAAAACAAGATAAACATAGAAACAACAATGAGACTATGGGGAGCTTTGAGTCCAAACAGCCGATGATTTGGTAAAAACCATAGAGAGGTAGAGCAGATTCTTCAGCAGGAACGACAAGATGAAAGAGCATATAAATGTTAGCAGAGTGGCTTGCAATCTTTTATACCAATGAATCTGTCTTCCCCCTGGAGTTTAACAAACCTGTGGAACAGATTAACATACCTGTCATTTTTTTATATGTTTGGGGTTTTTTTGTTTGTTTGTTTTTTAGCTCTCTAACTGGAGGGAATGAGGAGGGATTGGGGATAAGAATGGGAAGAATTAATGAATGAATAAGAAGGAATATTAAGTAAACTAATTATTTGACCCAGCAATTTTACTTCTAAGTATTTACTAAATAGAAATGAAAACATATTCATAGAGAGATCTGTATGCAAATGTTTATAGCAGCATTACTCATAATAGCCAAAAACTGGAAACAGCCAAATGTCCACTAACAGAATGGACAAATGTGGTAACTCCCTACAATGGAATACTATCCAGTAATAAAAGGGAACGAACTGCTGATTTTTGCACCAACATAGATGAATCTCAAAAGCATTATGTTAAGTGGAGGAAGTCATTGTGGTCATGCAGACTTTATATTCTATGAGTCCATTTTATGATATTCTAGGGAGAAAAAAAAAACATTCTAGGGACAGAAAACATAGCAGTGGTCTCCAGAGGCTGGGGGTGGAGAAAGGAATTCAAAGGGACATGAGGGAACTTTTATGGTGAAAGAAATGTACTATGTCTCAGTTGTGGTGATGGTTACACAACTGTATTCATTGTCAAGATTTACCAAACTATATGCCTTAAAAGGGTAATTTTTAGAGTATGTAACTTAAATCTCAATAAACCTGACTTAAACAGAACGTAGTAGAGTTAGTTTTTGGTGGGGGTTAAAAGGCCACCTAGATATGTTTGAGAGCATAGAAGAGTAGAGCATTTGGGAGAGATAATTAGGACATGGTCTACCAGGCAAGACGGGACATGATGAGTTTTGCTTGGGATACGGATCTTAAGCTTCAGCGCTGTGGGTTCAGGCTGCTATGACAGAGATCTAAAATAATAATAACAACAAAAAAGAAGTGTTATTTCTTCTCACATGAAAGTATAAGCTAGTACAGGGGTTCGGTTCCACAAAGTATCTGGGGCCATGACTTTTTCTGTCTCACTGCTTTGTCTACCTGTAGTGCTGCTCATTCTTCTGAGCTAACTGGGTTTACCACCATATCCATGTAGGGCCAGCAGTAAGAAGAAAAATATTTTCCTAGAAGGATATGACCTATTCCTATCTCAATGGCCAGGCTTAGTCACACATCCTAGCTAGTCACACTTAGCAAGGGATTCTGGTAAATGTAGTCTTTATTCTGAGTGTTCCTGCACCCAGTTAAAATGTTTAAGTTCTATTACCATGAGAGAGAAGAGATAACAGATATTGGGAAGCAACCAGCAGTTGTTGCCACAAAGAGCAATGGCACAGCCCAAGAAAGTTTGCAGGTAGAGATTCAGGCTTAGACAAGTAAGAAAATGGACACAGCTAGAGAAGTAGATCTGTAATCACCAGTCCCCTAAAACCATATGCCTAAGCTTTTCACTGGGAAAAGCATTGTGTTACTGTGGAGTCACCAGGTGAGGTTTTCTATATAAAAGACTTATTAGGGGCAATGACTATGAGAAAAAATGGGAAAGAAGCCCAGGAGAGGTTGAGAAAACCATCAGATGGCAGGTAAAGGAAAGAAGGAAGGAAGGAAACATCTTAGACTGCAGTGCAATTCTAGGAGCATCAAGCAAGGCCACTGGAAAGTCTTTGAGCTTAGGTTGGCCATCAGAGGAGTCCATTGTCCCCCAGGAACAAGCCTTCCTTGGTATTCCTGCCACCCTCAGTTATTGGCCAGGAGCAGCCCATGCAAGATGCCCATGGTGTAAATGCAATAACAGAATTCAGAGCACAGCAGCTGGGCCATGGGTCAGTTTTGCTCCCTGCAGTTGGAGATTTTAGTCACCATTTTCATGGCATCAGCACATAGAGAGACTGATCTTGGTGAATGAAAATAATGAAGAGATAGGAAAAAGAAAAGATGTTGTAGAAGAAAACAGAAAAAATAATGTAGGAATTCCAATAAGAGGGAAATGTCACTGGAAGATTTCTTATCTATATCATTTCTTTTCTGTTTGCTAAGCCAGAAAAATTAAGTGTATTAGCTAATAAACTTCTTCCTTATATCTCACTGAGCAGTAAAATAGTCTATAGAAGAGAGGTCTCTAAACCTCACAAGAGAGTAGAACACAGTAAGTAACAGAGAATCGAACATTTGAAGACTGTTGGGAAGTTTTTGTACATAAAGCAGTGATTTGGGCCACAGCGTTTGCCAAAGCCCAGACAACATGACATGTAGGAAATGGTGTAGCCCATCGCTAGTATCTGCAAAGATGTGGCTGTTAGCAGCAGGGCTCACAAGAGTGTGGGTCGTCAGGGAGATTCCACTCGGTTAACAGTCGGGTGGCAGGAGCTGAGCAGCCAGCAGGTTGGTACAAATGTTGGGCTCACAGCAAGGTTCGGGGCATGGGACACAGCAAGCTGGCTTGAGGAAGCTGATCTATTGTGGACAGGCACTGGACAGTCAGACTACGCACCAACAGCATTTGTCGGGGGACCAGATAGTGGTGGCTAGGCCACTGGGGATGCTGCAGTGGAGCTACCACAGCAGGACATTGTCAGGAGCGGGGTTTTGCTTGACTGAGAAATCTAGTGTCTCAGCATCCTCTCCTCTGAACTAGAGCTTATATACGCAACCCCCCTCGCCCCGCCCCCTGGACATCAGTCAGCATCCTAAATTATTTTCTTCCATTTCAGTTTGTAGTGCTCTCCATAAAAACACCTAATTACCTCTGTCTTTATTACCTTCAGATGTGTGTCTTACCTCATTGTTTTGTTGCCAAATTACGACTCTTGGCCATAGCTGTTTTGTCATTGCAGAGAGCTTCATTTCATCTTCAAAGACACTGAGTTGTCATCTCCTAATCACTGAACGGCATTGCTGTTTTGTATGTTAATTATATACCATTCTTCACCACATTTTCTTTCTTTCTAACTACAACTTTTTATTACAGAAATGTTTTAATAAATATAAAAGGAAAAGGAATAGTTTAATGAATGTCATGTTGCCATCACCACCCAGCTTCAGCAGTTACCAGTGTTCTGCCATTCTTACTTTATATATCCGCCCTTACACTTTTTTTCATTAGAGTACTTAAAAGCAATTCCCAAATATTTTATCATTTCATTTGTAAAAACGTCAGTGTGTCTTCTATAATAGAGAAAGCCTTTAAAATAAAGATAAATAACTATCAAAACATTGTCGCACTCACCAAAATTAGCAATATTTCTTTATTATCATCTGACAACCAACCTGTGTTCCATTTTTTCCCCCAGGTGTCCCAAAACTGTCATTTTACTATTGGCTTATTTGAATCAGGATCTAACATGGTCCACACATTGCCTTTGGTTGATGTGTCTCCAAAGTTTCTTGGGTTCTCAAATGGTCCCCTCTCCATTTGTTTGTTTGTTTTTAATGCAATGTACTTTTTGAAGAAAGTGGGCCATTTGTCCTTTCCGAATTTTCCACATTCTAGATTTGGCTGATCGTAACCTCACAGTTTTCTGTGACTGATTCTATGTCCCCTGTCTTTCCTATAAACTTGTAGTGATATCTAAAAGCTCAATTCCATGCAGGTTTGATTTGCTTTTTGTAAAGGATGTTTCATAGCCAGCTCTACTATATCATATCAGGAGGAATACAACATCTGGTTGTCACGCTTTTGTTATTATAGTATTGACTAATACAGCAATTTTTCAACCAGTGTGCCGCAGGAATTTTTAAAACGTGCAATACCTGATTATTTAGTTAGGGCCACTGATCTCTTTTCCTTAGGTTGTTAAATTTAAAAATTGACAACAGCCAACACAACAATAGCCTTCCAGTGTGAATGAATCAAAATTATACCTATTTTTTTTGTCAGATTGGCAAAAAAATATTTTTTTTGGTGTGCCATAGAACTTTAGTTTTTGATCGCATAAACTGGACTAATAGATTTACACGGTGTTCCACCCCTTCCATTCATTATAGAGTTCTCCATCCACTTTGCATAGTTTTAGCAGCCATTGACTCAGCCACATGCTAAAGGCCACCGGCATTTCTTGGGAGACCTGTTTTTCAGAACTGGCTATCTTGTGTAGCTGGCAGTTATGTCTGGTGGTTAGAGTTGGCCTTACCTAGGTATTGAGTTATTGGTTGCATGCATGTAACAAAATCCTTTTATAATTTTAGATTTTACTATATTGTTTTTGAAAGTAAGTGAACTTTAAATTCTTATTACTTGATCCTTACCTCACTGAATTCTTGAGTGTATATAAATTTATAAAGATTTTATTGTTATTGGCTTGAGAATTAAGACTTATAAAGCTAGTATTTCAAAATTTTATTATAGGTTTTGGTATTTAAAACATAAACATAAAGTATGCTTTCCTATCAAAAATACCTGGGTTCCAGTTCTAGTTTTACAGAATACTATTTGTTTCATATTGTGATACTGTTTTGGTTGTTCCAAAGCAAGCCAAAATAATAGTGCCTTAAATAAGATAGAAGGTTTATCTGTCTCTTTTGGAAAATTATGAGCCAGTAGTCAGCTCAGAAAGTGGGGGAACTTCTCCCCCAAGGTCATTCAGGGACTCAGGCTCCTTCTATTTGATTTTACAGCTCAGGTGTCATCTTTATCCACATGGTTGAGAAACTGGCTCACCACCCCAACACATTCCAGGTAGTGGTAAAGAGAACTTAGAAGTCAAGCTGCTCCTTTTATAGGTATGGCTGGAAGATGCACAGGACATTTCCTTTTACAGCTCATCAGCCAGAACTCAGTCACATGGCCCTTATCTAGCAACAAATTAGGCTGGGAAATGTAGTCTCCAGCTGGACAGCTGTGTGCTTCTATAAAACCTGAGGGTTCCACCATTAAGAGGAAAAGGGAAGTAGGGATATTAAAGATAATTTAATACTTGGTTACGGAATTTCTCTGAGCTTCTGTTTCCTTATCTGTAAAATGAGAATTTTCCTTATCTGTTGCAGCTGTTAGAATTACATACATGAATAGATAAATGGATGGAGCCTCTATTTCAGTCCTAGTCACATTTCAGGCCTTATTAAATTGTTTCATTTATTTCTGGTAGGGATGGGGCAACAGATATCACAGAACAGAAAGAGCACAGGCCTCGGACTCATGGTAGATCTGGATTTGAGTCTCTGTTGATGTGTGTGACTGAAGATACATTTACTTAACCTCTGTGACCCTCAGTAAAATAAGGGTTAGACTCATAAGGTATTTTATAATAATTTAATGAAAAAGTACATAGAAATATCTAATACAGTTCCTGACATGTAAAAGATATACAGTAAGTGGTAGCTAATTATTGAGTGGTCTGAATATAATTTCTTAGCTAAGCATTCCTATTGAAGAAAAATTACTATATAAAATTAATTTGAAGAGGAATGCTTCTAAGCAGTTTCAACTGGTAACGTACAATCACCAATATGTATATTTTCAGTTTGAATACTTGAAGCTTAAAACTGAGGTGGTGTTTTCTAAAGGAATCTCTGAGAGATGCAGGCACTAGAATCACCAAAAACACTCAGTAAAAATGCAGCTCCTGATTAGCATCTCTGTGACTACAGGCACGTCTCCACATTTTTATAAACTTCTCTAGGGTGATCGTTATTGTACTGAAGTTTGAAATCTCAGGTCTAATCCACAGCACTCATTTAAGTATTAGAATACTTGTACAGTACTTTAAGAGAGGAAGGAATTCACTTATCTAATTCAGATAAATAAGCTTAGACTGCTGAGTTTTTTAAATAGATTCATGGATGAGATATTTTCCCCGAAAGGGTTGCATCTTAAAGAGTAATGAAGGCTGGCTCTCAATTCTTTTTAGGTGTTGAGAAACCAGAGATTTCCCGCATCCTATCATCATGCAGTGGAAACTGTTGTGAATATGCTGATGCCGCACATCACTCAGAAGTTTCGAGATAACCCAGAGGCATCTAAGAATGCAAATCATAGCCTTGCTGTCTTCATCAAGGTGGGATCTCCAGGCCATATGGTGTTGACTAAGTGACTGAAGTGTCCTATCTAGCAGAGTAACTAGTATGTAGTAGTCTGTAGTTAGTTGCTGGGTCAATGTCAATGGCATGTTTGTATGCTAGAGGATAAACTTATTAACAATAAAGACTAATTAGAACCCAACTTTCCAAAAAGTTTGGGCCTAAATACTTAATTATGTGGGTTGTGTTGTCCACAGAGATGTTTCACCTTCATGGACCGGGGCTTTGTCTTTAAGCAGATCAACAACTACATCAGCTGCTTTGCTCCTGGAGATCCAAAGGTAATGTTTGTGTGTGTTACATACACGCTGTTCTTATTTGCTCACTGATTCACTACCAGAAACCCATCCATTTTTCTTGGTTCACATCAGGGTTTTCTTTCAGTTCCAGGGTACTACTCACTCCCCTCTCTTGGAGATACCAACTAGTATTTACTTGCATTAATATGGAGATGTTAGGGACACAGGAATCCCGAATGTGAAATTAACATATCTATTTGATTTTCTCATAAACACCTGAAATGACTTCTCAACTGCAATACTACAAGTGTATGTGTTGGGAGTCATAGTTTATTTAGCAAGGTAATAGAAGTAACTGTGCCCTTTCTCTTACTCATTTTTTTATTGTATTCAGTCTGTGTCTATAATTATAAGCTGCCTGAAATAGTTTATTGAAGTAGGAGGAGCATAAATAATAAATGCTCTAAAAGTCTGTGGAAAACATTTTTTAATGAAATGTGCTCTCAATTTTCAAACAAATCCATGCAGTCATTTTAAAGTCTAAAATTGCACAGAATATGTAGTTCTAAGAAGGTCAAGAAGCTAAAGACTGGGTCTCTCATTTCTTACAGGTTTTTAGGATGCTGTATAAAATATCCAGTGAGGTATTTAACTTATGACTCAACATTTTCTTCCTGCAGACCCTTTTTGAATACAAGTTTGAATTTCTCCGTGTGGTATGCAATCATGAACATTATATTCCATTGAATTTACCAATGCCATTTGGAAAAGGCAGGATTCAAAGATACCAAGGTAATCTTACTTTTGCATATATTTACTTAGTCTTTTCACTAAGTCATTTATTTTTAGTAAGATGAGAGAATTGATTCCAACATGACATTAAATTTTTGTTTGTTTTTTTCATTGATGGATTAATGTCTTCTAGTTAAATTTCCATGTTAAAAAATATTCATAAGATGCTCTGTGGGAACTTACTTTTCAGCAAACTTACCATGCTACAGATCATGTTGATGTGACTCTTTTTCATTGAACTATTTCTTTGCTTAAAACAGTGGAAATCCATTTTACTTACTAGAGTTTATTTTTATTTGTTTCACTTTTTCTTTTTTCTCATAAATTAGCTTTTCTTTCACTAACTGTGGAGTCAAATGAAACTCCTATAGGTAGATGTGAGGTACGATACTTGCTTTATTGCATTTTCCTCCTTTTAAAGAAAAAGAATGCAAGTGATTGCTGAAATGCTTTCGTATGCTATTCATCCAGGCATTTCTCATACACTTTGGTCAGCTTTTAAACTCATGGTAAACCAGCGAATGTGTTCTCACTATAGCTACGACATTGCAATAACATCCCAGGGAGGCATCTTGCTTTTTTGCTCATGGGTCCTCTAGGATGTTTCTTTAAGAAATAAAACAAACAAAAAACCCTGCCTCACTCTAAAAATTTATTATTCCACCATTTTCATAACCCTTGTCCATAGTGGTGGCAGTAACCTACATCACTAGCAACTGGCTTTTCACATGCTTTTTATGTTTGCATGCTAAGTCTTTATTAACTTCCCCGTTTAAGTTTAGCTCACAGTAATTTCTTTATTTTACTGGGTCTATCAAAGTAGTCTGCCAGGTCTGTCAAGTACGAGGTTTAGTGCCTTGTATGTGCTACGGATTGTTTATGCTAAAGGAGAGAAAAAGAAGTGGAAGGACGCCACCAAACTATTAATAACCCTAAATCAACTTACTCTGAAGTTCAGGGAGAAATATACAAAGGCATTCATTCAGAGACATAAATATCTTCCTCCAAGACAGACTCAGACTGATTTTTAAGGAATAGGAGAGGGATTGTGATCCTGGAATTGGTATTCATGCATTCAACAAATATTTACCCAGCACCAACTATGTCTAGCCTCAGGATAGAATCGTGGACAAGTGTCCACATAAAAATGTACAAACCTGTGAAGTACTTTTGTAAGATTTTATCTGAGCCAAACTGATAACAGTTGCCAGGAAGCAAGATCTCAAACACTTCTTAGAATGGCAGTCAGCAGCTTCCTTCATGATTACATGAAGGTGGAAGAAAGCAAGGTAGGGGTGAAGTTACAAGATAGTTAACAAGAATATGTGCTTTCTTGAGGATAGTTACCCTTATTTCTAAGGAATGTAACCCAAATGCACAAAAGCAGTAGACAAGTCTCGCTTAAGGCAAAGATAAATCTTTTACTGAAAAAGTTATATGCCTGGGGCATCACTACCCACCATGACCTGCCCAGTTAGGAATTTATGATCAGATCACCCTGTGAGGTTACTTTCCATAGAACACCTTTTTCATCTGCACAAGAATGATAATCTTTGGCTGTTTTACCTAAGGGAAATTATAGAATGTTAGAGTAATAGTTGCTAAGGACAGAAAAACAAAGCAAGGAAAGGGGATGTGAAATGACATGATGTTTGAGATAGGGTGACCAGAAAATGGTAATCTGAAGAAAGTAAGGGGTTGAGCTGTGCACACATCTGGGGGAAAACATTCTGAGCCAAGGGAATAGCCAGCTTCTCAGCATTCCCTGATCCAACCATGGCCCAGCTGTCTGGTCGCACTCCCCACTCTTCCCCACAACTCAGAAACACCTGCTACTCCGAGGTCCTCAAACATGACATGCCTACCCTGACACACCTCAACCTCAAATAGCCGCCTTCCTGGGGGTATCCTCATTTTCCTCCCCAGCCAGTCACTCAGAACCTCCTACATGGTGCCTGCCAGGTCCCCTCCTCACCTTCTCCCAGTACCCCAACTAGAATGAATTGCTCTCCACCCAGCACTTCAAACCTTGTCACACCCTCACTTCACAGTTTGTTACCAGTCCCCCTTTACTTGGGAACTGTGACTGTCTTTTCTTTTCATCTGTCAGGGTGCTGAGGATAGCTCTTTATACCCAGTGGTTGGGCAGTGAATATGTGCTAATGCCTGTCTTCCGCTCTGACCCAGCAGGGCCCAGTTGCTTATCCTGCAGAATTAAGGAAAGTGGAAATCCTTAAGGTGCCCAGCAGTCTGGCACAAACTCTAAGTAGAATGCTAGGTATTTGGTGACAAGAGGGGCTGCCCCAGGCAGATGGGTGTGGGTCACTTAATGGTAATTTACCTTATATTGATAGGAACAAGTATTTTTTATCATTTTTTCCTTTCTCCCTTTTCGCTTCCCCCCCAACCCCCCACATGTGCACATGCACTCACAAATGCAAGCAGTTAAATCCATCAATAGTTTTATTCTAAGGGGTTTACGTGAATTCAAGCTATGAACTGTCATTTGGATAAACTGGACTTAATGTAAAGAGTAGACACTATTATTCTAGAAAGATAAATAATCTTTTCCTTGCTGCTGCTAAAAGGTTTTGTTATCAATGGAAAACGAGTTCTTGTGGTGTCACAAGGAAAAGAATTTCCTGAGACCCACATGGGAGGATGAGGCGCCGTAAACTTTACTGATGATATAAAATTAAGGGGATTCCCCTCTGGCCTCCCAATGTCCCGTATCTGTTTGTCTTGCCATGGAAAAAGTCCAGTCTTGTCTTCAGTACAGCCAGGATGAAGGCCAGTGCCCAGAATTTCTGCTCCGTATTAAAGTACATTTCAGCATCTGGGTAGCTTAATGCGTTTCCATCTGCAGTCTGTTGCTGTGCTGTGGTATTCAGGCTCTCTCCTGGAGCCTGCATGTAGAGCCTGCACAGACATGGATCACATGGCTGCTAGGGCCACATGGCTATGGAGAAAGGACATTCAAATGCATGTGGCATGTGCGGGTCACAAGCAACAGAGAGAGCAAGAGGGAGGTTCTTTGTTTCACTGGAATTATATTAGTTTGGGTTTAAGACTGACCAGGTGCTTTTTCCAAATGACCAGTCAATTTCCCAAGGTTTAGCAGCCTTTGGATGGGTCCACACCCCCTAGTTAGATTGACAGGTTTCTATGGCCAAGCACCTCCCCCAGCACCCCATAACAATCGAGTACCAAAGTGGGAAAAGGAAGAGTGTTAATTTCCTTGGTTCAGCAATGCTATAATCCCTTTGGGTGTAAAGCTGTAGCTTCCTGGCTAGGCAAGCAGGTTTATGCTCCCTATTTTATTAAGCTCAATGTCTAAGTACCTTTGTTCCCCTTTCCCATCAATAATTAGCTAAGTGCTGATGGTAACAGTTTCATGGGACTTGGGTCAGTGTTTTGGATAGGTTTAGGAGTACTCATAAGAAATCAAAGTCAAATGAGGTATCTATAGATTTTCCTCTAATAATGGATTCAGTGTAAAAATTAAAATCCTGGCTGCAGTTTACTGAAAAGGTGTATTTCACCTTCCGAGTGATGTTTAGCTGTTTTTATTTGCCTTCTCTCAGTAGATTTCACATTTGCTTCTATCTCTTTTCCAGAAGAGCTTTTAGTTTTGTCATTTAGCTTAATGATGGTTTACTAATTTGGGGTGGTGTTTTGCCCCTTTTCATTATAGTTTATATTTGTTTTTTATTGGCTTTTAGAGGTACAGAAGTATTAAGATTATAAGTTTTAAAATCAACATTTAGTTTTTTATTCAGTGACAACAAAATAAATAGATTATATGCTAACTTGTTAATTTTAAACATGTTGGATTTTAACGGGCATATATAGGCATTAATGACCTAGTAATGGGTAAATGAACTCACTTAGTAAAGAACATTTCAATAGACCATGTATATTTATTCTTCCTTTAATTACATGTTTGTTATCCATAGACCACTTGTCTATAATACTGTCAATTAGTATGATAACTTTTTAAATTTCATTTCAATAGCAAAATTACATTTGTAATGTTGTTACAGAACCCCTGGGCTGCTCCAGTTGAAAACAAACCCGCGGGCTCTTTAGTTAGGGGCCCGATTGCCCGCCGCCAAAATTATAACTCTCAATACCAGAGTTTAGTGAAAAGAAAAAGAATAGTTTATTTAACAGTTATATAGATTTAGTTATTTGCGGATTTCTGTTGTTAAGTCTTATGTTCTTTAAAACACCCATAAACACATATCCTTGCCTCCCCCCTACCAAACCAGGCTAGTTTTAGAAAAGTCAGAGAAACCCTTTCCCTACTTTCCAAACACAGTTCAGCTTTACCAGTAGCTGCCAATCATTCAATCCTGATTGGGGAGACCTCGTCTGTGTTATGGGGTCCACCAGCTTTTAATCCAGAACCTCATGGATTCTCAGCCTCCTTGTAAACTGCATAGTTAGTCCTTTTGTAATCCACATGGTCAGTCTGTTCCTTTTCAAAGCAGCAAGGTATGTCCCTTCCTTAAAACTGCATCGTCAGTCGCAGTTAAATTCACATAGTCAGCCTCAGCCTCTGCCTCAGTCAAATCTGCACAGTCAGCCTCAGCCTTAGTCAAATTCGCACCATCAGCCTGGCTAAAATGTCTGCCGCTTATTTTCAAATACCTGACTACGTCCTCTGATGCAGTGGGTGCGGTAACCAGTTCTGACCATTCACAGAACCTCACACAGGTTCTGTGTGCTTTCTCCATACCATCCCCTGGTTCAAGACTCCTCCCATCTACCTGAGGCTTTGGATGCATTAAAGCCATTTTGCATAAAAAAGACACTAGCCACCGGCCTCAGGCATGTGGAGGCATTCTGAAAAGCTGCTTCCTTCTCCCCATCCCCCAGCTGCAAACTCTGGGGTTTTTTTGGAACACCCCTGTTTCTGTAACAATGTAACATGTTTTGTATTCTAAAAATTGGTACTAAAACTGTTCACTAACTTAATTATACAGGATGTGATATGCTTTGACATCCACTGCAATTATTTGTATTTAAAATGTGTTTTCATTAAGAGCTCCATTGTTAAGAAGTAGAGCTATATTTTAGATAATCAAACTTTTCCCATTGGAAGCCTAGTCTAATCATTTGTTACGGGGAGGGGGTGGGTTATTTTATCAAAGAGCAGTACATTCTCTTTAACTAAAGTAGTTTCTATCCTTGTTTCAGATCTCCAACTTGACTACTCATTAACAGATGAGTTCTGCAGAAACCACTTCTTGGTGGGACTGTTACTGAGGGAGATGGGGACCGCTCTCCAGGAGTTCAGGGAGGTGCGACTGATCGCTATCATTGTGCTCAAGAATCTGCTGATAAAACATTCTTTTGACGACAGATATGCTTCAAGAGTGAGTAGTTCCTGTACAAGGCAATACGGTGTGATAAATGTCCTTTATTTTAAGTAATATAAAGAAACTAACAATTAGAAAATTAGTGGTGACAGCATTAAGACTTTTCTTTGTTTATGCAGTAAACTCTAATAGCAGTCTTTATAGAAAGTATCCAAATACAGGAGATGGCTAGTGCCGGCTTAGTTCATCATTAAATTCTCAGAACCTAGGATAAACTTAAAATGTGTGCCTGTGTTTCAGAGCCATCAAGCAAGGATAGCCACTCTCTACCTGCCTCTGTTTGGTCTGCTGATTGAAAATGTCCAGCGGATCAATGTGAGAGATGTGTCACCCTTCCCTGTGAACCCTGGCAGTGTACGTAAGCATATTCACATGTATACAGCCTGTATCTGTTTCCTGGGGCTGTCCTAACAAAATACCACAAACTGGGTGGCCAAAACAACAGAAATTTATTCTCTCAATATGTCTACAGTGTTGGTTCCTTCTGGAGGCTGTGGGTGAAGAGTCTGTTCCCTGCCTCTCTCCTAGCTTCTGGTGGTTGCCTGAGATCCTTGTCTTCTTTGGCTTGTGGCTACATCATTCTGGTCTTGGCCTTCATCGTCACGTGGCCTTCTCCTTTGTGTGTCTGTGTCTGGTGTCTGTTGTCCTCTCCTATTCTTATAAAGACGCCAGTAATTGATTGGATTTAGGCCCCACCATAATCCAAGGTGACCTCATCTCATCTTACATCTTAATTATATCTGCAAAGACCCTATTTCCAAACGAGATCACATTCTGAGGTTCTGAATGGATATGAATTTGGGGAGACACTATTTAACCTAGTACATACCTCTTTTCTCTCTCTTTCTCTCTCTCTCCACTAAAACAATAATGCACAGTACTTAGTAGATTATATTTCTGGCTAAGATGAGGTCAATCAGTAAACCTTCAACTCCTGTTAAAAATCATTATAAAAATCATGGTTTTCTAATGTTCCAGTATCTTGTAAAACATCAGGATCTTCTTTGTATAGTCTACAAATCCTTAACCCAGTTCTCATTGTAACATACAACATAGTCTTGGAAAAACCACCTCTTTGGATGAAAGTCTCTCTGTAAAAATAGAAGATCAAGCTGGATGTCAGAGAGCCAAAGTGAGTGACACAGGCCCCACCTTCAAGAACTGACCACCTTAATTTATACTATCTTCATGCCATCATTTTTAAATATTTTGGAAATTAAGTTGACTGAAGGATGATACCAGAAATGATCTCAAAACTTTTTAATTAAGAGACCACCTGCTGTTAATTTGGAAGGATGTTACCAGTTAAGCAATTTCCTTTTCCCTTTCATTCTGGATCCATGAACCAGCTCAGTTGTTAATCTTGCCACTTTGTCATCTAGTGTACCTTGGGGAGTTTCTTTTCATCTTTCTGTCCCTTTTCCCCAAACAGTGATGCATTGTTCCATATTTTACTGTCTGCCTCCAAATATATCTAAATAGTAATACACTGAGATGAGCCATATTTATAGACTATCTTTTTAGTTCCAAAGGGCATAAACTTTCACTGTCCTGAAATGAACTGCACCAAACTAATCTCACCCTATACAACATTGTGTTTCACATGTGTATTCTCTTAGCCTTTTCTAATCAGAATTAGTAATTCAGGGCATAATGTTATGCTCTGTACTGCTTCAGTACTGAGAAAAAGGAACATAGGTCTTCCCTTGGCTTGCACCAAGTTAAATCTCTTTTGCGGCATCACTTCAAAATTAACATAGTTTCTCCACTGATGAGAAGTCTGCATGAAGCTCCAAACTTGCAGAAATTTTTCACTGCTGCTCTTATGTATCACTGTTGCTCATTCGGCAGGATTTCCTACATGAGAGAAGAACCAGTGTTCCAGTTAGAGCACACAAGGCTTTTTCTGAAGGAAAAAAATACCAAAATAATTTAAAACAATGTTGGACATTAGAGCCCTGGAAAGGGAGAGTTGCCACACCCTCTCCCCACTTTAAATATTCTGTGCTCCCTTCTCCTTGCTCTTTTTCTGATCCACCTGCCACCTTCCTCCCTCTCATATCCTGTGGCTGCTTCTCCCTCTCAGGCACATTTAACTTGTCAGGCTGTTCTGTCTTGTTCTAACACTTGCCCTCACACTTCCAAGATCAGTTGATGACTCTTTTTAAATCATATTTGATTGTTTCTTCTCTTTCTCCCCTTTGGCAGACTGTGAAGGAGGAATTGCTTACTTTGCCAGCTGTAAATCCATTGGTGACACCCCAGAAGTCTGGAAACACGCTGGATAACAGCCTGCACAAAGATCTCTTTGGCGCTATTTCTGGCATTGGTAATGCTCGGGGCTCTTATCTTTTTGTCTCTAGTTTAATTCTGAAAGTGTCTCTAATCTAGTAGTTTGTAGCATTCAAATTAGAACTTTGAAGTCTGAGTTTCTGCTTTGACTATTGTTTTCCTGGTTTTGATAGTTATTGACCAAAACCCCTTAACTCCACACTGAAATAAAGACTCCCAGATTCCTATGAATTCTGAATATAGTACACTTAATCCCGTATTTATACTGTTGACTTTTTGTTAATGCTTAAATTAATTTATCATTTCAATCTATACATTGGAGTGCTTATGCTTTGAGAGAAGGAATATCTTCTCAGGTGTGCATGAGGGGCACGGTAGGATATATTTGCAGTGTTAACAATTGAGATGAAATGTGACGGTAATTCCTGACAGGGATGCTGGTTTATGGCTAGAATGTAATCCTAAATTGGTTTTCTAAAATCTTCTTTCCTGGAATATTTTTTTATATCTGAAATAAAGCAAGAGCAGCCTCTATGAGGAGGAAAGCAGATGGCATAAATCAAGATCCAAATGGAGTAGTTGTTCCAAAAGAAAATGCCTGATATAGTTATTAATATCCTGAGTGAGCCCCTGTGCCAACTCCTTCATAAAGAAAATGATACAAAAAAAGTCTTCACAGAATTGTCACAGAAACTTTTTTATTCTGTCTTTATCTTTTCCTCTTATATAACACTTGGAATAAGTGAAATATCTTGCCGTGGCTAGTGCTTACATAGCCCAATAATGGGACTAGCTCTCAGGCCAAAATAAAGGGCAGTCCTTTTAGCTGATAAATTTGCAGGACTGTTGTTTGTGATGAGTTTATGTCCTTACTTTTCTTGTTGTTAACATGATATTTCATGTAAGTGATAAAACTGGGCAGAATATAAAACCGAAAATGTCATATTAATGCCTGAATTTGTCCTATAATACCAATACTAATCCTTAGTATTACTTATGTTCATATATATTTTTCATAGTTATACCTACTTAATTTGATGTCAGAAAGATTAAATGAATTAATTCATACACAGTGCTCAGAGCAGAGCCTGGCGCACAGTGTTTTCATTGGCCATTCTCCTGGGACCTTTGCCCTGTCTTCTTTGTCTTGCTCTGCCCATGTGTCCAGCCACTGATGTCAGATTAGAGTAGAGGCTCTCTTCAGAGGGTCCTGTCTGTAGTGGTTCACAGCAATGGCTTTAAATCAGATATGGCTTTGGATCCAGGCTCCACCATTTACTAATTGCCATGAATAGGATTTCTTTCCTCTTCAACATGTGATTATACCTCCAAAACAAAGTCACAGTGAGGGATAAAGAGCTAATATGATGTGTGCAATGCTTGGCATGGTAAACACTCAGTGGTAATATTTGACTGCCATTATAATAAGTGCAACTCTTTAGCATTATTCATGCTTTGTGGTATACTGAGTCCCAGGGCCTAGGAACGTGTTGAAATATTATCTCCCTGACCAGTACTCTGTAGGATTCAAGACTGTGGAAATGATCATACTATTGGGTTGGCCAAAAAGTCTATATGTTTTTTCCATAAAATAAAAGACACACTTTTCACTTTCACTAATAACTTTATTGATTCAGATATTTTGAAAATGTGAGCTATCTCCCACATGGTATAAAATAGATTTTTCTCAATTAATATCTCAATTTGGTCATTATCAACTTCAGCTCATCTACCCAACTGTGGAGCATCATCCAGCAAAAAAACTCCAGCTTGAAACATGGCAAACCACTTGACACGTTTGGTCAGTAACAGCACCTTCTCCGTACACACTGCACAAGTCTTTTTTGCGTTTCAGTTGCATTTTTACCTTTATTAAAATAATAAAGCATACTATACCAAAAATGTTGCTTATTTTCTTCCATCTTCAGTATTAAAATGACTACACAAAAATTCACCAATTTTGACGTTTTGTTTTTAATGCTGCTATGACAGCTGTCACAATACAATCTAAGAAAATTGTTTCCAATAAAGTTAAAGATAACTTCATGCTACTGGAACCATCTTACAGACAAAATGAACTTTTTGGCTAACCCAATAGAATGAGATGATGTTTTGGTTCTGGCTTTTTTCTCCAATTCCCCATTAACCTTGGTAGGATTTGTGGTACATTGAGAATGTAAAGATGAACCATTCAGCATGTCTCGAATGGCATAAATGACCCTCAATACTCTGTGTTCGTGATGAAGTTATAAAAGTACTTGAACTGATTTAATGTCTTTTCACTCTTTCTTGCATTTCCAGACCTGAATCCACTTTTCATAGGACTTCACCACAACAGATATTTATACCCAGGCTTTATCTATGTTTTCCCACATCTTTAAAGGCTTAGATCCTTGTTCCTTTTTAGGAATGTCTTTCAGGAAAGCTCCACCTGTGAGCTGGGTTTACTTGTTGTTTTCTGGTGGCTATGCTAAAGAAAATGTTGCTTATTTACTCTTGTTTTATTCATCAAGGAGTTTTCAGTTAACTTTAGCCCCAGTGCTTATCCTTCAAGAGCAGACTTTTTCCTTACATCTCCGCTTAGAAGAAATCCTGTTTCCATGCATATTGAGAATGTGCCCTCAGCAGGTTTTTTAAAATGTCTTTGGAATGTGGTGCATGAAAATTTCTAAAACTGATTTCTTGCTAGATACAGATACTTTAATAAGAGTACATTAATTTTAAAATGTACACATTCTTAGTCTCAGGGTTCCTTTTATCACCTACACAGTATATTGCATTGTGATGTCTGTATAAAGGAGACAGAGGTGAACTACACTTCTTTTTATTTTACTTACATGTTGTTTAATATTTTTAAAGTTATGCACTAGGCTAGGATATTAAATATAAACACACACAATATATAGGAACATAATTCTAAGCATGTTGATTTTGATTTATTACATTTCCATCTGTTTGCCTTAGATTGGAACCATACTTCTGGAATTGAGCCTAAAACTCTGAGAATTTAGGATCAAATTTTACTAAAACCTCATTGTCCTGAGCTCTGTGTTCTACATTAAATATGAAGTCCAATATTATTAGGAGGAGTATAATTAGAATTTGGTGATAATATGTGTTTCTTTTCTGAGTACAGAAAAATGCTCACAGGTTTTTTCATAGCGTTTTCACCTGCTCCTTGTGATAATCACATAGTTTGTATTCTGGGGAATGCAGCCTGTGGCCAATGGTTTACATGTTCCATCCTTCACTTATATTTTCAAATTCTTCTGGCTCTTCTTTTCTTGGTTTTAATACACTGAACTGGTTTCAGGGATAGTAGTGAATAAACCAGAATGTTAGGTAGGGGAAGGGATTACTTTAGAAGTATCTTAGTCTGAGGCAGCTAATTTGCATACTGAAACCTGAAAATGACCAGCCTGTTGTGAGATGCCAGGTAAAGACATCTTCAGCTTGGGTATGGGAGACTGTGCTTACAGCTTGTTAGATCACAGTGCCAAAAGTCTCCTCGTGCCATCTCCATGACCAGCCAGGCCCTTTTGTTGGAGGAACGTGTTTTGGTTCAGCACAGAATGTACAAGTCTGAGAATCATTTTTAATTATATGATTTAGGTACATCTTATTTAAGCAGGAAATAAATCTCTTACATTAAAAATTCCATAGTACCAGGGTGGGTGCTAATTTCTGCCTTCAGATGCTGTTTTTTTCACAGGTGCCACAAATTTTATGCCCAAGTTAGATTTCCTTTCTGTTTGTAACAGCTCATTGCAGCGCTTCCCAAACTCAGTTCACATCCCTCATTATTATCATAGTAATTTTTTCATGAAGTCCCCAGGCCAAAAGTAACACCTGAGAGCTCTGTTTATTAGGTACTTAGGGCCATATAACTTAAGTACTTATATTCTAGCAACTTAGTAGGCACGTGAAAAATATGCATAAATTTAAAGAAAAACAGTTGTATTTTATTTTTAATAACCAGAACTCTTTACTAATGGAATGTGTGTGCCTATTGGCTTTTCCAATTTGGAATCAGGTTGCTCACGGCCCTTCTCGTTTTGTTCCACATTGATTTTCACCCAGTAATTGCTTTTTATCATAGCAACCACCAGATACCCAGCTTCACAAAGATATGCTATCATAGAAAGGAGTGTAGCACAATCTAATGTTGAAACTACAGTTAGTTTCCAAAAGACGTCAAGTATCATTGTGTTTTCCTTGAAAATGTAAAATATCCTATGACACCCCTCTGAGTTTTCTAGGGCACCTTAGCATACAGTTTGAATACTGTGGGTTTGTTGCATGGTTTAATTTTTTGATTTGATAGTTGTAGGTTGATTTATTTTATAAAAAATATTTTTAAGTCTTCACTCTATTCCATTCTGAAACAGTGTGTGCTCCTTTAGTCTTAGCAAAGTGGTTTCTTATAAGTGAATTGGTAGCTACATCTGAATGTTTTTGATTAAAGTTTATTTTTATCTACACTATAGGTGATTGAATGCAACTCTCAAACCAAATTCCTAACGGAAAATATAAGTGCCATGAAAGTAACTTTTTTAAAGTTCAGTAATTATCTTTATTTTGTTGTGTCTCACCTAATCTTTGGTCTTGGCTTAATTCCCATTTAGCTTCTCCATATACAACTTCAACTCCAAACACCAACAGTGTGAGAAATGCTGATTCGAGAGGATCCCTCATAAGCACAGATTCGGGGAACAGCCTTCCAGAAAGGAATAGTGAGAAAAGTAATTCCCTGGATAAGGTAATTTCTTTTCATATAACTTGTGTTTCTTTTAACAAATAGATTTAGGCCAAGGTAAACATGCTTCATGTTCTAGTATTCATTGTGTGCCCTTAAAAAACAAAAAAAGACACAAAAAAACCTCAGTTAACCTAGGGTAGATAATTAGAGTATTCACTAAGGATGGGCCCTATTCCCTGAAACCCCCTGTTTCTTGTTTCCAGAATTCCAGATCAGGGCAGTGTTTACAGTTTGAGTAGTTGGTTCCGGCAGGTTGAACAATTAGGGAAATAAAAATAGCACTCATTTAGAATTCCTGTAGTCTATGCTGGAGAACACCATTTATAACACAGTTATCCACACAAATGGGTATTGGGTCCAGAGCCAGGTCCAGAAAAGATTAATTGAGCAGACAGGTGATTCATGGATAAAGCTTAATTTGAAATCATTCTGCTCACACTGCACCCCCTACCCCAGTCCAACAAATCTTCCTCATATTTAACCTTTTGTCTTGAAATAACTAAGGCTCAGACTATTTGGAATTTTTGTGGGAATGGATAAAGCTTGGATTTAAACCTGGAACCATGACATGTTGGTTTCACCTTGGCCACTGTTGTCCTAATTTATTTCAAGGTATAGGCAAGCACATGTACGAATAAACAGGTAAACAATTTAGGGATGTATTCCTAGTTCTTGGAAATAGGAAAACGCCCTTCCTTGGTACCAGGTTTGTCATTTTATCATGCATTTCTGTGGCTGGCATTGACATGATTATCCTTAACTGCCGTTCTGTCGAGGTGCGAGTATGGCAGTGTGGGTCTGTGTCATGACATATTGAACTTTTTCCTTGACCCTGACATGCCTTCATGTGTAGAGGGAGAAGCTGCTCAGAAGGCACTCCGCTTGTGTCATACACAGTGCTGGTGAGGAGGAGGAGAGCTGCCAGTCAGCCAGGAAAAACCGGGTCACTGTGGATTTTTCCCTTCTAACAATTCCACCTTTGCCAGAGGAAACATTGCATGCTGCACCTTCCCTCCCGCCGCAGGAAGTGCTGAGTTCTTCTAGCGGCTCTGATGAAGTGGGTGGGCCAACTGATGCATCTGCACCATGGTTTTGCCACTAATTGTTCCTGTATTTCTTCCTTAAATATAAATATTCACAGATGTTAATAATTAAACCTGTTTATTATACATTTTTTCAATTGCCCTCCAATACCTTGAAGGAAATACAATTTTTCACTGATCTTTCTTCTTTGACATTTGGCAAAAAATTTCCCGGGTCTCAGTTGAAAATATAATTTTGAGGATTTTGAAATCTCCTGTGTTTCTATCATGAGATGAGATTCTTGTTCTATTTTTTTAAAACCCTTTGTATATGTGAACCTGTTGTGTAGTGGCAAAACTGCCCTCACCCTGCACTCTGAGCTTTCTGATGTTTGCAGTGTTGAGCTAAGCTGGTGATGGAATGACCTCACCAGTTTAGGGTCTTTGGCAATGCTGTGCTGAGGTGTCCCTACCTGTCCCTATAGGCCACCTGCCCATTGTTTTCTCCCAGTAGTGCCTCATTATGTAACTGAATGACAGTAACTCAGCTCCAGGCTTTTGTGATTGGTACTCAGAAGCACCATAGACTTCATTTGCTGTTTAAACCATTCATGTTTTCCTGAGTTTGTGGTTGGTTCTCCTGTGTCATACTTTTCTGCATGAGGTATTACTTGACATTTCAGAATTAAGCTGGTAACTAAAACAATAGTTACCCAGTTTGAAACGTTTATTTCTTTTGGCTTGTACCTTAGGAAAGTATGCACAGGAGACAAGCCAGAGCTTCTGTGGAACAGCTTGTGTATATTCGGTGAAGGTGTGCCTATAGTTTGCCTACAAATTATTTATACTTTCCAATTTGAACGATTGGACTCAATTCTAAGAATGCTTTTCTTCCACGGGAGAAAAGTGAAACTAATTTTGTTTTACTTGTTATTGAAGGAAAAAAATCCACCTGTATTTCCTTTTGTAGCACCAACAAAGTGGCACTTTGGGAAATTCTGTGGTTCGCTGTGACAAACTTGACCAGTCTGAGATTAAGAGCCTGCTGATGTGTTTCCTGTACATCTTAAAAAGCATGTCTGATGGTAGGTAAAAGTGAAGCTATCTGCTTTACTTTCCTCATTTCACTTTTTTTTTTTTTTTATTGCAATTGGTTGAAAGGCTATAAATATTTAAAAGGACTTTTCTTCCTTGTTTTAAAAACATGTTAATTTTCTAAATGAACTAGAATAAAAGTTTTAATTTGGAAAAGTATTTTTATTAATTATTATAATCTAGAAAATGAATTCTAAAATGTGAATGGGCCTATTTTATAAATTATTAAACTCAGACCTACCATCTTAACTAAAGGAGGCAGATGCAGATAAAGTAGCTTTAGATTATTATTTTTTTAATTTCATTTGTCTAAACAAACTTACTGGTAACTTGTATAACTTTATTAGTCTATCTCTTGAATTAGAAAATCCAGTGTTGGGGAACCTCAGTATCTCTTCCATTTAGAGTGTGTAACATTCCTGGCTTTAACTGGAAGCAAAGTGTGTTATTTTTATTTCCTAATGGAAATAGTAGTGCCATAGTAGATTAAGTTTCTTTTTTTTTTTAATGTGTTTTATTGATTATACTGTTATAGTTGTCCCAATTTCCCTTCCCTCTGCTCCCCTCCACCCGGTGGCCCCCCTCCCTCCAGTTGTCCCACTCTTTTAGTCCATGTCCATTGGTTGTGCATATAGTTCTTCTCAGCCTCTTCCTATCTTTTCCATTCCCTCCTGCTATGCTTCTTAATTCCTGTACCATCTCCCTCCCTTTCCTCCTTCCCCCTCCCTGCTGACCTCCCCCCAATATGCTCCCCATGCCTATAGTTCTTTTTCCACTCTCGTTGCCTATTTAGTTTGCCTTTGCTTCATTTCCCTAGCTTCTGTTGTTTTTTGTTTGTTTTTTTTTTTGATACAGTTTTCATTTTAGTGTTCATAGTTTTGATCCTCCTTTTTCTAAACCAGTCCCTTTAACATCTCATATAATTGTGGTTTGGATCTAATGAACTCCTTCAGTTTTACTTTGTCCTGGAAGCACTTTCTCTGCCCTTCTATTCTGAATGACAATTTCGCTGGATAGAGTATTCGTGGTTGTAGGTTTTGGATTTTCATTACTTTGAATATTTCTTGCCAGTCCCTTCTTGCCTGCAGGGTCTCCCTTGAGAAGTCAGCTGATAGTCTAATTGGGACCCCTTTGTACATGATTCTTTTCTTCTCTCTTGCTGCTTTTAAGATTCTCTCTTTATCTTTAACTTTTGACATTTTGATTATTATGTATCTTGGAGTGGTTCTCCCTGGGCCCAGTTTTTCTGGAACTCTCTGTGCTTCCTGAACCTGTAAGTCTATTTCCTTCCCCAAGTTTGGGAAGTTCTGCTTTATTATATTTTCACTTAATTTTTCAATTTCTAGTTCTTCATCTTTGCCCTCTGGCAAACCAATTATTCTTATGTTCGGTCTCTTGTAGCTGTCCCAGAGGTTTCTGATCCTCTCCTCATTTTCCTTGCTTCCTGTTTCCTCTCTCCACACTGGTTGACTGTTCCTTCTCTATGTTCCAGTTTGTTGATTTGATCTCTGGATTTTATTTCCTCACCATCTGTCTCGTATGTGGTTTTGTTCTTTTCAGTGAGAGAGTTTTTCAATCCTTTCTCGTCTTTTTCTAAATCTTTTGTTAATTCTGTAAGCCACCTGATAACAATGGCCCTGAACTGAGCCTCTGACAGGGTTTCTTATTTGTTCATCTGTCAGACTCTTCATCTGTTGCCTGGTGAGCTCCACCACCGGGATTTCTATAGTTGTCTGCCTCATTTTGACAGATTTGCATTTTGCTTTCTTGGGCCGGCTATAGGGGGCAGTGCCTGTGGACTCGTCACAACCCAGCAACCGGCGGCGATCCGCAACCTTTTTTGCCGCGCTGTGGCCCTTTGTCGTCACTGCCCAGCAACCGGTGGCGATCCGCAACCTATTTTGCAGCGCTGTGGCGCTTTGTGTGGGGGCGGGAGTCCAAGATGGATTCCTGCCATTATTCCACTAGGAGACCAGGATCTGTCCTCCCGCCCTCTGGGTGTCACTGTCCGAGGCTATGTGGTGCCTGCTTTTCCTAGCTTTGAGGTTGCGAGCTGCCGGGGCTCGACTGCAGCCGGGATTGCTCTCCCTGCCACTGTCCCTGGTGCTACCGCAAACAGCACCGCCCACCTTCGCTCTTCTTACCTGCCCGAAGAGCGCCGCTGGTTTATAACTTTGTACATTGGGCTTCCGTGTAGTTTTATTTTCTGGAATTTCTAGTTATCTTTTGTTTTGTAGTAGTTGTATTCCTCTCTAGTTGTAGAGGGAGACCGAGCGTGTCCGTCTAAGCCTCCGTCTTGGCCGGCAGTCTCTAAGTTTCTGATTAAAGGTTTGACAACCACATTTTTTAATAGAAATGACCACAACCATTAGTGCTTTATTGGTACCACATAAAGCTTGTAAACATCAATGACAGGGCACTTTCAGCTCTGGTTTTGTGATGTAACCAATCACTCGAAATTGTGCCATGGTACAATGTCACATTTCTTCTCTTAGTCAAAAATCTTGTCTTATTTTCCCTGTGACAAATTAGAAAGTGTACCATGAGCTTCATTAAGGTCAATTGAGTGAAGATGAACTCTCTTTTGAAAACAAAATGCCATTTTTTGAGAACCTGAAGACCGCTTGTGCTGCCTGTATCTGGAGGCAGTAGGTGGTCGTTGAACACCCTGTGGAAGGTATTTCTGCCTGAAAATAGTGTTTCTTTTATATTGAGCTTCCATTTTAACAGCAAAACAGCTTGACCTTATGACTCCGATGTTAGGAACAGCATACCTGTCCGTAAAGTGCTTCAGGATCGGGTTATTTTATTCTTCTGTCAATCTCTTACTTTAAAATACCTATTTACCAAAAGAATCAACAAACAGGATATTCTTTGAATGATGATGACCAAATGCTAAAGCACTGAACACTTTCTGATATTTGGGTTATAAAGTTGAAATTTTTTCATTAAGTCAGAAATTCTAAACTTTACATTATGGTAGTAACTTATAGCCAGCATTATGATCCTTTGTCAAAAGTTTCTTTTAAAAAATATTTTAAGTTTCAAATAATAAATATGATCTATATCTAAAACATGATTGCTTTTTAAAGACAAATAACAGAAGTTTTATATCCAGGTGAAAGTTACCCTTTAAAGGCAGCCCTTCGGAAGGTCATGCACATATTTTAAGACTGCAACAACCTCTTCAAAAGGGTTTAAAAAATGTTTTTTAATTTCCTGAATTTATTAATTTCTTTCCTTCATAATTATAATTTTTTGTTTGTCATGTTTAAGAAATCTTTACCTATTCCTAGGATCGTGAAGATATTTTCCTGTATTTTCTTTAAAGGTTATATTATTTAAATTTTCATGTTTAAACCTTAATATCTACCTAGAATGAATTGTTGTGCATGGAATGTGGTGGAGAAGTTGTCTTCAGCCTAGTTTGCCAGACAGATACCAGACTGTGGCTACTTTTTCCTTTATCCCACATTTAACAAGCACCTTCTACACACTAGGCCTTCACTCTCTGTGCCTTCTTGTTCCTCCTCCCTTCTTCATAAAAGGTAGTTCAGTCTCCCCCCTCTTTTCAGCCAATAGCCTGAGCTCAGAACAAGGAAAGGCCATCTTGGTACCTCTCAGCTGGCTATTGGCTGGCTGGATTCATTTAGCGTGTGCTAGGGTGACTACAGATGTCTGCAAGTTGAGCCAGAGAGGCCCACCAGCATTCATCTGGCTTCCTGGGTTCTCACCATACCCAGATGACCAGCCTCAAGTAACCAGAGTTTGTCCCTTTATAATCTAAACTCAGAATCCCTGAAAAATGGAAGCTCCCTGACCCACCCTTGTTAGTGGCCTATTGAGCCAAATGTGGCTTTTAAAATTAGGTGTACTTCATTTAAATCCCTATACTACCTACCATGATTCTTTAGGCTGTTAACTTGGAGAATTATTTAACTTCCCTGAGCCTTCGTTAGCTTCTCTGTAAATTGAAACTCTCTGCCTCTGATTTTGGTGAGATCAATGGCATGCTATATGTGACATTATGAGACCATCTAGCACAGTACCCAAACATAACAGATTCTTGGTATATATCCCCTGGTTTCTCCTATATGTCACCGTTCTTGACATCATAGAGTAGAGGTTTATGGCTGTTCATCTTTACAAGCCATTAGCATCTCTATAGCCACCTTCTCACTCAGTCTCAGGCCCCTAAAATCAATGGCTTTTTCTCTGATAGAAATCTCTTCACCTGTTTCTCAACATCAATGTAAAATACTATAAGAATGAAACCTGTTTATCAAATGATAACAGAGTTTGTACAGTGTTGCTAAATGGTTAAGGGTCATACACAGAACATACTTCTTGTAAATAAATTTGTAGGATTTGCCTTAACTACAAATATGCTAGGTCCTCTTGATGAAGAGCAAGTGTGAGTTTTTCTTTGTGTGGTGAAATAGACACTTCCACACACTGCTTGTTTGGAGGACTATTGGGCAATATCTGTGAAAATTTTAAATGCACATGCTATTTGACATAGTTATTTCACTTCTAAGAATTTATTCTGTAGATATAGTTGGACAGGTATGCAAAGACCCATGTAGAAGTTATGTTTGTCAAAGCATAATTCATAATAGTAAAAGATTAGGGGGAAAACAAGCAAACGCCTATCAATAAGGGACTGACTAAATTATAGTGCATCCATGAGTGGAATATTATGCAGCTTGAAAAATATTGAGATAGAGCTAAGCTGTATTGTTGCATTAAAGCTCAAAGGGCAAAACAGTGTGTGTAGTATGCATGCTTCCATTTCAGTGTATGTGTGTGTGTGTGTGTGTGAATGTGTGTGTGTCAGGAAGGGAATACTTATGTACATGTAAGATTTTTCAACAGATTTCCTACTGCTGAGGGATTCTGTACTAAGTAAAGAGAGAGCCTGACTAAATGTTATACCCACTTTTATTCTTTGAACATTCTAGTCTGCTTAAGAGCACATTATATGTAAGTTAAATATGTATTATATAGCACTAGATGATGTATGAAGAACTTAAAGTTCAAATGTTCAAATGTACCTTCTTTAAATTGAGTAAGATCGTTGTATATGTTATCCAGTATAGATTGGTCACTGTGGTTTGCTTTTGATTAGCTCTGAAAGGGGGCAGGGTTTGGAGAACTATACTCTAAGATCTCATCTTATGTATATCTTATAATGTACAGAAAATGCAGCATGATTCTGACCAGATAAATGTTTACTTTCTAGATGCTTTGTTTACATATTGGAACAAGGCT
Organism: Furipterus horrens; assembly: GCF_987537825.1. Taxonomy (NCBI): domain Eukaryota; kingdom Metazoa; phylum Chordata; class Mammalia; order Chiroptera; family Furipteridae; genus Furipterus; species Furipterus horrens. The sequence continues at coordinate 55,471,202 of NW_028327182.1, read as the reverse complement.
TCAACATCTGAACTTATGGATTTTTTTACAATATCTGAGTGAGTAGTTTTCTTTTGCTAATTGCCTCTTGGTTTTTCATGGCTAGTCAAGAGATATGAAGAATACTATGTAGTTGAACCAGGAATATAGTATATTCACATCCATAACTACTCTTGAGCTATTTCTCCTCGACCTGATCCCAGCACCTGCTTTCAGGAGCTTATGACTTAGTGATCAGTGACTAACCTTAAATTATTAGATATGTGGTTGTTAAGAGAGGTAACTACTTATGTATACAAGGCATTTTAATAAAATAACAGAAAATGTATTATCTGAATTGGGTAAATGCTGAATTTCTAAGTTGAATCTATAACTTAACTCAAGTAGATGCAGAAACTGAGATAGAAAAAATGGTATAATTTTAAAATATATGAGTAAAATTTTACATGTTATCTATATTATTTTATCTCTTCAGTGTAAGTTTCTGGTTTCCTTTAAGCTCATTGCTTTTAAAAACAAAAATCCACAATCCATTATCCAAAATTAGTTGGGCCAGATGGTTTATCAAATTCAGAATTTTGGGTTTTTTTAAAAAAATTACATATCAACTTATTAAGATTCCAGCAGGTTCTTAGACAACACCGCATAGTCAAACACATTATTGTTTCTGCAGTAAAAACATTATTTCTGTAGTACTATGATTGTTCACAGTCATTGGGGAAATCATAATATAAGTAGCTTTATATCTATTAGTGGGGTCGTGATTTGCTGCCAAATGTATTTGCACAAATTCAGGTGGAAAGTTGTGATGGTCTGAGCTTTGTGCATTTGGTTATTAGTCTCATGACTGTTCTCTCTGCTGAGTTAAAGGTGGGAGTTATCATGTGGTGAGGTGAGATTCAGCATCAGAAGAACTTACTGGACATTACACTGGGGAACACAGTTTTCGTTGAGTTAGATCTGACAATTGTTTTTGACTAACTTTTGCATCTGAATCCAAAAATGACACCAGTTTTTCTCTATCATGTCAACTTTTTAAGGTACAGGATACCCTCCTTTTGTCCTAAAAATCATACAGAATGGACATACAAAGGAAAATAAAGAAAAATTACCTGAATATACTGTTTGTTTAAAGTTATTCTATCTATTTAAAGGCTATATATTGTTACTATAAGTCAACTTGTGTACAAATAGTAAAATTCTGCTACCAAACATACATAGGAAAGTATTTTATCTTTTCAAACGACAAGCTAGGAAATGCCAAAATGAGATACTTGAAACAGTCTCCTTCAGTTGGCAAAGCTTTAACTAACTGCTTCATGAGACCCAGTTTTATGTGCAGAGGTAGAAATAGAATGTTCTTTCTGTCAATAAGTGGCTCATGTAGAATGTTTGGATCACCAGGTTTGAGGTCAGATCTTGGAGGCCAGTTCAACTCCACCCAATGCTTCTCATGAGCTCTGCTGTCCCACATACACAGAAAACAGGGATACTTGGTGTGTCTGCATTGATGACCAAGAAGGAAGCAGACCATTTTAAGGTCAACACAGATGATCCAATTGTGCTTGTGATATTGCAACAGATCAATTACTCTTTATGTCTTCATATTCTTCACAAAAACAAACTGAATGGCCAGTTGGGACTGCACCAAATAAATTGCCATTGTGGAGGAGGACACACTTCAAGCTCTGCTTTGAGCTATCAATGAACAGTTGCTGTTCAGTTCCATTATAGATTGGAATTCCCAATTCCTCCATTAAACCATGTATGTTATGGCAATACACAAAGACACCGTCACTTCGAAAGTACTGCAGAAATGCACTGTCTCTTGATTGAAAGTAGGATACCTTCGCTTCTTTTTCAAGCAAGTTTTTCTCATGCAGTCTTGATGCTAGGAGTTCTGAAGCCTTTTTGGATAGTCCCAAATCTCATGCCAAATCATTCAACTCGTGCTGATCAAATCCCTTATGAACTGAGTCATCTTCGATTTCAAAATCTTCATCGTTGCTGTCACTTAGTTCTTCACCATACTCCTGTTTTTCGAAAGAGGGTAGTACAATGAAAACTGGCACTGGGATTTCAGCTGAATGAGGCACTGGGTGTATAGCTGATGGTGGACTAGGATACTCTATTTTACATTTATTTTCTTGTTATATCCTGACATTTCCACTATACAAAAGTAACAGTCACTTAAATGATCTCTGGGCTCTCACCAAACCATAGGTATACCAAATCTCAATTTATCACATGTTCCCTTTGTCCACATTCGTAAACTCTTGACACACTGCTTGCACACCTTGTGAGGGGCCTGAGACTTACCTTGATCACCAAGTTTTACTTTAAAATATGTAAAATAGGAGCTCTGGCTGCTGTGGCTCAATGGATTGAGTGTCGGCCTGTGAACCAGGTGTTGCTGGTTCAATTCCTAGTCAGGGCACATGACTAGGTTGCATGCCAGGTCCCCAGTTGAGGGTGCATGAGAGGCAACCACACATTGATGTTTCTCTCCCTCTCTTTCTCCTTTCCCCTCTCTCTAAAAACAGATAAATAAAATAAAAATAAAATAAATAACCTTGAAAAAAATATGCAAAATAGGCTTGCCTGACAAATGTGCTAATGTTTGTTCTTTGACTGGGAATGGTGAAACTGCCACAGATATAAAAGAATGAATCAGGGTTGTTTAGGCACCTATGACAAGAAATAGAAGAGGCAGACATGATCTGAAGGAAAGGAAATAAGTACGTATGTATATAAAAAAATAAATTCTAGGAGGGGTGGAGCCAGGGTGGAGAGGACACGGTGTGTTGGTGGCTGCAGTGGTGGGAGCATCAGGCCAGCAGAAAGCACAGTTACACATCTTAAAAAGTCAGGAGGGACACCTGGGGAGCATTCCCAGCTACTCACCAGACCACGCAGCTGACGGTCCCAGCACCCGGGAAAATCAAGCCTCATTGCTTTTGACTGTGCAAACCAGTGGGGGTTGGGACGGAGGCAGAAACTGCCAGTCTCTCAGCAGAGTCTGCTTGTTTAAAAGGCTCCCACAGTCCGAGAACATCCTCAGACCCATCCACTCTGGGCACGACAGGCAGGGCAACAGCTAGAGAGGTGACAGTCTCATACGGAAGTGGGAGAAGTGCCTGGAAAAGGGGCGAGTGCTGAGCAAGCAGCATTGTTCCTTCTCAGACCCTGCATCCGCATACAGTGCCACAACGTGGTGAAACAGGTCGCCCTATACTGACAAATCCCTAAGTCTCCGCCCCTTACAATGTAACAGGAGTGAAAGCTCTACCTAAGACACAGAGGCAAACACACACAGGAGACTTCCAGCCAAGATGGAGGCCTAAACTGACACGCTCCATCTCCCTCCACAACTAAGAAGGAATACACCTACAGCAAAACCAGAAATAACCAGAAGTTCCAGAAAATAAATGGAAGTCCAATGTATGAAGTTATAAAGATGTGGTGCTTGTCCAGATGGGTAGGAGGGGTGAAGCCCAGGCGGAGAGGTCAAGCTGTGCTGGCGGTGGTGGTAGCAGTGGCGACGGCGGTGGAATGTTGGTAAGCACAGACACTTGTATTTAAGGGGAGACAAGAAGCACCTGGGGAGCACCCCCAGCTGTAGACCAGACCCATCATCTTGCAATTACAACACCAGGGAAGGCAGACCCCCATTGCCTCAGACTGTGAGGCCTGAAGGTGATGGGGACGGATAAGGAGACTCCCAGTCTCTCAGCAGAGAGTGAACAGCAGGAATCCATCTTGGACCCCACCCCCACAGAAAACGCCACAGTATGGCGAGAAGGGTCACCTGGTTGTGACAAGTTCACAGGGCTCTGCCCCATATAGCATAGGAAGCGTGACAGCCCTGCCCAGGAAGTAAAGGTAAACACAAAACTGTCATGATGGCACAGACCATGATAGAGTTCCCAGTGATGCAGCTGACCAGACAGCAAATATCTAATCGAAGCAGCAGATAGGAAATCTTTCTGAGGCACAGTTCAGAGCTTTGGTTATAAGAATGCTTACAGACCTAACAGCAGATCTTAAACAAGACGGGGAAGAAATGAAGGCTAGTCCTGCTGAAATGAACAAAAACACATATGAAACTAGTGGTGAGGGAAGAAAAACCAGGGATCAAATCAACAAATCGGAACATAGGGAAGGAACAAATAGTCAACCAGTGCAGAAAGAGGAAACGAAAAGTGAGGAAAATGAGGAGAGGCTCAGAAACCTATGGGACAGCTATAAGTGGGCCAACATCTGAATCATAGGGTTGCTAGAAGGTGAAGAAGAACTAGAAATTGAAAAATTATGTGAAAAAATAATGAAGCAGAACTTTCCTAACTTGGGGAAGGAAATAGACTTACAGGTCCAGGAAGCACAGAGAGTTCCAAAGAAACTGGACCCAGAGAGAACCACACCAAGACACATTATAATCAAAATGTCAAAAATTAAGGATAAAGAGAGAATCTTAAAAGCAGCAAGAGAGAAGAAGAGAATTACATACAAAGGGATCCCAATAAGACTCTCAGCTGATTTCTCAACAGAAACTCTGCAGGCAAGAAGGGACTGACAAGAAATATTCAAAGTAATGAAAATCAAAAACCTACAACCACGATTACTCTATCCAGCGAAGCTGTCATTCAGAATAGAAGGGCAGAGAAAGTGCTTTCAGGACAAAGTAAAACTGAAGGAGTTCATCAGATCTAAACCACTGTTACATGAAATGTTAAAGGGACTTGTTTAGAAGAAAGAAGATCAAAACTATGAACATTAAAATGAAAACTGTATCACAACAACCAACAACAAAAGCTAGGGAACTGAAACAAAGGCAAACTAAGTAGGCAACAAGAGTGGGAAAAGAATTATAGGTATGGGGAACATTCTGGGGGGAGGTCAACAGGGAGGGGGAAGTGGGGAAAGGGAGGGAGATGGTACAGGAATTAAGAAGCATAGTAGGAGGGAGTGGAGTAGACAGGAAGATATTGAGAAGGACTATATGCACAACCAATGGACATGGACTTAGAGGGGAGGACAGCTGGAGGGAGGGGGTCACTGGGTGGAGGGGAACAAAGGGAAAAGAAGTTGGGATAACTGTAACAGCATAATCAATAAAGCATATTGAAAATAATACCAAAAAAAATTTTGCTAACTCCTTGTATACAGACAAGAACTCAGACTACACTTTGGAATACAATTCACTATATAGAACAGCACACAACCTCTCACCACACTGTCTCATGTGTAACTGAATAGCTTAGACAAGTATGAACCTGTCGCTGGTTTCCAAGGTCGCCCCCCACCCCTCCCCACTCGAGGGAAGTTTGCTCTGAGCTAATAGGAGAGCACTAGTGTTTCCCTCTATCCGGGCCGTACCCAGCCTAGAATAGTCAGATTAAGATAAGCTGTACAGAAAAAACTTGCCGTGATAGAAGAAAACAAACTGCAGTTTTGAAATCAGCATGCCTATTTAAATCTAAAACAGCTGAAAAATCTAACTCAACAGGAATTATGTTAAAAATTGTTCCCCTGTGTTATTTTAACTGCCTCTTATATGCTGTTTTTTGGGTTGTTTTTTTTTTTTTTTAATCAATGTTATGGATACTCTAAAACAAAACAAAAAACTGCATACATACTTGATGTCTATAAGAGACCAGTCCTTTTTCTTAAGCCAAAAGGGAGAGCTCCTTAAACAGTTTTGAATGAGGATGAATAATCAACTAAGAATAGAGCAGCAGTGCCTACAGTTTCCATTGTGGTTTCCGCGGCAAACTGCCTGGAGTCAATGTCTAAACCCTTAGTGGATGGACAATCCTGTAGGTCCTAGGCCTTTCTTCTGTGTGGCTTTAACTGCCCACCACAGTACTGATAACAGCATAATATGAGGCCTCCTTGCATTGAAAATAATTTTTCATAATAACCTTCCATCCTGTCTGCAGAGTCTGCTTGCACCAGTTCCAGTACATGGGGAAGCGATATATAGCCAGGTACTGTGGGGATATTAGTTTAAAATGTTGGTCATTTTCTGTATTACTTGGATCTGAATGTGTTGGAATTGTCATCTGTGGTGATTGGCTGTTGGAATTCTCATAGTCATGAAGACTGTTGGGTTGCTACCATTAAATCTGTTAGCATCCTTTGCCTACATTCCTTCTGTCTCATTTTGTCTATTGCATATCTCCGAAAGATCTTTCTTTGTGGCCTGTTGCTACACTTCTACCCTTGCTTCCAAATACTCCCTCATGGTCTGTTCCTTCTGTCTTCTCTTACTCTTCTCCTAGTTCCTCTTGATGTGTCTTCTGGCTCTTTTCTCCTTCGCAAATTATTTCTCTTTCCCTGTTTTACTTTCAGTAATTCTTTTAATGATTTCACCTCCCAACTACAGAGATACTAATTTCTCATCTAACCATTTTTCTTCTTCCTTAATGAAAGAATGTTTTCAGTCCATCTCAAATTTGTTTGGACTTACACAAAACCTCTAAAATTGAGCTTTTTCTCCTCCACTTCTAAGTAAGCTATTCGTGCCCTTTATTTTTATCTGACCAGAACTCTTTGCGCAGTATCATAAATCCACACTGCCCTGTCCCACAATATACTCTTGGTCCTGCATTGAGTCTGAGGAGAGCTAGAAACTCATTGCTGACGAGCACCCAAGCAGCTCCTTCTTTGGAGGTATTTCCCTAGAGCATATCATGTCCTTACCAAGTGCTTACTCTTGCCCTGTAGCCATTCAGTGTGTCTGTATTTATTTTGTTCTGTGTTTTGTATTCTGTGATAATGTATTTATGGGGTCCCAGTCTAAATATTGTATTTTTCTAATGTTATTGTTTTTAATAGTTTAATTATAAGTAAATGTTGGTTTTAAGAAAAACTTTAAAAATTAGTTGTAATTGAGATTTTTTTCTCTTATCTATAGTTTTGTTTTATAGCAGTGAAATAGGAAAGATTTTTAATAGACTTTCTGTTTGAATGTGAGAAATATTCATAATTGCATTTTATGTTAAATAAAAGTATATATTTTCTTTTAAAAAGAACAAATTTATATTTTATGCTTTCCTCCTATTAATATTTTCTATTTTTAATTGAAATGTGGTGGCACTTAAAATTCTGTAATCTTAATTCTTTTATTTTTATCATAACAGTAATGTTTACATTTGAGATTTTGAGTACCAAATACAAGTATACACAAGGTATCCTTATACAATATATTCCCTTTGACTTTGTCCTGTGAAGATGGGCAGTGTATTTGTAACAGAAAGACACTGAACTGGATAAGCTTTATACCCTTCTTGCAGTAATGGTCACCTACGTCACAAGATGGCATTTGAAAAATGTGCAAAATATAATAGAATAAAATGCCACAGAGTATGGTAAATATGGGAAGCTGAAGTTTTCTGCCCCAACAAAATATTTTAAAATTGGGTTTTGTGAAACTTAACTTATTTTTTAATGGCTTTGTAAAAATACTTCATCTTTATAAGCACCTTGTATATATTTGCATATAAAATTATTCATCTTTTGACCATCTTAAAAATAGAAGAGCATAGGAAAGTGAGAGTGGAGGGTGGTGTAAAGCCATGCCATGCTTTATAGAAAATTACCATGGTCTCTGCTGCATGTGAAAAAGATTCTGAACAATAATTTACATGTTGTCAATGTTTGCCATTTATAATGGTCCAGTTTTATGAATATTGTGCCTTCTCATTGTGTCACTTCGAAATCACCCAGCAGCATGTTGCCCGGTGATATTCCATGCATGCACTGTTCTATTCCACACAATAACACAATGAGGAGATGGTTGGCTAAGGGATAGGGACAGGTGGCATTCCAGCACTGGCTTCATTTTTCATCTGCTCTGGTGATGGTACATGATAGGAAGTTAGCTGTTTGATTGCTAACCCAGATCACTTTTCTGTTTCCTTACTTGACTGCTGACAAGTTTAACAAAGTGTATGGCTCTTCTCCTTCCTGGCTGGGTAAGAATAAATGTGTTAAAACCGCTTCATATAATCCCTCCCATTGTATGTTTGTTCTGTTTCTTCCACTGCATTTTTCTAATTAAAAATTTTTTCAGGTCTTTATTAAAATACATAAGTCAAAAATATTTGTGTTTTGGCAGTTGTCAGAACACTAACTTTAGTGCCATGTTGGACTGATGCTCAACTTTTTGTTTAAGTAGCATCTCTAAAGTACTTTCTAAACCTGAAAAGTTCTTTGCTTTGGCTTTGGCTTTGCTTCTGTGTTGCCACTAGTGCTTTGCTGTGAACTCTGTTAGAGCTGCTGCCTGTATGTTTCTGGTTCACAGACATGCTCCTATGCTTGGTCCTCATGTGGCCAGTATCCTTTCTGCTATGTCCTCGCCTCACTAATGCTCTCCATCTCTCTGCAGGGTAACAAGTCTAACTTTTGCTTCTATCCCATTTCACTCATGTTGCAGGAACCAGGAAGGGTTGGGACGCATAGTTCATGATCGAAAATCTCAGACATTGCCTGTTTCCCATAACAGAACAGGAATGATGCATGCCAGATTGCAGCAGCTGGGCAGCCTGGATAACTCTCTCACTTTTAACCACAGTAAGTCCCATGACATACCATCGTAACAGCCAGCCATCTCTTGTGACATCTCAGAGGGGAGAGCCCCAGGACACACCACACAACTTCACCAATTTGACTTTTCTTCCAGCTCAAACCAAGTAGGATGAAGAGCTCATGGCGCACAGTTCCCTTCCTTGGAGGAGAATGACATAATGTGGACCGTGGTCAACTACAACACCAGACTAAAAGTGCTATGCCCTTTGCCCCAATCTCTCCGCTTGGTATTTTTAAAACAAAATTTGGCAGATTCGATCTCTAGCCAAACATTCTCTGGTATTTTAATTTAATATTTGGATTCATTGCCTGGAGCGAAATTCTCGTTGATTTTCCCCTTGCAACTACTGAGAACATCTGGGACAGACTTCTTCACCCTGATCCCGTGCATGTAATTGATCATAGTCCACATTCTGACATTCAAGCTTAGGATGTATGTTAAACTGCTATGAAAACATAAAGCCCATGAATCAATTTGTGAGGGTGTGGAAAAGCCAATAACAAAGTGACTTTTTCTGTGTTTTCAGTGTGAGAAAGATATCAAGTGTGCTTGGAATTTCTGTAGACAATGGTAAGATTTAATCAGGTTGAAGTCTGCTTTACAAGGCTGCTTCACTTGCAAATAGAGATCTTTTGTTTATCTTGTCTTCCTAACTTTGGTGCTTTCTAACTTCGCAGTAGAGATTCTGCCAAAATGTGGGTGCATATTTTTAATTGACTTTTTTCAGTCAACAGAGGGGGTGTGGCATCATGTGCTGTTTCTAAAATTTAAGTGTTTTATCTTCTCAAGGGTTTCTCAAAGCAGAAAACCTAAAAGTATCAAACATACAGCACTTTGAAAACTATTCTGATCATTTATGATAAATATCATTTCTATTAGTGGTGTGTTCTCTAATTGTTTCATCTTTTCTCCAAGCATGACATAGTAGTTATTGTTCTGTCTAGACAATTAGTTGTTCTCATTTTAAGTAATGTCTTTAATACATGGTTATTAATATCTCCTTATCATTTCTAATCATAAGAACTTCATTCACTGTGATTTCCATACCTCTGTCTTAAATGTAGGTCAAGAGTAAAGACAATATTCCCATCACATTAAATTTATAATACAGCCCTGGCTGGCATGTCTCAGTGAATTGAGCTCCGGCCTGTGAACCAGAGTCACTGGTTCAATTCCCAGTCAGGGCACATGCCTGGGTTGCCAGCCAGGTTCCCAGTTGGGGGCTCATGAGAGGCAACCACACATTGATGTTTCTGTCCCACTATTTCTCACTCCTTTCCCCATCTTTAAACATAAACAAATAAATAAGATATTTTTAAAATAAGTAAATAAATTTATAATACAATTGACCCTTGAACAACATGGGGACTAGGCACACCAACCATCCTTGCAGTAAAAAATCCATGTATAGTTTGTGTGGCTCCCCCAAAATTTACTAGTAGCCCATGGTTGACTAGGAGCCTTATCATTAACACAAACAATTGATTAACACATATTTTGTATGTTATATGTATAATATACTGTATTCTTGCAATAAGTTATCTAGAGAAAGGAAATGTTATCAATATTAAGAAAATCATAAGTAAAAGAAAATACATTTACAGTATTTATTGAAAAAAAATCTGCCTGTAAATGAACCCACACAGTTCAAACCCATATTATTCAAGGGTCAACTGTAGTTCAGGGTAAGAAAGCTGAAGAATCTAAATGCAGTAGCTTCCCATTCTTCTATCCCAAATTAAATGTAATGGGTATAGTCTCTATTCATTAAAATTCTAGGATTAATTTAAATCAATATTATGTCTGCCACATACTAAATTAGTAGCTTGCAAATGCTAGTTCTGAGTTGTATACTTAGTTGTAGAGTGTGTATTTGTGACACAATGGCTAATATACTTGATTTTTTAACATCTTGTCTGTTAGGGTTTTTTCTAGCTCTGCATACAAGGGGTTGAAAGAAAACAAACAGTTTTGTTATTTTTAGTTTTCATTCCCTAATTAAAAAACAGAAATTGAAGTCCCATTAAGCCATAGGACCTAGCCCAGATAACTGCCTTAGCCCAGATAATTTATAACACAGAATCTACCTCACTATCAATTGATGTAATACTTAAACTTCAAAGCACTAAAAAAAAAAGAACACATACACATAAGTAGACCAAGGTCCCACCTCCAAAGGCAATCACTTAGGAAACACAGAAAACAAACAAAAATTAAATAAATGATCAAACAGCTGAATTAATAACCTTAATCCACTAAGATATGCAGCAGCACCCCCACCCCCACCCACTCCTGCAAGTGGATTTTGTGGTGGTGGCTTGAATGGGAAGAGAGAGACAGCTGGCTGTGTTCTGCTGCCAAGAACCTTATTGTTAATATAGTTGATTTCCATTCTGTCTTCCTGCTACCCATGGAGAACCCATCCTTCTTGCCTTTTTCCTCCTTCATCCTGGAGTTTTTTTCTTTAGTCAGTTTTCAGTGACACTATCCTCAATCAAAGTTTCTCCTTCCTCCTTCCCAATAAACAGTGCATAGCTGATTCTTTTAGCCTTCTCCTGTATTCCTACAACTCCTGCCCATTCCAAATGGTCTTGGTTTCTCATAGTTCTGCAGCTTCCCCTAGAACTCAGTCTTCATTTACAGCTCTAATTCTCATTATATATATTTGGGTGGTTTCAGCCCTTGCCTTTGTTAGCTTTCTGAGCTTCAAATCAACTCAGCCAAAAACCACACAGAAGGGAGTGTATACTGTGTGTATATATGTATATGTGTGTGATCATGTATATATATATATACACACACACACAATTGTTTGTTTACATCTGTACCTAGGCATTTTATACTTATAGCCATATATGTCTCTAAAAAGAATTCCTATTTGACTATGAATACAATAGCTTTTGTTGGGCCAACCAATATGACATAGATCAATATGTGAGATATTTTCTGGGGTGCCAGAGTCTAAAATGAATTTATTTTAGAGAAGAATCAAAATAGAAGAGTCCCCTCTACACCTGCATTTTTTAAGAAAGGCTTTGTCAGACCTCAGCTTGACCAGCAGGGAGCAGCAGAGGACTGTGAGAAATTTAATCCAGTGGGAGCTAAACTATACCATCCCATCCCCATCACCCATTAATAGAACATAAGAAAAGACATCATATGCACTGCACACATTACTCTAGCAGGGACTTATCTGTACTCTCAGATTTTAATAGGAAATAATGAAAATGACAAATCTTCACATGGCCAATAGCTTTAAACATTTCAAAAACACTCAGAGAATAGAAACACTTCATATAATACCTGGGTCATTGCTCAAGTATTATATGAAAATTAAATGTTTAAAACATTAAAACAATGACTTATATACTGTGAAGTGCACTCATTGCATTTCAGTAGAAGAGATCTGTGCCAAGTGACGAGTTGAGAGTGATAGCTGCATGCAGAATATTTTATATAAACCAGGTTATGGGGGGAAACTATGTGAAACATGTTTGCAAGTAAGTGATACAGTTGCAAAAATAAAATAACACTTTGTATTATTTTGATATTATGCTTTATCTAGGACTATATTAAATTAATTTGCATGGTAATTCATATTTCCCACTAGTGTGGAGAAAACCAACCAAGAGGTAGAAATACTTGAAGAAAACCTGTATTTCATATAATTCAATATAGGAGTTTAAGATCACTGGATTAAGTTGCAGAGAATTAGATTTCAGGTCAACATGGGAGAGCATTTTCTACCTGAAATGTCCATTAGCTAGTACAGGCACTTGCAGCTAGAGGTGTGAAAACAGAGACTGGGTGAGGACCCAATGGGGCTATTATCTGGGTCACTTAAGCATCATATGAGGATTTGGAAGAGATGGCTTATACAACCCCATCTCTGAAATTCTTTGATATCTATGAATTAAGAGTAAGAAAATTAATGTAGGTGATAATTAAATTCCTTTATTATACATTCTACTGAATTAATATGAGAAATGCAGAGATGCATGTATTCTCTGGAATAAAATTAATATTTTTCAAAAGTTTAAGTATGGACAATACATATTTTAAAATAGGTGAAATAGGCTTGTAGCTTTAAATGCCTGTACTTAAAATAGTAAATAAAAATGCTGTAAAGCCACATTTCCTTGATTCTCAGACACATTTCCTTGATTTAGAAATAACAGTTTTGCACATTTGCCAGTATTTCCAAAATCAGGTAAATTCTGTGGGGACTCTCAGTGTATAAGCCATCTCATCTATAATAATCACCTAGATATACTTAGCCAATAAGTTATCTAGAAAGAGAAAGGACACCAATAAATTCAATTAAAAAAAATTTTTAAATGGTGACTTTTATAAAATAATTGTAATTTATCAATGCATTTGAGAGGATACATCAATGAGACAATGTGCCATTTATCTGTAGTGTAATTACTACTTTTCTGTAGAATTTAAGTATAAATGTAAATATTACATACCACTTGAATATTGTGTCTCCACCTTAAAAAGAGAGAGAGAGAGGACAATTTCATGCAGAGAAAGAATTAAAATAATCACCAAAGCAAGTTCGTTGTTACAGTTTAACCCAGACTCTAAAACTTTAAATTTGGGGTAAATGGTAGCCCTCAGTAAAAGGTCCTTTGACCTGTGTGATAGTTTTGGTTGGTCTAATAAAAGGTGTATTTTTTTGTTCCTTCTTGCCCCAGTTTGTAATCAGTATAACAATAATTATAAATCTGTTTCTTTTTCCTCTTTCATTGTCTCTGTATCTTACCAAACAAACCTCATTGGATGAGGAAGTGGCTACAAAGGCAGTACAATGAATATTAGTACCAGAAATATCCATCTTTCTTTTCTCTAAGAGATTTTTACCAGAAAAAAAAAGCTGAAATAAAAAGAAATAGAACTAGCATGGTGCCAAATGTGTTACATAGCGACACTAAGGGTACATTCTGTCTCAGTGCGAAAAGAACACAATCTACAAACACAGAACTTCAGAACCACCTTTTAAAAGCCAAGCAAAATTGTATGAAAGCACACAATAGTGTTCTTATCATATTTTAAAAAGCAACTCAGTAGCTTTAAAAAGATTTTTCTCTAGCCTTTTAAAACTCCTCCTGTAACTGACATTTATTAAAGTCAAAATGGATAGCATCATACTAGTTACTTTATTTTATCCTAATAATAGGTAGTATGATACAGTGACCTAAATAAGAAATTTGGTGTGTAGTGTCTGGTTTTTTTCCCCACTTCTGGCCTCAAGAAAATTCTCTAGGTTTTCTGTACTTCATCTTCATGATCTATGTACAAAATGTCCTCCTCTCTGGAGTATTAAGAAAATTACCTGTACGGTGAGTATTGAATTGTTTTTGCTCCTTGGAGAAAGACATTACGTGATGTTTTATTATATTACCATCTTTCTTTGTAATCTAGATCAATACTGTAACATCTTTGCATCCCTATATATATTTCTGCTAATGCATATCATTTCATAATTTAATATCTCAAATTGTATGTCAAGTTACATTTTTCTTAGTACTAAATTGATTTTACAGCCACATGAGAAGATATCAGTTTGTATTTAAATTATGATACTTCAAGTTCTTTTCTTTTCTTAAACATTTCTTTCAGACATATTGGCTTTTGTGCTTCTTATTCAAGCAAGTAGAATATTATTAGCAGTACAGTCAACTCTTGATTATCATTCATGATTCTAGCTGATAATACAGCTCATTACATTATTGACTTAAGACTTATGTAGCATTCATTATGTACAAGGTTCTGTTTTAAGAGCTTTGTGAATATTAATGGTTTAATAGTCACCACAGCCTCTGAGATACTGTTTTATCCCCATTCTACAGATGAGGAAACTGAGGTATAGAGAGGTCAAATGATTTGCCCTAGGTCACATAGTTAGTAGGTGGCCAAGCTGGATTCAGTGACCAGCAGCCTGACCCTTGGCTCTTCTTCTTAAACCCTGGGCTGTGCTGCTGCCTCTCTTTGTTTGGGAAGCTTTAGAAATCTCAACCTCCTTCACCACTCTTGGCCAAGTGGCTAGATTAAGTGACTCCCATCCAGGTGCCTTCCTAGCTCCACTGTTTACTGACTGTGTGACTTAAGACAAGTTGTTTAGTCTTTCTGTCCCTCCATTTCTATATCTGCAAAAAGGGTTTAATTATGTACATATTTCATAGGGCTGTTGGGGGATTAAATGAAGTAATACATGTAAAGTTCATAGAATTATGGCTAGTATATGGCAAGCACACAATGTTTGCTGCTACTACTTCCCTTCTAGAGTTGAAAAAAAAAATTGTAATTGAAACATTATGAACTATCAGCGCTCCTCCCCCAAAAAGTAAGCCTTCTATTAATAATCAAAAGTTGACTGTGGCTCTACCATCCTGGCAGCCCCTCTTTCTGCAGCCACCCAGCAGTAACTTGTGTTATAATTCATGCAGGCTATGGCCACTTGGATGCAGATGTTCTTCACCAGTCATTACTTGAAGCAAACATTGCTACTGAGGTGTGCCTCACAGTTCTGGACACTCTCTCTCTATTTACACTGGCATTTAAGGTTAGTACTGAACAGCTGTTCATGGTTAGAGCTTCACCTTTTAAATTCATTCTGCTTATTCAGCTGAACCAGCAAGAACTTCTTGTGTTTTCTTTTTACTATAGCAACTGTTTTTTTTTTTTGCCCCTGTAAGGAAACCATTAATCCTTAAATTTCCTTAATGGAATTACTCCACAGCTAATGACTTGAATTCCCTGAAATATAATAAAGCTTAACAGGTCAGGGTGAGCCACAGGCATGCAAGTTGTGGAAACAATCTCTAATGGCAGTTAACTCTTGCCTAGAGTAAAGTATTTACCTGGAAAAAAAGCTTTGCTATACCCTCAAGGGTGATAAATATGAAAACGTAATCAGGAATTTCTGCATCTATCCTCTTTAATCATGTCTAAATATGATGGCAATTGAAATTAGATATTTATCCATAGAGAAGCATTAAGTACGAACACATTCACCTTTTTAAATTTTTAAAAATCTGTTACTAAATTAAATTGTAGGAGCATTTCAGGGATAGAAAATAAAAAGGTTTGGTTGTATGTTTAGGTTTTAGGAAATATTCAGGTAGGTGGAGATGGTCTCTTTAGGCACGCTCTTGTTTTTAGAAACCTAATCCTTGCCATCCTTGCTAAAGGATTTCTTCCATTTCCAGCAAAGAAAGGAGAAAAAGAATATGTATTAATATGCCATGAATATTGGAACAGTATGTTTATTTGCAAGGGCATTTGTAAAACATAACCCAAGTCACTCTGCTTTGCTTATCTCTGCTCATAAAGCATGTTTCTTTATTAGAGTAAAAATATTTACTCTGGTGTCATGTCGTTTTACTATAATATACCTTTATTCTTCGGAGAAGCCATGCTGTACTCATGTCTCCTGAACTGGTATTAGTAGGAACCTGATGAGACATGAGGAAATACAGATCCTAATTCAGTGAGTATGGGGGCTGCTGTGTCTCACTGCACAGTCTCTGTTCTAGTGGCACTGAGTGTGGTTCCCAGGCTCCCAGGACCACAGACACTTGGGAAGTTGTTAGAAACACAGATTATCAGGCCTTACCCCATACCAACAGAATCAGACTCTGGGGTTGAGACCTGAACACTACTGCTCTACAAGAACCACGTTTTGCACCTCTTTCTGCTTTCTTTTGGATATTTTTAGTTAAAAATGCTTATGTAAATAGGCAGTGAAGATTTTAATGTGAATATTTGCCGTGGACACCTACATCACTGCTAACACTGAATCTGTAAGTTAAGAACAGTAGTTGCAACACTTTCTTCCACTCTCTGCCTGGGCCTCACCATGTGAATGAGCAAGAAGCCCTGGAGCTACAAGACAAGTGCAGACCTGGCCTGACAGATGGGGCAAGGGCACATGCAACACAGATGTGCTTTGGCAGCACCATGAAAACAGTGACTGTGCCCTTACTAAGCAGCCTCTAGTTCTTATCTGGCCCCCTTTAAATTGTTTGCTTCATGTTAAAGAAGAGTATTGGTCAGAGTTCCCAGATATTCAATGTCTGGCCACCAAATAGGTTCTGACTCCTGAGAGAGAAACAACATCTCATAAACTGGTTGTAACATTTATTAGCTGAATATCTTTAGGAAGATTACTTCATGTCTCCAGACCTAATATTTCTCATTTGTAAGATTGGAAAAATAGTATCTACTTCACAGGGCTATTCCTAGTTTAAAGTGAGATTAAATAAAATAACAATAAATTTTTTTTAAAAAATAAAGTGAGATGACTCTTGAAAGGGCCTCATCACCATCTCTGATACACACGGGAGACAGCTATGTATACAGAAATACAATGGCTTATGTTCCAACTCCACTGTTAGCCAGATTTTAAGCCTCGGGCAGATCAACTTGACAATCAATTTGCCCTGATTTCCTTATCTAGAATATGGCAATTATTCCTACTGTGTTATGGACTGATTCTCTGTCACAGTCTATATGCCTGTGTGCAAAAATGTTTGATGTTTCAAGCTCAACACCCCCAACCTATTAAAAAAAGTGGGAAGATGAGCAAATGTTATAGCATCAGTGGATGTTGAGCCAGGCCATGGGATCACCTGGCCTAGAGTCACAGGTTCATTATGCTCACTGGCACGGCAGCCACTGGCATCTTCCTTTGCAAATATTTAGTCAGCCGAGGCATCAATTGGAGCATGTCAGAAAACTTAAATTATTACAAATAAGTTAGTTGACATAATTGTTTGCAGAAAAACCGTCTTCCACAGATACAGCCTCATCATTTCTGAGTTTAATTGACCACATATAAGAAATTGCCAAAGGCAATCAGAAATCACATTCTTAATGAGAGAAAATATTTAAAAAGCCTTAATCCCTGAATTCTGGTTATTATTATAGGTGCTTCCTGCTATTTATTGAGTGCCTTCTGAGGCTCAAGCATTAATCATCACAACAGTTTGGCCTAGTAGATCTTCTTACCTCCCGTGTTGCAGATGAGGAAATCGAGGCAGGGACAGGTTAGAAAATTTGCCCAAGATCTCTACACAACTGGCCTGTCAAAGCCCTTGTTCTCAGCTAAAGAGTGTGTGTGTGTGTGTGTGTGTGTGTGTGTGTGTGTGTGTGAAGGTAGTTGAGCAATCTCTCATAGGAAAAAAAGAAAATTACCAAGTACTCACCAGATGCTGGTACCATGCTAGGCATTTTCACATGTTATCACACCAAACACATAAAAGTTGTGTTTGTAAGCCAAGATAGTAATATACAGAAAGATAAGGTTCATCTCTGGCTCTTTTACAAGGCCTATTAAAACCACTCCAAAACAATGCTGGCCTTTAAATAGTTGATAATATTTTTAATGTCCACAAATTTAATCTGAAAATGTATTTTTAGTAATTCCCTGTAGTGCCTTTTCTTGATTTGAGCCATGTGGTAGAACCAGGCCATAATGATGAAGAGCTAGGAACAACCAGAGTGAGGAGCACTCAGATAATTGGGGTCTTGCTAGGGAGTTTGTGATCTGGTTTACACAACCATGAGTCGCAAAGACACATGAGGTTTAGGACCCCTTAGCAATGGGTGAGCATCTGTAACTGAAACAGTTCTTCTTTAGACTTTTACAGTTGTTTTTAAAATCAGTGTGTAGATAAAAATAAATGACATATGCCTAGGTAAGGTGTAGCTGTCTTGAATAGTGTGGTTCCAGATATCTCACTTTGGTGCCCAAGGTTTAAATTTTTCTCTTGTTCCTGGATCTTTAAAGAGTACTTACATTGTGTGCTTTTTTCTGAAAGATCCATTTTCCTCAGGAGGCTACGTTCAGCAGTCAAACTGAATCCACATCAGACAGTTCCTCAGAATTATACATAACCTGGTCTCCATCTTATTGGTTGAAATGTCATGCCTTTCATATTGTTCTGTCTTAATTCCCTGAATGAAGTTCTCCCATACTCCATAAAAGTCTATAAAGCTAAAAGGGTAGAAAAAATAATTACTCCATGGTTACCTGTGGTTATTTCTGAGTACAAAAGTGAAGACTGATGTTTGTTTTCCTTTTTTCTCCCCTGTGGGCCTTAGTGAATGTTTAAAACATGTTTATGTTTAATGTCTATGACTTTCTAATTAGGAAGAGAGACACACACGGACACAGGGAGACAAGAAAACTGATTAGAAAATTAAGGAAGGCAGCTGGTAAACTGGGATGTGTCCAGGATTAAAGGTCTTTTACCCCTTTAAATGAGGGCTCATTTATATCTTGGGGTAAGTGAGCTTTATCTCCATTCTTGCAAGGAGGTTTTGTGTTCAGAGCCTAAGAAGACTAAATCTTGAAAATGAGAATCAAAACCTTGGCCAGAAAGACTGAAAGGAAAAAAAATTTAATTCCAGAGGGAAGAACTTAGAGACAGATAGCAAGACCAGGGGTCTTGGTGATTTTTGTGAACCTTCTCTTCTGGATCTCTCCAGCAGAGAGCTCTGAGAAAATAAAAGCTTACATCCAGATGCTCCCAAACCTTAATCCACCCATAATTAGGAATGACTGTGGTTTCTGGGAAAGTGGTGTTCACAGAGGAGAAACCATGTTGGCAATTCCAAAAACACTAGAAACAACCTCCCTATCCACCCCGACCCCTGCCCCCGCTTTTTTTTTTTTTTTTTTTTTTTTGATTGCTGAACAGCTGCTCATGGTTGAGAATTATATTCAGTTATTTAAATCATTTTTTCTGCTCATTAAATCGCTTCTCTTTCACGTGATGGAATTCAATACTGTACCTCAGTGTTTCATGATATAAAGATCACTGTAAATTCCAGATGTCCTACCAGCTGTGAATACATCTGTGAATCACTAAAAACACAAAAGTTACTCCTTGAGTAAAATTTTTTTTCAATATTAAGACGCAGTAATTCTTATTACTATTACTCCAGCCATAATTTGCTATGTAACAAAATTATTTGGATATAGGTTATCTTTGTTCATTTGGCTAAATTGTAAGATTGGTTTTGAGATACTGGCCTCTTGACATTTTTTTATTATGGTCATTTCACCTACTTGTACAAAGTGTTCTCCCAAACACGTACCTTTGTCCAGACAGGCTTGTCTGTATTTGAAGATGCAGGTCTTTAGTGTCACACACGTTTAAATGTGATGGCTGTATACTGGACTCCAGCTGGGCAATACCTCTGTCTACTGTGTGTGAACAGCAGTTGATAGGCATTGTAGCCAACAAGATTTACAGAGTATTTAATTAGTATGAATTTGCTGCTGATGTGAGGAAATCTTGAAGAATGATGACATGTAATTAATTGTGACCTTCTTATTTTGTTTTACCAAGTAAAATCCTGCTAGCTACCACTTACTGAGGTAGACCAAAGTATATGTCAGATGTTTGCTATACTTGACCTCAAATCTTCACAGTAGCTATGCAAGGTCAGTTTTAAGGCCATCTGTTTTACAGATGAGAATGGTGAGACTCAGTTTACTTGCCAAATCCATGCACATGATAAATGGTTCCTGAGCAAAACCTATATGTTTTCCACCTTACCAAACTGATTATTCATAGCTAAACAGAGTGACTGAGAAGCCTGGGGGTGGGGGGAACCTCACTTTTAGAAGACCTATTTTATATATACTTCACAGTAATATTTTTTCCAGCCCTTTAATTAGCCAGCACCTGTAATGGCACTTCTTTATTGGAATTAAGATGTCACAAACATTAATTTTGTATTAGTTGCTGGTAAAAATAAGAAAATAAATAGAAGCCAATTTAATAATGAGGAACAGTGGCCCTTTAAACTGTCTTACATTTTTCTGGGAGGTTTTATAATTAGTCCCTCTTTTTCTAGGAAAAAAAAAAGTCTCCAAAGCATAAATTTATTAATAGGCTTATTTATAATACAAGAGGTCTGTGCTTTTATAGATGATTCATAGTATAAGTTGTTTAAATTATAAATTGTCTTATTTAATACCTGGAAATTTTAACCTTTGAGCCTCAGAATTGTGTGAAACCTATTAGAGGTGTCTGGTATGTCTCATAAATCAATCTGTCCTTGTGTGTTTTAAGAACCAGCTCCTGGCTGACCATGGACATAATCCTCTTATGAAAAAAGTTTTTGATGTCTACCTTTGTTTTCTTCAAAAACATCAGTCTGAAATGGCTTTAAAAAATGTCTTCACTGCCTTAAGGTCGTTAATTTATAAGGTAAGTTGCTTCATAGGGGGAGGTCATCATTGATTGTCATATTTCTTCTTTGCACCTGGAGTTGAAGGGAGCACTGACCTTTATTTGGTTATTTGCTTTCTTGTGTTTCATTTAGTTTCCCTCAGCGTTCTATGAAGGGAGAGCTGACATGTGCGCTGCATTGTGCTATGAAATTCTGAAGTTCTGTAACTCCAAACTGAGCTCCATCAGAACCGAGGCCTCCCAGCTGCTCTACTTCCTAATGAGGAACAACTTCGACTACACTGGAAAGAAGTCCTTTGTCCGTACACATCTGCAAGTGAGTGTAGTTTAGCTTTCCAATACCAGTGTACTCTTTGAAATTCTGTTTAGCAGGAAAACTTTGAGTTTCACATTTACCGATTCACCTCTGCATAACTACTATAAGATCTGGTGTCGAGGTGGAAAATTCAAAAGTCACATTGACTGAGTTAGTTTATTTCATCTTCCACCTTGTAAGGCTTAGGCTCAGGATTTGTTTCTATTGGTAAATTAATATTTACATATTGATTCAATATGGGACTGACTGAAATTCCACTGAATCAAGATATATTAGAATCTTTGTAAGGCTGCTTCATAGTAAACATCTTAGATAAGACACACAAAGTCCAAAGTCATTCTTTTCTGTCTTCCATCTACTGGCATACACCTATCTCTCCAGAGTTAAAATGTCCCACATTCTCAGCTCTAGGAACCATGTAAGATACTGAAAAGTCATGTGTATTTTTGTAGACTCTCTTCTTCTGCAAATATGTGTAGGAGTGGCCTCTTCATCCCGGTATTTATTCCTTTTTTTAACAAGTATTTATTATTTGCAAACTACATGCTAGGATCCATGGATCCAACCATGATCAAAACAGAACTCTCTTGGGATGGAGTGTGCCCAGGGCTGTAAAAGAGGAACTTTCCTACACCAAGAAGGGACATCCGGCTGGGAGCCAAGGAGACCTCACAGAGAATGTGAAGGATGAAAAGGGCTTAGCAACCCATAGGAAAGGGCCCATTCAGGGAACTGGAGAAGATCCTTATAGTGGAGTTGAGAACATGAGTGAGAACAAATTGAGAAGACAGCATTGCCTATTTGAAGGGATTGCCTGGACACCAGTGCTGAGAATGGATTGAGGGAGTCGAGACCTTATCTGGGGAGACCTTGGGGAAACCCGGTCAAATCTAGGCCAGAGAGGATGGCGTTCTGGACCAGTCATGTTGAGTTAGAAGGCAGAAGAGGTTGAGTTGACAGTACTTTGTGATTGGTTGCACTTGGATATGTTGAAGGAAAAAGAGGATATAGGGTGGCTTGCATAACTGGATAAAGGCAGTGCTATTCATTGACCCCCAAAAAGAAATAGTCCCCTCATTGCACAGTTAATATATATATTTTTTAAAAAGAAATGCAAAGGACAGTTCACTTACTGAAAGTTCAAACCAAAAACCAAGTAAGTAAATAATAAGGTCTCTCTTTTTATTAGAGAAAGCAATAGATAACTATCAAGTGATACAGGCCTACTCTGACTCTCATTCCTCTACACTTTCTCATTTACCGTTTTCCTATGTGAATACTTAAATGATAGAATAATCACCTTGTAGAAAAATTCCTGAAGGGAACAAAAATGGCTCGTACATTGTTTCCAATATCGGAGTGATCCTTGCTCAAAACTTCCCCTTTGCCTTCATGCACATCCTATCTAAAGGCAGGAGCTGAGCCTGAGGAGTCATTTGAAAGTGAATTGATGTGCTCACATTTGTGTGTCCCTAAGGTCATTATTTCCGTCAGCCAGCTGATAGCAGATGTTGTGGGGATTGGAGGAACCAGATTTCAGCAGTCCTTGTCTATCATCAACAACTGTGCCAACAGTGACAGACTCATCAAGGTGGGTGACCTTGTCCCATATTCTTGTTCACCCCCAAGACTCTGCCTCATATCTACTATGTTGTGGATAGGCAGAACATTAGCTGAAAGCCATGTGTCCTTCTTCCACCCTTGTTTTAGCACACCACCTTTTCCTCGGATGTGAAGGACTTGACCAAAAGGATACGCACAGTTCTGATGGCCACTGCCCAGATGAAGGAGCATGAGAATGACCCGGAGATGCTGGTGGACCTGCAATATAGTCTGGCCAAGTCCTATGCCAGCACTCCCGAGCTCAGGAAGACGTGGCTGGACAGCATGGCTAGGATCCATGTCAAAAATGGGGATCTCTCTGAGGTAATATCCTGCAAGCCTACCCATCAGGGTTTTTTGAGAAAACCATGCCCCATTCACTAGAAGTCAGTTTTGAGAAAAATCTCCCAGTAATTAAAAGAAACCAATTAAAAATATGTGATACTTTAAACAGTGTTAGGCTCAGGGTTTCTTCATCTAAGAATTATAATTGTCAAATTGTAAGGGGATATTTATGTCAGCTATTTATGTTTTCTAAGAGCACTGTTTGAAAGTTTTTAGAAAACATTCATGTTCATACAGATGCCTGCTAATTCAGGTGCACTCAGTTTCTGCAACAAAAATCCTCTCTGGTCCTAAAATTCCTCTATTTGTGATAAAATTAAATTTTTCTGTTATTAAAGTAATGATAGGGCATAGCCTTTTCCTTTTGAGGTCATCCATGTCCATCTGTGGACATGGTAGATATCAGAGTGTCATCTTGTGTACAGAGCTGCCATGTTTCATGAAGCAGACAGTGTGGAGAAGAGTTGGTTGTGTGGGCCTCAGAGACGTACTAAATCCCAGATCCAACATTTACTAATTCTGTGACACTGGGCCAGTGTTTAACTGCTCTGTGCATTGATATATCATCTGTAAAATGGGGGAAATAAGGAAAAGAGTAGGCTGTAAAGCAAGTTGTGTTCCCATGAAAACTCTGTCTAGGGTTTGTGCCAGAGGCATTTAGGCGTGATCAACTGTGTTACCAACAAAGCATGCTTTTACTTTTTTTTAAGTATATTTTATTGATTATATTGTTACAATAGTTTCAATTTTTTCCCCTTTGCTCCCCTCCACCCAGCACCCCCCCTCCCCCAACAATCCCCCCCCCAAGTCCATGCCCATGGGTCGTACATACAAGCACTCCTGCCTCACCCTTTCATATATTCTTCTTCTTCATTTTTAAATAATTAAATAATTAATTAATTAATTATTTTAACAATAAAAAATAACAATCCCTCCCTCTCGGACTTAAGACCCTTTATAATCTTATAAAGGACAATGGGCGAAGGTCTCGAGCTCCTCTAGCTGCTTCAAGCTGGACATAGTCGTCGTCCTACCTACCCTTGGGTCCAGAAATCCCTAATAAGAGTGGGGGTGTGGAGGGGAGGGTGGCCTTCCCACGTGGCGAAGGATCGTGCAGACTCCAGGTCGGTTGGCTGTCCCCGGACAACAGCATGCTTGATTTAACAGGCTGGCATCCTTGCTGTATTCTGGAGGCAACAGATTTGGCAACAGGGTTAAAAGACATCATTCAATCTATAACCACTAGATCACAAAAGGCAGGGATTAATTTTTCAATGTCCCACATTAGGGAAAAGAAGGGCTTCTTTGGAGGAAGGTGTGCCAGGCACATCTCACCTGTCCAAAACCCTTTTGCCCGTTATACTTAGTTTTAACTGAGGGAAATATTTTAGGTTTTCCCCTCTCAGGCCTCTGGTCTCTTTCTGTCCGAGCCTTTAGGACAGAAAAGAGAAACCAGTTTTAAAGTGAAGCCCACATACCACCCCATTCTTCACCAACCCAGCCACTTAGTTCAGCCAAACTATTGAGTCTCAGGAGGCAGCAATGCAGACAGGATTAAGTGAGGCCTATACGTATAGACAATCACTCAGGCAATGAGATCGTAGGCTTATGCCCTTTGAAAACAGAAAACACATGTTAATTTATGTAACATAACCCACATACAAGTCTCTAAATCTGTAGGACTGTCTTATCAGAAAGACATCCAGTTGCAAGGCACTTGACATTCTTCTTGCCTGTAAATTAAACATCCTTGATAATGCCACAGACATAGTTTAACTTTCAAATGAAAACAAATTTTAAATGAAAAGAAACCTTAAAGATGGTTAGCCGCACTACTTTACAGTCCACCACTGAGCATTGTGACTTTCCTTGAATCGCAATTTTTCTCCCTAGGATTACCCTCCTTGTCATTAAAGGGACTGCATTAAGTCCATTTTTAATTTATCCTGTTTATTTGCATAAACACAACAAGAGCAGAAAATGATCACTCATGATCTTTAGTTCCGCTTTGCTAGAACTTACGCAACAAACATTTAGGGTGACCTTCAGTCTGCCCTTCAAGGCACAGAAGCAGAACCACATACCTGGCATTCAGCCTTGCCTGTAAACACCTGTCTTTTCCAAGTCCTTCTGGTTTTCCATTGTGCCTTAAGGTCCCATCTAGCCATCTTTCAGGAAAACAACCTTCATTCCTTCCCTGAAAAGATTGCCATGGACCGCGCATCCATCCAAGGTACCAGGCCTTTTATCTCGTATACTTTTATTACCTTTGAAAGTCAATCCCAGTTCCTCAGGGCTTTTTGGTAACAACCAAAGCCCAAGCATGTCTCCTTCAGGCATGTCATTCCAGTCAAAGTCTTAGTTAAAAAAAAAAACAAACCTCTATTAACAACTGGTCTTATTAGTTTTATGCAAAGAAACCTATGTCATTATTTACTTCTCTAGAATGACAAACTCTGGAGGGATCAGATAGGGAGAAAAATACACAGTGTGAAGGAAAATCCTTGCCCTTCTAATATTTACTGAACTTGCATTTCCATTCTTTATATTTTCACTTTTTCCCCCAATAAAAATTTTTTTGTTTGTTTTTCCACTACAGTTGTCCCACTTTTTTCCCCCTGTTGCTTCCCTGCACCCTGCCCCCCCCTTCTCCCACATTCAGTCCCCACCCAGTTGTCCGTGACCATGGGTCATTTATACATGTTCTTTGACTAGACCCTTCCCCTTCTTACCCCCTTCTCTCCCTCCCATCTCCCCCTTTGTTACTGTTAGTTTATTCCTTGTTTACATACCTCTGGTTCAATTTTGCTCATTTGTTTGTGTTGTTCATTAGTTTCCCGTAATAGGTGATAGCATAAGGTATTTTTCTTTCGTTGCCTGGCTTATTTCGCTAAGCATATTTCTCTCTAGTTCCATCCATGTTGTTGCAAATGGTAGAAGCTCCTTCTTTCTTTCAGTACTTATTCATTGTCATTTTCCTCCTTTGTACTCGTGTTCCTCTCTGTTTCTTCATCTTCTTAAAGCAGACCCTTTAGCATCTCTTGCAATGCTGGTTTGGTGGAGATGTATTCTTTTACCCTTCTTTTGTCTTGGAAACTCCTTATTTCACCTTCCATTTTGAACGAAAGTCTTGCTGCTTGTATTCTTGGTTGTAGGCCTTTGTTTTTCATTGCTTAGAATATTTTTTGCCATTCCCTTCTGGCTTGTAGTGTTTCTGCTGAGAAATCTGATGATAGCCTTATTGGAGCTCCCTTGTATGTTATTAGCTATTTCTCTCTTGCTGCTTTTAGGATTCTCTCTTAGTCTTTGAATGTTGGCATTTTAATTATGATGTGTCTTGAAGTGGGCCTTTTGGGGTTCATCTTCATTGGGACCCTCTGTGCTTCCTGAACTTGCGTGACGCTTTCTCTCCTCATATTAGGGACGTTTTCTGTCATTAGTTTTTCAAAGAGGTTTTCTATCCCTTGCTCTTCTTCTCCTTCTGGAATTCCTATGATACGGATATTATTATGTTTCATGCTGTCCTGCAGCTGTCTTAGAGCCTCTTCAGTCTTGTTCAGTCTTTATTCATTTTGTTGCACTGTCTGGGAATTTTTGTCTAAGTTGTCCTCCAGCTCACTGATCCGATCTTCTGCTTCCTCTAGCCTGCTTTTCATTCCTTCTACTGTGTTCTTCAATTCAGAGATCATATTCTTCATTTCCTCCTGGCTCTTATTGATATCTTCCATGTCCTTTTTCATGCTGGTGTAATTCTCAGTAAGTTCCTTGTAGTTTTTCTGGAGTTCTTTGTAGTTTCCACTGAGCTCATTGAGCTTCTCTATAATCCATGTTTTGAATTCCATATCTGATAGTTTGCTCCCCTGTATTTCATTTAGCACTCTTTCTGGGGATTCTACCTTTCCTTTCGATGGGGGGTTGTTTCTCTGTCTCCCCATTTTTGTGATTCCTATTGTTTGTTCGTGCTTCTTAGAATGATCTGCACTTCCTGGATCTGCCGCATGCTTTTACTTTTAAACTTCTGTAATTGCTTAAATTAGTAAAATTATGCTCTATGTCTGAAAGATTTATGTAGCTATTTTTACATATTGATTATTTTGGAGTCCATTCTGTTTGACCATAACTTTAACTGTATGTTAACCATAATAAAAAATGAACTACATATTATTATTAGATGTGATTTTTCTCTCATTCTGACGGGAATCAGAGACTCAGGCATTAGAACTTACAGTAGGTTCATTGTCAACAGCTATCTGAATTTTTTTTAATTTTATTTATTATTAGAGAGAGGGGAAGAGAGGGAAAGAAACATTAGTGTGTGGTTGCCTCTTGCACACCACCAACCGGGAACCCGGCCTGCAACCCAGGAATGCCCTGACTGGGAATTGAACTGGTGACCCTTTGGTTCACAGGCCAGTGCTCAATCCACTGACCCACACCAGCCAGGACACTATCTGAATTTTATAAGACCCTGAGAACTTTATTTTTTCTTTCATTTTGAGGTGTTTATAATGTTATCCTTTAAGAATGAGTTATAATTTTTGTTTATAATTTTATGTTTAGAAAAAGTTAGAACTTCATTTTTTTTTAAGATTTTATTTATTTATTTTTAGAGAGAGGGGAAGAGAGGGAGGGAGAGAACATCATGTGTGGCTGGCTCTCGTGCACCCCCAACTGGGGACCTGGCCTGCAACACAGGCCTGTGCCCTGACTGGAAATCGAACTGGCGACCCTTTGCTTTACAGGCTGGTGCTCAGTCCACTGAGCCACACCAGCCAGGGCTAGAACTTCATTCTTAAATCCAGAGAAAACTGTATTTGTCCCTGAAATTTGACTTGCTCTCTCAGACTCTAGGCATATGCCTTTCCTTCAAATGATTTTCTTTTCACTTTATGATACAGAAATCTAAGAGTAAAAAAAAGGCTTTTTTTTCTTTTACATCAAAATTTAATAACTAAATAGATATGAGCCTTAGTATATTTATCTCCATGTGTCTCAATTCGCAGTTTCTTTCTTTCTTTCAATTACATTCCTTTTTTTTTGAAATATGCTTTATTGATTATGTTGTTACAGTTGTCCCAATTTCTTTTCCCTTTGTTCCCCTCTACCCAATGACCCCCCTCCCTCCAGTTGTCCCCCCCCACCATAGTCCATGCCCATTGGTTGTGAATATAGTTCTTCTCAACATCTTCGTGTCTACTCCGTTCCCTCCTACTGTGCCTCTTAATTCCTGTACCATCTCCCTCCCTTTACCCCTTCCCCTTCCCTGCTGACCTCTTCCCAATATGTTCTCCATACCTATAATTCTTTTTCCTCTCTCGTTGCCTACTTAGTTTGCCTTTGTTTCAATTCCCTAGCTTCTGTTGTTGGTTGTTGTGATACAGTTTTCATTTTAATGTTCATAGTTTTGATCCTCTTTCTCCTAAACAAGTCCCATTAACATTTCATATAACAGTGATTTGGATGTGATGAACTCCTTCAGTTTTACTTTGTCCTGGAAGCACTTTCTCTGCCCTTCTATTCTGAATGACAGCTTCACTGGATAGAGTAATCTTGGTTGTAGGTCCTTGCTTTTCATCACTTTGAATATTTCTGCCAATCCCTTTTAGCTTGACAAGTTTCTTTGAGAAATCAGCTGTAAGTAAGTAACTACTTTTTTCTTGCTGCTTTTCAGATCCTCTCTTTGTATTTAACCCTTGGCATTTTAAGTATGGTGTATCTTGGTGTTGGCCTTTTTGGGTTTATCTGGTTTGGGTCTCTGCACTTCTTGGACTTGTATGTCTATTTCCTTCTCCAAGTTCAGTAAGTTTTCTTTCACTATTTTTTCAAATAGTTTTTTAATTTCTTGAACTCTGTCTCTCCTTCCGATACCCCCATGATGCAAATGTTGGTAAGCTTGAAGTTGTGCCAGAGGCTTCTTACACTGTCTTGTTTTTTTTTTAATTCTTTTTTCTTCTTGCTGTTCTGATTGAGAGTTTTTTGCTTCCTTATATTTCAAAACACTGATTTGGTTCTCAGCTTCATCCACTCTACTGTTGATTCCCTATAAATTGTTCTTATTTCAGTTAGTGTATCCTTCATTTCTGACTGAGTTTTTTTATGCTGTTGAGGTCCTCACTAAGTTCCTTGAGCATCGTTATAACCAGTGTTTTGAACTTTGTGTCTAGTAGATTTCTTGTCTCCATTTTGTTTAGGGTTTTTTTTTTCTTTTTCTCTTTTATTCTGTGCTTTCTTTTGGGCCATGTTTCTTTGTCTTCTCATTTTGGCAGCCTTCCTGTGTTTGCTTCTACGTATTAGGTAGAGCTCCTATGTGTCCAAGACTTGGTAGAGCAGCTCATGTGGTAGGTGCCCTGTAGAGTCCCCTATTACTCAAGCTGGGTACTCAAGGTTCACCCACCATGTGGGCTGTGTACACCCTCCTGTTGTAGTTGAGCCTTGATTGCTTTTTACAGGTCCCAAGTCAGCCACTGACTGTGTTCTGTCTATGGTTACACAGCATAAGCTACAATGTGATCTGAAGATTGTTGCTACTTGTGCTGGGCTTGGAGGTGCCCTGGCAAGGCCATGCTGTGAAGCAAGGCCAGCTGCTGGTAGGGCCAGTATGGGCATACTCAGTGAGAGGTATGGGGTTTGCTGAAGCCAGATGCTGCTTGTTTGAGAGAAATTAGGAAAATCTGAACCATGGGCCAAGACAAGCCATTTGTATGGGAAAGCCACTTGAAACAGTTTTGGTGCAGCATGACCTCAGGGAATCACCAGGGTGGAGCAAACAATGTGAGCCAGGTTGATGGAGTCTCAGATACTGTGCCCACCTGCCAGCTCTTTGGCTCTGTGGGGTAAGGGGTCAGAGAAAGAATAATGTATTTCCTGTCAAGATGGAGCCATCGGTAGATACACTTTGCCTCCCTTCACAACCATAAGAAGGAATACAGCTACCTCAAAACTAAAAACAACCAGAACTACCAGAAAAATTGAACTGCATGAAAATCCAACAAACAAAGATACAAAAAAGTAATACTCTTCCAGACAGGTAGGAGGGGCGGAGCCAGGGTGGAAGGATGTGGTGTGGTGGCAGTAGCAGCAAGCCCAGGGAAAGCACAGTCATACATTATAAAAGCCTGAAGGGACACCTCGGGAGCGATGTTAGCCCCAGAACAGACCACACAGCTCACAGTTCTAGCACCGGGGTAAATAAAACCTCATTGCTTCTGACTGTGAAAACCAGTGGAGGTTGGGGCAGCGGAAGAAACTGCTGGTCTCTCAGCAGAGTCCGTTTGTCTAGAGGACCCCCACAGTCCTAGAACATCCATAAACCCACCCACTCTGGGAACAACAACCAGGGCAACAGCTAGAGGGGCACCAGTTCCATACGTGAAGCAGGAGAAGTGTCTGGAAAAGGGGTGAGTGCTGAGAAAGTGGCATTGTTTCCTTTCAGACCCCTCTCCCACATACAGTGCCACAACGTGGTAAAATGGTTTGCCTGGCACTGAGGAATACCTAAGGCACCACCCCTTACAACGTAACAGGTGTGACAGCTCTACCTAAGACACAGATGCAAATACACAAGGCTATCAAGTTGAGGAGACAGTGAAGTATGGCCCAAAAGAGGGAGCAGATCAAGGTTCCAGTGGGAGAACTAAGCGACGAGGAGATAGCCAAGCTAACATTTGCAGAGTTCAAAACACTGGTAATAATGATGCTCATAGACTTGACACACATGATTGAGTACAGGAAATGCATAAGGGAAGAAATGAAGGCTAGGCTAAGTGAAACTAAAGAAAATCCACATGAAACAATAGTGAAGGGAAAGAAGTCGGGGATTCAAAGCAACAAATTGGAACATAAGGAATAAATAAACAGTCAACTAATACAGAATGAAAAAACAAGAATTAAAAAAAATCAAGGAGGGGCTTAGGAACCTCTGGGACAATTTTAAATGTACCAATATACAAATCATAGTGGTGCCAGGAGGAGAAGAGGAAGAGCAAGAAATTGGAAACTTATTTGAAAAAATAATGAAAGAAAACTTCCCTAATTTGGTGAAGGAAATAGATATATAAGTTCAGGAACACAGAGAGTCCCAAACATTTAGACCCAAAGAAGACCACACTAAGACAAATCATAATTAAAATGCTAAAGATTAAAGATAAAGAGAGAATCTTAAAAGCAGCTAGAGAAAAGCAGTTACCTACCAAGAGGTACCTATAAGACTATCAGCTGATTTCTCAAAAGAAATCTTTCAGGCGAGAAGGGACTGGCAAGAAGTATTCAAAATGATGAAAAGCAAGTACCTACCATCAAGATTACTCTATCCAGAAAACCTATCATTTAGAATGGAAGGGCAGATAAAGTACTTCCCAGACAAGGTAAAGCTAAAGGAGTTCATCATCACCAAGCCATTACTGTATGAAATGTTAAAGGGACTTATTTAAGAAAAAGAAGATCAAAACTATGAACATTAAAGTGACAGCAAATTCTGAACTATCAACAACTAAATTAAAATTTAAAAACAAAATCCAACTAAGCAAACCAGAATAGGAACAGAATCATAAGTATGGGGGTCGTTTGGAGGGTTATCAGCTGGGAGGAGAAGGTGGAGAAATGGGGAAATGGTGCAGGGATTAAGGAGCATAATTGGCAGGTACAAAATAGACTGGGGGAAGTTAAGAATAATATAGGAAAGGGTGAAGCCAAAGAACTTACATACATGACCCGTAGGCATGAACTAAGGGGGTGGGACTGCTGGAATGAAGGGGAGTACTGTGTGGAGGAGAGCAAAGGGAAAAAAATTGGAAAAAGTACTGTAATGCATAATCAATAAAATATACTTAAAAATATATATACTTCTGTCTGGGATAGCTGTCCCCCAGCTCTTGCCCTGATGCTGGACATTCGGTGCCTCCCCATATGTCTCTGATGCCTCTCAATCTTCTGCCCTCACACTGGAGCTCAGAGAGAGTGAGAGTAAGTCTGTGTATGTACCCTTTAAGAGGAACTGCCTGGGACTTTAGCACTTTGTCTTTCACAGCCTCGATCCATGCTGGATTTTACTGCCAGAAGTTGTGGGGGCTTCTCTTTCTGGCTGGAACCCTGGGCTGGGGACCCTAGTGTGGGGCTGGGACCTCTCACTCCTGAGATATCCCTCCTTATTTTTATACACCACACATGGGTGTGGGGTCAGCCCATTCCACATCTCCACCCCTCCTACCAGTCTCTGTAGTTGTTGGACTTGGTTCAGCTTGATTTCTGACAGTTTTGGAATGATGTTTGTTCTATAGTTTAGTTGTAATTTTGATGTGGTATGCAAGGAGGCAAGCCATGTTTACCTACTCCACCATCTTGACGAGATGTCCACAGTTTATTTCAAAATTTTAGTTTATGTGAGTTCTACTTTTTTCAAAAGGTAAGATGTCAGCTATTAGAAACACTAGTTGGTTTCTTGAGATGTGAGTACATACAGTTATTAGATTTCTGTCTGTGAGTGTTTTGACAAGCTTTATAAATGGTGATTCTGAGGCATGTGTCTTTTTATTACAGGCAGCAATGTGCTATGTCCATGTCACAGCCCTCGTGGCAGAATATCTCACACGTAAAGGTGAGGAATGATTCCTGTGTTTTGTGAAATGAATATAAAACTGTGCAAAGCAGCAAACACAAGCAAGAACCATTGAGAAAGATTTGGAGATGGGGGATTGTGCGTGTGTGTGTGTGTGTACATACATGCATGTGTACTATAGTCATTGTTTTGTTCACTGGCATGACATTTTGCTGGACTTGGTAGGCACAGCAGAAGTGCCAATATTAAAAAGAAAAGCAGATGGCATGTTGTAATATACCTCTTACTAATACCTCCATCTCCCAAGAATTAGTTAATGAGCTTTGCATCTGAGTGTCCCTGACCAGCCAGTTTTGAGCTGAAAAGATTTTATTTTTCCCTTAAGATAGTTCCCACTAGAACTGTTTATCAATCAAAAGACGGTTGTAATGAGAGATCATCAAACAGCATTTTCTGGAATTCAGCCCAGCTGGCTTTATTGTGTGAGAAAGCAGGCTTGCTGGCTGGAAACCTTGCCTCCCAGTGGAAGGAGAGGGCAGGGCATGAATGATGACCATTTGTGCATTTCACATTTGTTCCAAGATTAGCAAACCATGAATTCTTCACAGGTTCCTTTTGGTTAAACACCAGTCGCTCATTTCCATTTCAAAATCAGTGCAGGCTCAAAGGGCAGCATTCATTTTTGGAACATGAAGTTCTGAGAAAAGCTGGCTGTGTGCACATGTGGACTGGAGCACAGCAGCACCAGATCTGGCTAATGAGGAGCATGTTTACAAAATTAGAAACAATAGAAAAGTCACAGGTGCTCAAGCCAGGGAATTTCTGTATTTCTAGTACAGCTGGCTATTTGGAATGAAATTTAAGGGAGCCTGGACTTGTCATGCATCAGAGCCTGAAAGAGAAAGAAATTCAGGAAGGGCTCCATATCTCTTACTACGAGCACTATTTCCTATTGAGACCTATATTGTCAGGTAATACATTTCCTCATATTTAGAAGCGGGCAAAGCCCTCCGACGGGAGCCAACCCTCTTCCCCTACAGCCACAGCACCTGCCAGAGGAGGCGCCAGGGAGGTGAGCCTAAGGATCGGCTGGTCTCAAGGGTCCCAGCCACCCTATCCACATGACATTCAGAGGTGTGGGATTTTCTTTTTCAGCTCTGCATTGATGATGGCCTTGGCCTTGGCTCTCCTTCCTCCCTTCTTTTCCTTACCTCTCTGGTTCAATGGGCAAGGAGAGGAAAGCAATTTGGCCACCCTTGTAGCCATTCCACTTGAATTAAGTTGTATATTTAAATATACTCTGTAGCCTAAAAATAGTGGTTGGATTTTATACTTTTGCTTTTTTTACATTAATGTCAAGCTCCTAAATTAATGCTTTTCATTTGTCTGCATAAAACAAAAGCCAGGCTAAACTAGGATAGTGGCAGAGGCACTAGACAATCTATGAATGGCTTGGAAATCTTGAACA
Organism: Furipterus horrens; assembly: GCF_987537825.1. NCBI lineage: Eukaryota > Metazoa > Chordata > Mammalia > Chiroptera > Furipteridae > Furipterus > Furipterus horrens. The sequence goes on along the minus strand of NW_028327182.1, from coordinate 55,437,137 downwards.
ATATGCAGCAGAAAAATCTCTGACTTTAGGATCTACTCCTTTAAGACTTGATTTAAAAATCACTGTGTTCCATTTTTCCCAAAACACGGGAGGTCTCAATTCAAGTTTTGATTTGTGTTTTGTATTATTATAAATAATGATCACAAGATAGAGTAACAAGACATTTCAGGTCCTTCTTCATTTGATTATTTTTTCCCAGCTGATATTATCCAACTAACATAAAACTTTTCCCAGTGACTCCAACATGAGTAGAGGCCCCAAATAGGCTATTATTGCTATTATTTTATCCCAGGTATTTATCCCAGCTCCAACCTTGTACTGTTCCCCCCTAGAGAACTGAATGCCTGCACCCCTGAAGTATTCATGCTTTCTGTGCTCCTGCTCTCCAGCTATGGTGAGGGTAGAAGCCTCTCCTTACCTTAGACCACCCATTGGAACCAGCTAAGGCGGCCTCTCAGCTCATTGCTATGGCTGTTGAGTACATCTTGGTTTTGTAGACTGCTTCATAAAGGAGAAAGGCAAGTTCAAATCTGAGCTCTGGGTTACTCCCAGCCAGAGTGGGTGAGATGACAGCTTGAAGGAAACAGTTATTTTTGAGTCCTGTATTTTGCTTCTTTTCTTTGTATCTGAGCAAATGTCATCTAACCAAATCAAATTGTTTATTGGTTATTTTATAATTAATTTGATTTAGTGCCTATTTCACTTCATTTATAGTTTAAAGATTGCATACATTTTGATAAAGGTGGGTGAAAAGTAAAGATGGGTGAGAAAAACAAATTGAGGGAGGCAAAGGTTAAATATGAGGAAGCAAATGAAGAAAAGCTCATAGTGGTCCCCAGGCTCCCATGGGGAATGCTGGCCTGAGACACACGGGATTTCAAATCAGTTATTTCATGCAGTACAAAAACATACAGGGCAGGAGGAACCCTCAAGTTTCATCCACTTTCAGGTTAATAACTCCCTCCTTTGTTCTCTCGTGTCTAGGCATGTTTAGACAAGGATGCACAGCCTTCAGGATGATTACCCCAAACATAGATGAGGAGGCCTCCATGATGGAAGACGTCGGGATGCAGGATGTTCATTTCAACGAGGTGAGTGCTCCAGATGTGTGGGTTTTCAGTGACTTGAGTATCTCAGAACCTGCTGTTTGCCCTGCCAGTGTATCAGACAAAGGCTTTTTTCTCTGCATCTGCTGTTTAAACACTTTGTCTAACTAAAATAATGCTCCACACAACTGAAACAGAGCAGCCAAAGATTCTACCATTCCCCCTTTCTAGGAATCCCTCCGTACTCTGGAAAGAGAGTTTGAGCAGCTGCTTAGTAGTGAAGTGAGGCTGAGGAGTCAAACTCTTGTGGTGAAAATCCTAGTATTTTGGCCATAAAGTTTCTCATTCTTTCCAGCAATTAATTTCTCCAGTTCATGGTTTTGTTGCTGTTTTCATCTGACTTTTAAATCTCTGTGTCTGACACTAGACATCTTCCCAGTGTCCCCAGACAGTCAAACTCATGAAACGCCAGACTGGGCTTGGGGCAGGGCAGCCCATCAGGCTCTAGTTCCTGCCTCTGCTTGTGCTCTGTAGCCCAGGTTCTGGCACCATTAGGAAATAAGACCACCCTGTCCCACTCCCAATAGAGATCAAAAAGTTTGAAATTAGATCATTATAGCAATTTCTGTGTCTTGCAGAAACAGGATCACCTTTCAGTCACTTATCTGTAATGAGAAAGTTTTGAAATGAAGCCAGAAATTTGAATAAATGCCAGTTATTTGCTTGTGTTCCCTGAATTTCCTCTTCCTTGAATATGTGCCAATAGAGTTTTCACGTGTGCCTACCTCCCCTAAATGCAGGGCAGAATGGAACAGTCAAGGGAAAGCTTTTTAATCCTGCCCGTATTTTAAGAAAAAATAAAATTGCATGTTTCTTTATGTCAAAAGAAAGAAAAGAGAAAGAAGTAAATAATGTCTGCCTTTGTTATACTTGTTTTTATGTTGTGTAGTCCTACAATTAGTATTAGGGCTTTTAATCATGTTCTTGCCAATATGCACAAACATCCTCTCCTGGGTTAAGGAAGTCTTTGAGGTCCTTAGTTTTCCAACTGAGCGTGTGAGGCTGGATTTTCTTTGTATATACGTGTCATTCAAACAACACATAAAACAGACAGAATGGAGAAAGCAGCTATGAGAATCCAGGTTTCACCTATGATAAAGTCAGGCATTAAAGAGAGTTACAAAAATGTGAAACAATGCCACTCTTTTACCTAAATATTTTTTAATGTATTTTATTGATTATATTGTTACAATAGTTCCAATTTTCTCCCCTTTACTCCCCTCCACCCAGCATCTCCCTCCCCCAGCAATCCCCCCCCAAGTCCATACCCATGGTTTGTACATATAAGCTTTCCCGCTTCACCCTTTCATATATTCTTCTACTTCTTCTCTTTTTTTTTAGTAAATATGTGATTAATTAATTATTTTAACAATAAAACAATAACAATCCCTCCCTCTCAGATATTAAGACCCTTTGTAATCTTGTAGAGGACAATGGGCGAAGGTCTCGAGCTCCTCTAGCTGCTTCAAGCTGGACGTGGTCGTCGTCCTACCTACCCCTGGGTCCAGAAATCTCTAGTAGGAGTGGGGGTGTGGAGGGGAGGGTGGCCTTCCCACATAGGGAAGGATCGTGCAGACTCCTACCTAAATATTATTGAAAATGTAATTTTTTAAGTGTTATCTTTGTTAACATGCATTAGGTTTACTATTATTTTAAATAAATTTTTTTACTTTTTTTTCAGTTTTCATTACTAATATTGTAAATATTAAGGGATAACACCCATATACATAATGGGTCTTAGTAATTTTATTTTTAATTCTCAATAATTTTTATGATATATAAAAGGGTCTTAAGCCCCCAAAATTTAAGAACCCCTGTCATAAGCTGGTCTCAAATGATGCTCTAAGTTAAAAACATGAGTGTTTTTTGTATTTAAATATTAAAATAATTTTAACCAAAATAAATAAATAAAGTTTTCTTTGTATCCTGAAAAAATACACAAGTTGGTTATTACATGGCATTAACAGGTTAGCAATCTCCTCACTGCTTGGACAGATAGTAATTTTTTTATTTTTTGCTATGAAATGTGAAACCTGTCACTGAGGTAATGTAACAGAGCACACGTGCTCTTGGCTTTGAATTTCTCACTTCAAGGCAAGTTTGAACTGGGTTTTTTTCTTGAGAAGAAGTTTGAGTGGATTTTCTCCTTTCAGAAACCAACTCTGTCCCCGATGCCAAGTCAGACCTTTGGAGTGCAGCACTTTGTTTATAATTCAATAAAGAAAACAGTGATGTCAACAATTAAAGATTTGAAAGTAAACAGTTCTCAGGAACCTGTCCTTCAGGACTCTTAAAATGAAATTCTGGTTTGCTCATCTGATTAAATAATAGCTTGGTATAATTGCTACAGCCTAGAGAATTAGCCTGTGAAATCAAGTACAGATTTTATTGGGAAAATTTGTGAATGGCACCCGCTCTGAGCAATAGGAAACATGTGATATAGATAACTTTATCAGTTATTTTCAGAATATGGATTTTCCACCCTGACCTTGAAGCATAAAGTTGGAAAATCTTTAACAAGGTCCATAGTACATGACAAACTATAATGATTAGGATGTGACACAATGGGGTTATAAAGTCCTGAGCAAGCCCTGCACATCAAGATTGAAACCAGCTGGGAATGAAAAGACTAACGTGTCCTAAAAGCCAGGAAAACAGAAATTGCCATGCACGTTTTTGCTTTAGCTGTTACTTTCAAGAAAAAGAGAACACTGAAAATCTCTGCCAGAGAAGGGAATAGGTGTATAACACATAGCTTAATAAAAATTGTCCATTTACTCTGCATTATTTAGTATATTTAAGCGCTTTTAATATTACCCTAAGTGATTTTAGAGAAGCTACCTAAAAATACACCGCTATTCTCTCAGCAGGCCTCAGATGAGTTTGTACTGGATGCAATTTATCTTTCCTGAGTGATCTGAATGGCACACTCCCTCCATCTATTTATGATTAGATAAAAAGGAATATCCTTCCCTGGCCAGGTAGCTCAGTTAGTTCAAGCATCATCCCATACACCAAAAAGTTGCAGGTTCAATTCCCAATCAGGACACATACCTAGGTTGCAGGTTTGATTCCTGGTTGGGTTATATATGGGAGGCAACCGATCGATGTTTCTCTCTCTTTATCTCTCTCTCTCCCATTTTTAAAATAAGTTTAAAAACATCCTAGGGTGGGGATTTTTTAAAAAAGTAACATCCCATTTCTGTTTGTAATTTTGTTTCACAAGTTGGATCTTGTACAGACCGAAGAACTCTGAATCCCGTATGGTGTAAAAATTCTACACAGGCCATGTAGTTTTGAGATCCCCCCTCACTATGCCATATAGTCAGGGTTCTAGAAGGAAATAGGTGGCATGCTTGGGAAATTGACAAAAGCCTAATAAGGGACTGTTTTTTAAAGTTTGGCCAGTGTTTGGGGAAACCAACAAGGAATATTGTGATTCCCTTGAGGTTAATAGTAGCTGGGTTCCCACCCCTCAACCTGTGTACTAAGGTTGGGAAGAGAGAGAACCTACACAGAGGCACAGCCTGATAGGACCTATGTGCTTTATTTAGGGGAGGGTGCAGTCTTGGCACCCTTGCTGGGAGGGAGCCATTGAGTAGCCATCCCACCCTCACTCTCCTCGTGACCCCCGGACTCCCCGTGGGCCTTCCATTGACCCACTCAGCCAGAAGCTAGAGGACAGAGAGCAGGCCAACAGCCCTGCACATCCACATCCCAAAACACAGAGCAAAGGAGGATGGGGCTGGGAGGGCTGACAGGGACAACCCCCCAAAGCAGTACTCATCCAAGTGCTTTTGTGGTCATTGGGGACATGCATAGAATGGCAAAAAATGTGAATTCACCTGTTCCTAACTGAGGTACAACAGGGTAAAACTGCCTTCTTGATTCAGCTCTCATGCTGTGAACAGGTGTCCTTTTCTATTTAGTGCCATGTTTTTTTTCACATCATTGCATTTCTAGCTAGTGATTTTGCTGTTTCAAATAGCCCCCAAGTATAGTGTTGTCTACCGTTTCTGAGCACAGGGAGGCTGTGATGTACCTTACAGAGAAAATACTTGTGTTAAATAAGCTTTGTTCAGGCATGAGTGATCAACAATATATACTAAATTAGATGTCTTTAAACAGAAACACATGTAAAAGAAAATTATGTGTATCAGTGTGCCAAAATTTTGTAACCAGAGACTCAGGAACCTAACCCTTTATTTCCCCAAGAAGGGCTGGTTCAGTATTCACTAATTCATTGTTTGTGGTAACTTTATACAGTATAACTACCATGAATCATGGCAATGAGAATCAACTGTGTCTAGCACACTGAACTGTTGTTTCACAGAGTAACAACTATCACCTTTGTATACAGAAAACCTATGAAGTTAACCAGGCAAATATCTGGCTTATATTAGCCAAGTTGTTTCTATTCAGAAACAGCTGCCAATAACAAAGATAAAATGTTTACATCTGCAGAGCATCTCAAGAGATAGATGTAGTAGCAGAACATATTGGATGATTCCTCTATTTACAACTCATCCAAGCTTGATGATTATCTGTAATCAACAAAGTTGTCTAACCACCCACTTTGCCTTGACCAAGAGTGCACTAAAAGTTATATAGTGTATTCTCACTTTTAGAATGATTCCCCAAAACAACAGCAGTAGTGATTAGTGAGCTTGATGCATGGAACTTGTCTAATGCGTCACCTTGGCTCATATCAGGACATATCCCCCTGCTTCATTTTGCAAGGTTTTGTTAAGCTTCTTTGGCACTGAGCTAGGTGCTAGAAATACAAGGGTGAGCAAGATGTCGCTGTCCTAGCAAGATATACTGCTTTTGATGCTTTCTTCCCATTGAGGAGAAACATCTAAGCCACGCTCCTTCCGAATATGAATTGCAAGTTATATGAGTTCTTTGTGACCTGGAAATTTCCATATTAACATAAGTTGATTCATTCTATAAACTAGCTGTGTGTCATGTGCTAACTTTGGGATATGTAAGTGAGATGCCTGCCTCAGAAAGTTTCATTTAGTGCCGTAGTCCTCAAACTTTAGTGTGCTTAGAAATTACTTGTATTCTTGTTACAAGTATAGATTCCCACTCTTCCCCCACCCCCTACGCACACACACACATACACAAACACATATATCCCCAGGTTCATTTGGGGGGGTTTGGCACCCAGTAATCTGTATTTTAATGAACATCCCAGGTGCCTATTCTAATGCAAGGGGTTCTCAGCTGTGTCTTAAGAAACACTAATGTAGTGGTAATTTGGATTATGCCGTGAAGTACAACATTGCACAAGCCAAGTTGCGCATTCATAGTTATTCCTAAATTACAGGTAATAGAGACAATATCTAGCTTTATAGGAAAGGTGAAGTTAAATTAATCCTAAAATGGAGCAAATGGTATTTAAATGAAAACATTTTAAATATCCTGCACAGCACAGCATTAATGTGCTGTCTCCACAGACAGGTGCTAAGTGCCCTCAATTGTATCAGTGTGGCACAGTTGAAAACAGCTTCCTCAATGGCTTATAAGCTTAATGCACTGAGGTCTTTTTAAAACAAGTTATAAAGTGTGTATTTTTCAGATGCATAAATTTCATTGAGGGTTTTTTTCCCCAACCAGTTCCTTGTGTATATCAACAATTTAGAAAAAAGTATCAGCATTTAAGTTTTAAGCAAGATGGTAAATCCACCAGGCTTTCTGTATGATTGCCTTTCAGAGTAACTACTATCTGACCGTTGTCTGGATTAGTTCTGGTTTTGAGGTGCAGTGACTGCTGAGAATTCTAAGTCAATTAATACACAGAGTTTCTGCTGACCTGTGTGCTCCAGTGTTCAGTTACTATGATGTCTTAGTTGTTATGACTCTTTATAATTTTATGTTGTTGACATATGGTCTCACAAACTTAACTATCAGTGATCACTGTTTTTTTTTTCTATTCAAAGAATTGTTACTTGATGCACGAGCTGTAAAAGTATAGGTATGGAGTTGATATTATCTTCAATAATTTACCTTACCAAATTTAGTTTGGCTGTTCAGTAATCTAAACTCTACTTTTCTGAGGGAAGGATTTACCTTTTTCTAAAAGCCATTTTAGTGTGTTATTGGATAAAATCTACATGGACACTGCTCTTTATAGTATATATTGCCATTTCTTTATAAGAAATGAATTCAGACTAGTAAACTATAGATTCTACAAATGCCTCCTGAATCAGAAAAAAAGATAAAAATAATGTCCAGTAGATTAAAAGTTGATGATGTGCTATTTCCTAAGTTTTTATTACCATCAAATTGTAATATATAATTATTCACTAAGCTCGGTTCAGTTAATCAACTTTCCTATTTTCCAGTCTTTCTGGGGCATTTCCCTGGTTGAAGTCCATCTTTTTGTACCAAATATGACAGGATTTTTCACAATGAACTCACTGTCTCTAGTATTGATATGCTACTTGAATTCAGGCTTCACTGTTATTAAACTTTCTGTGTATTTTTGGTTTGACTAAAGAGTAAAAATAATATTCAAATCTTAGGCATTTAGGAGCATTTGGCCCAGAAAATTACTCATAAACCCTATTCATTAAGTGACTAAATCTAGGACCATTTAAAAATATACCTGAAAGGCTGCGGTACACACATGCCTTACATGGATAGACAGAACACCATTTTTTTAAAATTATATTGTCCCAATTTTGCCCCTTTGCCACCCTCTACCCAGCACCCCTACTCCTTCAAGCAATCTCTCCATCATTGTTCATGTCTGTGGGTCATGCATAAAAGTTCTTTAGCTACTCCATTTCCTATACTGTACTTTATTTCCCCTGGGCTATTCTGTAACTACCTATTTGTGCTTCTTAATCCCCTCACCTCATCACCCATTCCCCCACACCCCCCTCCCATCTGGCAACATCAAAACATTCTCAGTATCCATGATTCTGACTCTGTTCTTCTTGTTTCCTCAGTTTGTTTTATAGATTCAATTGTTTATATGTATTTTTGCCATTTTATTGTTCATAGTTTTGATCTTCTTTTTCTTAAGTAAGTCCCTTTAACATTTCATATAATAATGGTTTGGTGATGATGAACTCCTTAGTTTTTTATGGTCTGGGAGGCTCTTTATCTGCCTTTCCATTCTAAATGATAGCTTTGCTGAGTAGAACAATCTTGGCTGTAGGTTCCTGCTTCTCATGACTTTGAATATTTCTTGCCACTCAACTTCTAGCTTGCAAAGTTACTTTTGAGAAATCAGCTGACAGTCTTATGGGAACTCCCCTGCATGTAACTAACTGCTTTTCTCTTGCTGCTTTTAAGATTCTCTCTTTATCTTTAACCTTTGGCATTTTTAATTATGATGTGTCTTGGAGTGGACCTCTTTGCATCCATCTTGCTTGGGACTCTCTATGCTTCCTGGACTTGCATGTCTATTTCCTTTACCAAATTAGGAAATTTTTCTTTCATTATTTTTTCAAATAGATTTCCAATTTCTTGCTGTTTCTCGTCTCCTTCTGGCACCCTTATGATGCAAATGTTGGACCTCTTGAAGTTGTCCCAGAGACTGCTTATACTGTCCTCATTTTCTGGGATTCTTTTTTCTTCTTGATTTAATTGATTGTTTTTTTCTTTCTTATGTTCCAAATCATGATTTGTTCTCTGCTTCATCCACTCTGCTGTTGTTTCTCTGTAAATTGTTCTTCATTTCAATTAGCGTATCCTTTGATTTTGACTGGATCTCTTTTATGCTGTTGAGGTCCTCACTAAGTTCCTTGAGCATTGTTATAACCAGTGTTTTGAACTTTACATCTGGTAGATTGCTTATCTCCATTTCATTTAGCTCTTTTTCTGGAGTTTTGATCTTTTCTTTCATTTGGGCCATGTTTCTTTGTCTTTTCATTTTGGCAGCTCCACTGTATTTGTTTCTATGTATTAGGTAGGGCTGCTTTGACTCTGCATCTTGGTAGCATGGCCTAATGTAATAGGTGTCCTGTAGGGTCCAGTGATAAAACGTTCCCTGTCACCCAAGCTGGGTACTCAAGGTATGCCCTTTGAGTGGGTTGAGTACACCCTCCTCTTGTAGTTGAGACTTGGTTGTTGTTGGCAGATCAATGGAAGAGGTTTACTCAGGCCAGTCAACTGTAAGGATTGGCTCTGACCACTGACTACCAACCTCCACCCTCCATGGAGGATCAGCTGTGCAGGGACAGGGTGGTGGTGCTCTGACATGGGTTATAGCTACCTACTGGGTGTGCTGGCCCTGGGGTTTGCCAGGTGGTACAGTCCAAACTCAGCTCCCACCTGTGTTTTGCCCAGGGCCACCCTGCCTGTGTTATAAATAAATCTGAGATGGCTTCCCAGGTGAAGCCAAGCTGTGAATCTAAGCTGGCTGCTGCTAGTGCTGGGCCTTGAGCTCACTGAAGCCAGCTGTTGCTTATATGAAATGATTTAGAAAGTTGTGCAGCATGAGCCAAGACCAGCCATTTATATGGAAAAGCAGCTTGGGTGGGCTGGTAAGTTAGGTGGGGCAGAGTCTCTGGAGATCTCCAAGGTGGGTCAGTGTTAGCCAAGCTGATGGAGTCTCAGATATGGCGCCAGCTTGTCAGTTCTGTAGGGGAGGGCTCAGAAAAGGGACAATGGCCTCTGCTTGCCTGGATGCCAGAGATTTCCAGTATCTCACTGGTGCCCTTCAAGCTACCACCCTGGTGCTGGAGCTCAGAGGGAGTGAGTCTGAGTAGGTGAGTCCATGTGTTGGATCTGAGAGCTCAAACAGTTTCTTCTACCAACTCAATCCCCACTGATTTTTGCAGCCAGAAGTTGTGGGGACTTATCTTCCTGGCATTGGAACCCTGGGCTGGAGGGCCTGGAGTGGGGCTGGGACTCCTTGCTCCTGAGATATCCCACCTAAATTTTTATCCATCACACGTGGGTGTGGGACAAGTCCGTTCCGTGTCTGTGCCCCTCCTACCAGTCTGGATGGATGTGGTTTCTTTAATTCCATAGTTATCAGACTTCCAGTTCATTTATTATGGTTCTAAGTAATGGTTATTGTATATTTTAGTTGTAATGTTGATGTGGGTGTGCTAAGAGGTGAGCCATGTTTGCCTATGCTGCCATCTTGACCAGAAATATCAGATCATCATTTTTAAATCAGCTGACATCTGACTTATATATTACTTCATTGTTGTAGTAGTTGATGTATGTCTTCATCTATTTTCGTTTCTCATAAAATTATCAACACTTAATTACTAATTTATGTTTGACATAGAAAGCTTTGAATGTAGCTATGTATTCTTTGTTTAATTCTTTAACCTCCCCAGCCTCATGTCTTGCCACTCTCTTATTCAAATTTAGACTCCAATCCCTTAAACTACTTGCAAGTCCCCCCACCATGCTACCATCTCTCCCATGTCTGCCTGTGCTATTCCCTATCCCTGGAATGTCTCCCTTCTCACCCTTCCACTTCTAGTCCCACCTTTCACTTTTGCCTGACTAACTTTTGATCATTTTTAAGACTCAGTCAGTCGTCACCTTCTTCAGGACCCTTTCCTTATCACTGATGGATGCTGCTCCTCTGCATCCCTGATTTCCTGCACGTTTCTTCATCATCACACTTGCCACCCTCTTTTATAATCTCTCTATGGATCTATCTCCACAATAGACTCAGCTTTATGAGAGCAGGAAGTGCTTTAGTCACTTGATCATTGGCCTCCTCAATACTTACCCAGAGATGCACTGACTACTGTTAAATAAATTAAACCCTGCTGCTCTTAATTCAGAGTATCTACCCTTGTGACAGGCCCTACCCTTCATTTACAGTACAACAGAGGATCAAACATGTTTAAAGGCAACTACACAAATCCTTAAAAAATACATTAGCAAATTGAATCTAACAGTATATAAAAATGAGAAATGCTTCATGACCCAGTGGGATTTACCTTGGGACTGCACTGTTGGTTCAACATTGGAAAACAAATATTATTCAAGATATTAACAGAATTAAAAAACAAACAAACAGATGACCGTCTCAATAGATGCAGAAAAATCATTTGAAAAAATTCAACATCCATTCATGATGAAAAACTAAGAATAGAAAAGAACTTCCTCAACCTGAACAGGATTATCTACAAAAAATGTACAGTTAATATTACACTTAATGGTGAAAGACTGAATACTTTCCTCCTAAAATTAGGAACAAGACTATCTGTTTTCACCATTCTCTTCAACATTGTGCTGGAAGGTATAGCCAATGTAGTAAGCCAAGAAAAAGAAATAATACTGTCTATATTAATATCAGATGTAGTTGTCTTTTGTGATGGAGAAAATCCCAAGGAATTTATGGAAGGAACTACTAAAACTAGTAAATGAGTTTAGCAAGATCACAGGATATAAGCCCAATATATAAAACCAACCAACTTTCCTTTTTAGAGACCGCTATACCATAGTTCCACTATATTGTTAATGATTATTTTGTATAGTTTTTGCAAACAACTACATTTGATGACTTTCAATCTTATCCCAAACTTATTTCCTCAAAAAATAAATTATCAGAACATATAAACAATACTATTTGTAATAACATCAAAAAACGCGAAATTAAATATAAATCTGTATAGATCTGTATGGTAAAAACTACAAGACACTGGTGAAAGAAATCAAAGACCTAAATAAATGGAGTGAAGCCTCAATATTGTTAAGATGTCAGTTATCTAAATTGATTCATAAATTCAAAGCAGTCCCAATCAAACTCCCATCTGAACTTTTGGTAGAAATGACAAACTAATTCTAAAGTTTAGATGGAAAGGCAAAGGAACTACACTAGCCAAAGCAATTTTGAAAAAGTTGGAAGACTCACACTACCTGCTTTCAAGATAACTATAAAGCAGTGGTCCTCAACAGAGGATGATTTTCCCATCCAGGGGGCATTTAGCAATGCCTGGAAACATTTTGTATTGTCTCCATTTGCTCCTTCTACTGGCATCTAGTTGGTGGAGGCCAAGGATGCTGCTAGACATTCTGTAATGCATAGGACAGCCCCTCAGAGTCAAGAGTTATCTGGTCTAACATATTAGAAATGTGACTGCAGAGAAACCCTTCTAAAAACCTACTCTAGTAATCAAGACGGTGTGGTATTGGCACAGGATAGAGACATATGTCAATGGAAAAAATAGAGAAGCCAGAAATAGATCTGCAAACATATGGTCAGTTGATTTTTGAATAGGGTTCAAAGACAATGCAATGGAAAAAGGATAGTCTTCCATCAAATGTTGCTGGGAAAATTGAACATACATATGGAAAAAATATGTGTTGACCCATATTTTACACTATAACCAAAAGTAACTCAATCATAGACTTAAATATACAATATAAAACTATAAAATTTCAGAAAGAAAACATATGAAAAAACCTTTGTGAACTTGGGTTAAATATTTATTATAAAGCACAATCCAGAAAATAACTTTTAAATTGAACTTAATCAAAATTAAAAATTTCTCTCTTCAAAAGACTATGTTAAGAAAATCCAGAGACAGACCACAAATTGGGAGAAAATTACAAATCACATGTCTCGTAAAGGACTTTTATATAAAATGTATAAAGAACTCTCAAAACCCAATAATAAGAATATCAACAATCCAGTAGAGAAATGAGCAAAAGATTTGAATAGACACTTCACCAGAGCTATACAGATGACAAATAAGCACATGAAACCTTATCATCATTTAGTAAAACCCCAGTCAAATGGGCTTAAATAAGAAAGGTTGAATAAATTGGCTCCCATTAGGAAATTCCAGAGATTTAAAGTAGTCAATCCAAACGGTTAAAGACACAGTTGCCTTGGGAGGGAGGGGGAGCCCTCTACTCTGTTACTAAGGCAGATAGGCCCCTGGTAGATGCCAGCTCTAATCAAGCTACATGCTGCCTCTCTTAGTCCAGTCTGGTGAGAGCACTTCTATCCCTGAATTCCAAGCTGAGGTTCAAAAATTACCCTGATTGACCTTTTTAGGTCACGTGTGTAAGAACGGAGTCACTCAGAGAACCATCAAGACTCAGCGAGCAGAAAAAGAGTTTATTGAGGGAATTAGGAAGCAGGGAGGAAGCCGTGCTGTGAATGGCTCTGACTCTGGCCTCTTAGGGAAGGAGGAGACTGTTTTATAGGGGGAAGAAAAAAGAAACTATTGAATTCAGCCATTTATCTTGCAGCTGTGAGTCTGAGGGCTGATCAAGGCCAAATGCGGTTCGGTTTGGCACACCCTGCGATCACAGGAAACCCCCTTCACAAAATATTGCTTTTTCCCAGGCAGCTGCAAGCAGGCAGGGGGCAGGGGGAGGGCATGGGAACTGAAGCTGTGAACATGTCCACCCATGATGAAGCAATGCCTGTGGCCAGGAAATAGATTTATGCTGATTACTTTAAACCTAAGCCACATGCCCCAACCTTTGAGTCATGGATAATGTTAGCTCCCTCCAAAGTTTAAGGATTTTAATGGAGGAAGGGTGACTACCCAAACTGCAGTAAGCAGAAATCTCCAAGGGAAGGTAGAAAGGATTTTGATGAGGCAGGCATAATGCCTCTCACACACCAACACTGAATTTTTCTGAGATATATAATTTGTGTTGAAGTCATGCTTAGTAACTCTCCATGTCTCAGCATTGTCATCATTCTTCAGAAAGGAAAAAAATTGTTTTTCTAATTATATTTATAAAAAGAGGATGAAGAACAAATATTGAGAGCCTACATGAGGCTATCAGTGTCAGTTTTTTCCTTGCAGTTAACTACTACAGAGTTGTACGATGTGACCCTTCATTTCTGCTTGCAAACATGCTTGGAAGATGGCTAATTAAAAAAGAACATAGTGCCCTGGCTGGTGTGGCTCAGTTGGGCATCATCCCGCAAAGCAAAAGGTAGCTGGTTCGATTCCCTGTCAGGACACATACCTGGGTTGCAGGCTCTGTCCCCAGTTGGGGCACATATGGAAGGCAGCCCAATTGATGTTTCTCTCCCACACCAGTGTTTCTCTCCTTCTCTTTCTCCCTCCCTCCCACTTTTTCTAAAAATCAAAATTAAATTTAAAAAAAAACAACATAGTGATGAGTTGTTACAAGTATGGGAATTAATGTTTAAAAATATTCCATATTTTGAAGTTTTCCTCCTAGCCATCTTAACCAGTTATGCATTCTGCAAGGAATACAATGTCACGTTCCTTATATAACTCACTTTTCTGGCTGATGGCCTTCTTCTTTGATCAGGATGTGCTCATGGAGCTCCTAGAACAGTGTGCAGATGGACTCTGGAAGGCTGAACGCTATGAGCTCATTGCTGACATCTACAAACTGATCATCCCCATTTATGAGAAACAGAGAGACTTTGAGGTATGTGAATGGTTTGTTTTTTCCAGTTTAGAGGACAGTAGAGTGACATATATCCCCAGACTTACTTACATGCAAAGAGAGCAAGCAAGCCAGGATCAGAGATGAGCAAGTAGTCTCTGACCCTCCACTTGGTACTGGCAGTCACCACCCTCAGAGCCATGAGGCATTACATTCACAGGCCCCACCACTATACAGACCCCAAATCTTGAACAAAAAAGGTTGGTAGTTTTGGCACTCCACTTTTTGAAAGGTGGAACAGTTTTATAATCATCAGGTGCCTTTTTTCTCATAATGCTTTGTTGCTCTACCTGCATGGGAAAAAGGTGTTCCTTCCAGTCTTCCTGGGCTGGTAAGGTCGTCCAGGTTCTCTTAGCATATCATATATGGAGTGGGAAAATCAAGGACTAAAAACATCATGGTAAGACTTTATCATCTCTGACATTTCATGTTAACTTGAAAGCAGAATTCGCTTACTACATTGTGGAAATTTGACAGGTCCTCATATGCAAGCTGGCCCTTTGGGTATGAAACATTACCCAAAAATGATCACTACCAGTTGTGCAATCAAAAATATATTCTTGATTTTTTAAAATATCAAGTCCAAGGATTTTTCACCCACATGATCTCATTTGTTATTTTTAAATTGATTCTACTAGTTGCAAGTAGGAAGAAATGGGTTTTGTTCTGCTTTCCAGAGGCTAGCCCATCTGTATGACACTCTACACCAGGCCTACAGCAAAGTGACTGAGGTCATGCACTCAGGCCGCAGGCTCCTGGGGACCTACTTCCGAGTGGCCTTCTTCGGACAGGTGAGCCTCCTCTCCATTCTGTAGGCTGTTCCAAGTCCTTTTTTAAAAACTCCATAAAATTGTATTTTGTAAATTTTCTGCTAAATTGATGAATTTGTCATATTTAGTATGATTCTTATCTTTCTCAATAGTAAACTTTCTGCTTCTTTTTTTCTTTCTTCCTGTCTTTTCTTTTTTATTTTCTTAAGGCAGCGGTAAGTTCTCCCTCCATAAGACTTTCTTAGCGGCATCTTTGGTACTTCATGTGGTTTGCAAGCTTCCTTTGCAAGTCTGTATGTATATCTGTCCAGTCATTACAGACTCCAAAATAATTAACATTTTATTTCATTTACAGAAATAAATCATCTATTTCCTCATACATCTATACTGCATGTTTTAAACCAAAATTAAGACTGTCTGGTTTTTTTGTCCCTGTGCATCTCTATGTCTTATAATATCTCCACAAATATATTTACCATTATAATATTTCAGAAATCCTATAGGAAGGGTTAATTTAAATTTAAGTGAACAGTTAACCTCCAAGTCTCTAACGTGACTAAATGGTATAAATTATAATCCATTTATTTAGTATGTGTGGTTTTCTATGAGCATTATATAACCTTCCATTTATCCTGTTATTGTCTCTTAAACTCTATAGCAATACCAGTTTACAGACAGTGAAACAGACGTGGAGGTAATTACAGTAAATGCTTAATAAGCAAGTAATGTAGTGAAATTACTGCATCTAAACTCCTATTTTGATGTGGGTGTTTTTTGTTTCATATTAGCCTGCTTTTAAAATATATATACTATAGTTTTGGCACCACGTTTTCTCTTCCATTTTAGATGAGAAATGTTTTGTTTTAATTTATTTCAAATATTAACCCCAATCTGGACTTGCAATTTCAACCTTTTTCACTTCCCATGCAATTCTAAGCCTTGTTTTATTAAGACGTGATTGGTGCTAAAGCATTATGATCATGAAAATATTGGTGATATGACACCAGATATGACTGGTAATAATGACAGTATTTTCTGCTATCATGCTATACCCCTGTAATATTTTTCTCATCAGTATAGCAAAATAGAATTTACACAGACTTTACGTAGCTTTTGTTGAACCTACTCAAGACCTGAAAGCTTCCCTTTATGCCATAAAATCTGTATACGTGGGAACAGTCAGGAGAAGGGTTGTGTGTGCATTTCTGAGGCCTGTCTCGAGCAGGCTGCTGAGTTCTGTTTTCTTGGGAATGTGAAACAGGCTTGAATCCCATCATCAGACTTCACCAAGAGAACAGTCTTAAATCTCCAGTCTCTCATTTCACTCAACACTTAATGACAGCATTTTTGAATGGGTTTGCAGTTGTGTTTTTCCTTTATATGCACCCAGACTTCATATTATATCATTTTCCTTCCTATTTTAAAAGCCTGTTTAATTAGAATTTTATTTTAAAGTCATTGCTCTTTTTTTTTTTAACCCTTATAACCTTTCCTGGGTGGTAGCCTTGGGCTTGTATTTGGTGATGGTTCTCTAATTGTGCTCTATGACACAGGGATTCTTTGAAGATGAAGATGGAAAGGAGTATATTTACAAAGAACCCAAACTCACACCTCTATCAGAAATTTCACAGAGACTCCTTAAACTTTACTCAGATAAATTTGGGTCTGAAAATGTCAAAATGATACAGGATTCTGGCAAGGTATGACTAGTTTGGAAACATATTATGGCAATATAATATTATTTCAGTTATGCCTGATTGACCATATATATTCATAAATGTGTATAGGAAAAAACAAAGACCCAAGAAAAAATTGAGAATGGTTGGCATTGAGTGGCAAGTGTATGTTTCTCTTATTACCTTTCTGTGCTTTCCAGATGTCCTTCATTAAGCAAATTTTTAGTTCATAATGTTACAAAGACATTTATTTACAAAATAACATCTGAAAGAATATACCTTTTTTAATCCAGATATTTAGAAACTCTGTAAAAGGAGTGTCCGAGGTGCTGTTTCTCATAACACTTCTCCTGTGCATTCAGCACAGGCATATTTACCTGACACTGACTGATTGTGGGGTGTATGGACATTTTGAGGGACCAGGAGATGAGCACATCAAGAAATAAACTAACTAGCCAGAACACATTTATAGAAATGAGATCTACCTTCCATATAGAGAGACTGTATTGCTCTCATGAAGACCCTGTCTAAACCAGCTTTGTTTTTCCTGTACACTTATGTGTGTGTCCCACTGTCTTTGGGATATCTCCAGCAAGTTGGGTATCCCTTTACTTCCTGAAGCTCAGGCCAAGTTAGAGCTCTTGTTCTTTGCATTTAAAATGCTTTCCCTGCTCAGTTTCCAGCAATAAGTTCTCCATCTTTCAAAGTCCACCTTTTAAGAGGCTCCTTAGTTCACTTCCTGTCCTGAGCCCTGCTTTTGAGTCCCCAGTGTCTGGAATCTGTCTCCTTAGGGCCCTTCATTTTCTCTAGAGAAGAATCTGCCAGTCTCCTGCCTAAGTGGTGATTCTGGATTCTGGATGTAGGGGATAGGCAGAGGCTGAAGGTCCCATGTTTGGCCTGCAGCCTTTCACCTACTTGCCCTATGTTTCACTCTGTATCTCACTCCTAATTTTATGCTGACACTGGTGACCTCACTTGACTTTTTCCAGACCAGTTCTCCAAGGAACATTCTCTTCTCTGTGGGACGAGGACTACGGAACAGAACCTGGGGTTCTGCCACTGCAGATAGACTTTGGGCCACTCGCCCTGGTTTCTGCCCCACATCTCTCCTCGTTATCCTAGTCCTAGTTAATGCTGGTGCTCTACAGATGTCCGTCCATTCAGGCTGCTATAATGATCGTCATAGACTGGCTGGTTTATAAACAACAGAGGTTTATTTCTTACAGTTCTGGAGGATGGGAAGTCCAAGATCAAGGTGCCAGCATATTCAGTATGTGGTGAGGTTCTTCTTCCTGATGCATAGGCAGCTGTCTTCTCTGTGTCCTCACATGGTGGAAGGGGTGAGGGAACTCTGTGGGGTCACTTTGGTAAGGGTGCTAATCCCATCTTAAGGGTTCTATCCTCATGACCTAATCGCCTCCCAACTTCTAATACTACCACATTGGAGCTTAAAATATCAACCAGTGAATCTGGGGAGAACATAGACATTCAGTCTATAGCAGCAGGCTTCTCAGGGGTGCTCTGACTCACTTGTTACCCCTCTCTGTCAGAACTTGAATTAGAACTTCTTCTCTCTGCCAAATCAAATAGCATACCTCCATTCACCTGCCTTCTAGGAATTCATTAAACTCTCGTCCACTGCTGTCTCCTGTCCTCTTTTCTTGGTCCTTGCACGTAAATTCTATATTGCCATTTTAACATATTCACACAAAAGAAAAGGGATAAACACACATTGTTGGTCTGTTTTTAACCAGGAACCTCAGTACAATCTTATTAAGGCCTACTTTCTTCCTAGACCAAATTACTCAGGTCCAACTTGCCTTTCTTTCTGAAACCAAAATCTTTGGATCAAGTTGTAGCTTGAAAATTAGAGCCTTTTCTCAAGACTCTCATGTAATCTTCTTTCCCTCTTCATATGTAGTCCTTGATGTAGCAGCTGAAAGACTTCATAGATCTTCTCCTCCTCTAAATACCAATCCTCCCTTCCTTCTGCTGAGATGTACATACAACTTTGAAAATTAAGACTAGGGAAATACAACTAAAATAGTAGGGAAGAATGTTCATTTCCTCTGCTTTAAACTGTTTCTGCTAAAGAAAGTTAAGTTTAATAGGTTTGAATACAAGTATAGTGATTGGCCAGATGGCCTTTTCTAAAATACATGTAACTCACGACTATGTATTTTCTTAACTTCCAAAGGCTAAGGCACTTTCGCATCTGTTTTCATTTTTCTTCACAAGTGTCTCTAAGAGAACAGTGGTGCATGATGATTTGAGACCAGTAAAACTATCTTGGCCATGTCTGTTTTTCTGTGCTGATGCCCATCTAGTCTCCAAGCTCTCTGGATTTCTTTCATGTCCCCTTTTATTGTTCTAGAAGCTTGAATATAATTTCATATCTGCAAAACTGATTTGTCTCCCTAATAAATTACCTCGGTTTTGTATGGAAAGTGCCTATATTTAATTTTTTAGCATGTCCCAGAAGTTAGAGCACCACTAATTCCAGAAATGTTTTAAAAGCATTATGTACTGAGTTAATCAGGAACTAAACTTATGATTAGAGTTGTTTTAGATTATTAGTCTGTACCTCTATTAAATTAATTCATCTGCATCTGTTTACATTTAATCTGCCTACAGATTAATTATAATTTGGGGACCTCAGTTTTAAACATTTTTACTGAAATAAACATTTCAATGTTATGAAAAAATAGTGGGGAATTAAAATTCTAGACTAAACAAGACTAAGGAGACCACAGCTAAATATAAAATGTAATCATTGATTAGTTTCTGGTTCAAACACAAATAACTATAAATAACATTCTGGGGACATTTGAGAAATTTTAATACAGACTGGATATTGGAGAATATTAGATTAATAATGTTAACTTTGTTATGTATGATAATGTATTTTGGTTATGGAAGAGAATGTCCTCGTGTTTAGGAGATGCTGGCTGAAGTATCAAGTATAACTTTGAAATGGTTCAGCTAAAAAAAAAAATTTGTGTGTGTGTGTTTGAAACAACTATAGCAAAATATTAGCAGTTCTAAGTGGTGGATATGCAGGTGTTCTTGGTACCGTTTTTTTTCAACTTTTTGGAATTTTTCCAAACTTTTACTAATAAAAAGTGGAAAACGCAGCATAGGTATGCTTTGAATGAGTACTTCAGCTAGCACCAGTCTTCTGTTTTATTTATTTATTAAAGGTCAACCCTAAGGATCTGGATTCCAAGTATGCATATATCCAGGTGACTCATGTCATCCCGTTCTTTGATGAAAAAGAATTGCATGAAAGGAAAACGGAGTTTGAAAGATCTCACAACATTCGCCGCTTCATGTTTGAGATGCCCTTCACTCAGGCTGGGAAGAGGCAGGGTGGGGTCGAGGAGCAGTGCAAACGGCGCACAATATTGACAGGTATGTTTTCCCCGGCTCCTCCCTTTAAGAATCACATCCAGATGGCAGCCTGGACACCAAAAATAGAGCTTTCTGGAAGGGATCCAGAAGCTTCTAGAATTGGAAGTTTCTTTCAAGCTTAGTTAACTTTCCCCACAAATCCATTTCAGTTTAATATTTATCAAATACTTGCTTTGGAATACTCATGACATTTTCCTAGTTATCTGTTTGCATTTTCTTCTACCAGACCAGAAGTTCATATTCCATGTCAGGTCATTTACTCTTCTTAGAATCCAATGCAAGCAGCAGGCACCTATCTCCTCAGAATGCTTCTGCACACACTTTCAGTTGATTTACAAACTCCTTCTGAAACCCACATGGACCCCTCTTAGAACCCCTGCACACTGTTTCTTTCTCATAGGAAGAGACCCTGTATGATCTCAGGTCCCAGCATGTACATGCTCAGAGATTTTAAGCTGAGTGAATAAACGGAACATGAGGCTGGATCCCTCCTACCTGGTCTTTGAGAGTGGTTGGTCAACCTCAGCTTGAATACCTCTAGCATCAGGAAGCTCAGTGCATTCAGAGGCCACATATTCAGCTGTTTCAGAGTTTTAATTAATTTTTTGGTATTCTTTAGCCATTGATAACCCATTCTTAAAAATATGTGTTGCACTATTTCCCAGTTCCTGACAAATGTATCAGGGGTGATTTTTACCTTTTTCAGGAGAGCTTAACTCTTAGGTTAAGGTCAGCAACATGGCAGGGGTAACCTAAAATAAAACACTTTGATTTAAAAAATCATCCCTGGCTGGTGAGGCTCAGTAGATTGAGTGCTGGCCTGTGAACCAGAGAGTTGCTGCTTCGATTCCCAGTTAGGGCACATGCCTGGGTTGCAGGCCAGGTCCCTAGTTGGAAGCGCACCAGAGGCAACCACAAATTGATGTTTCTCTCCCTCTCTCTCTCCCTTCCTTCCTCTCTCTCTAAAAATTATTTAAATATTTTTTAAAATCAGTGGAGAGGCCTATTCAGAAGGCCAGGTGTGTCTGTATGCACCACCTAGCCACATTTTTCAAAGAGTAGCCACAGTTAAATTGAAGCAGGAGGCAGCCAGTACTTACCTAGGAGTCAGTGTTTTCAGTGTGCCATCTGGACGATCACATGGAACATTATAATCGATGAAAGAGCACTGCTAAGATGATGCATTTCAGGTGAGGCTCTGCTCTCTCAATTGTGTACTTTAAATAGGTGAAATCTTTGGGATATGATTTAAATGTCAATAAAGCTATTAACAAAGAAAGAGTATGGCTCATTATAAAATAGCTCAGAACAGCATATTGCAGAGAATTTTCACTCTTTTCTATGAGGGAGTTGGGATAAAAGGTAAAAATTATATTAGAAAAAACTTACATTCTTTTTTTTTTAATCCTCACCTGAGGATATGTTCATTGATTTTAGAGAGGGAGGGAGAGAGAGAGAAACATCGATCAGTTGCTTCCCATACACACCCCAACCAGGGATTGAATCCACTACCTAGGTGTATGCCCTGACCAGGAATCAAACCTGCAACCTTTTGGTATACTGGACAATGCTCCAACCAACTGAACCACCCGGCCAGGGCAAAAACTTAAATTCTTAAAGAAATGATCCCTTCTCCTGCTCTTAAAATAATAAAATAACATGTAAAGCATAAGCAGTATTGTCTCTCCCCCATATGTCATGAACTGTTTTTCTAAGGGACACAATAGCACATTCTTCTTTAATTAAGCAAAATAACTACATTTCCAACTGGGGTCATTTTAGAGGATTACCATCTTATACTGTTTATCGCTATAGTTGTGATGACCTTAAATCATGCTAATCAAAAGTTGTTCCTGGATCTGCAGCATCAGCATCACCTGGGAACTTATTAGAAATGCATATTCTCTGGCCCATCCCAGACCTATGAGTCATACAGGGGTTGGCTGCATGAGTTGTAGTTCACAAGCCTTTCAGGTGATTCTGATGCCACTCAAGTTAGAGAACTGCTGCTTTAAATAAACCTTGTTCACTGATGAGTCAGGGCCAGGATTTTTTATTATGATTATTTCACTCAGGTGGCATACTGATTCATAAACAGTTACAGTATTCTCTCACTGATCACAGGTATTACATTCTAGACCCCCCGCAATAGGTGAAAATCCGCGAAGTAGGAACCTTACATTTATTTTAGTATTTATATATATTTTAAGGCTTTATAAACACTTCCCACACAGTTATAAACTGTTCCTAGTCCCTTAACCTTTCCCACTCCCTTATTAATCTTATCCACACTGTTATAAACACTACTTATGTTCTTAAACATATTCTACACTCTTAAACCTACGTAACTTTAACAACATATGTATGTATACAGTACCACAAAATCCCACAATATAGCGAAAAATCCAGGATAAATAATTAAAAATAATATTTTTTTAAAACCCGCGATACAGTGAGGCCATAATAAGTGAACCACGATATAGAGAGGGACTGCTGTATTACCATAGAGTATTTTCCCTAGAAAGTTTCTTTCAGGGATTCAGTTTACCATTTTGTCACAGAAATATTTTAGATTAGATAAACATGAGCAAAGCTCTATCCTTGCAAGAACATAGGGGACCAAGAGTAACTCCACTCCAGGAGAGGCAAAGTAGACACGTGTTTTTGGCTTGGGAAATAACAGCCTTACACAGCTAGAAGGCTGAGGAAATGTAGGCAGTGCAAAACCTGGTCCTGGGCCCTGCAGACCCAGGACACATCCTCACTTTGTGACCTTGGGCAGGTCACTTGAGCTCTCTGTGCCTTGGTTTCCTTATATGTGAAAGGAGAGTTATACTTTTCCATCTCATATTAAAGAATGTTGTAAAGCATATCCAGGAGGGGAAAGAATGTACTTCATTTTGCTAAATATCACCTACCATTGAGCACCTTGCCTCTGAGGTTCATGATAACCAAAAGGGGATTATAGTGCAACACAAAAACAAGGGTGTATATCGAAAGGCTAAGTTACTGGGCAGTATAAAGATTTAAAGAAAAGGTTATAAAAATGCTACTAAAAACTGTATCAACCTTTAGTTAAAGATACACAGACCAGGATATCCTGAGAACTTTGAACTTGAGAGTTTTCCCTCATGTTATTAATGCCTTAGATTCTTCTTTCATTGAATTGCTTCAAACCTGACCCTTGGCCATCCAAGGTGTGGGGGTGCCCCAGGCCTGTGAATCCAGTCAATACTCACTGGGTAGTTCAGTCAGCTTCAATATGTAATCATTTAAAAACTTAACGATCACTCTCCTGGCCCCCTTGGTATACAAGACATTTCTGAGCCTACCTCCCAACATGATCCCCTCTGTTTCTTCTTTCCTCTGGCCTGGAGTTTCTTCCTAGTCACTCTTCCAGAGTCTTCCAAATCATGCCCAAAGTCCCACCCAGTTTGGAAATATTCTCCTCCCTTCACCTTGTATTCAGTAATAATCAGACCATGAATCACTCCTCAGCTGTCTTCTCCTCACCCTCCTTATTAAAGAGCTACAGATAACTAGTACAGGCCATTTATGAATAAGGTGATAGCTCACTGAGTCCATCACTCAATTTTCCACCTTCCACGCCACTTTGCTCCTTCACTTAGCCATTTATACAAGATTATATTCATTAATTCAGCAAAATTTATTGAGCACAGGCAGTGTTCCAACTTAGCATACTAACAAAGCAAAACTCTCTGGCTTGTGCACCTTAGATACTAGCAGGAAGAGATCAATGTTAAACAGTACATAATTCATAAATGTACCTATGTTGAAAGGTAATATGTGTTCTAAACAAAAGCAAGAAGAGATTGGAAATATGGGGTTTTGTGTGAGGGTTGCACCTTAAATAGGATGACTGGGGTAGACCTCACTGAGGAAATGACATTTTAGTCCAGACTTGAAGGAGGGGAGGAAGTGGGCCACGCAAACATGTAGAGGGAGAAGGAGCTGTCTGGGCAAAGGCCAACAGCAGGGTTCTTCATGCTCTGCACATTCAGGGGATGACCAGCAGTCTGGTGTGGCTGTAGCTGAGTGAGCCTGAGGGAGAGGAGAGAAGAGTGGCCAGCAAGTAAGGAAGGATGCAGGGTGAGGGAGTCCCAGATCACATGGAGATCACATGGACCTGGTAGGATCCTGCACAGACTCTGAGTTTTCTGTACCATTATATAGGGTGGGGCAAAAGGAGGTTTACAGTTGTTTCTATGGAAACTAGTACAATAATTAATAATACAAGAATAAACTCTGTGTTTCACATACAACTGTAAATCTACATTTTCCCCACCCTGCCTCTTTAAATCACCAGTTATCATCACATGAAGCAGACACTCAGGACTGTTACACCAGTAAAATTAGTATAATCCATGCACATCTCATAAACATCCTTGGAGTTGGTTTTTGTCTCCAAAATAGAGGTGCTATTGCACCATAGTTCTCAACACTGTGATAAAACTAATCGTGTGTGTTTTAACTTGGCTGTTAGCCTCATGAGACATTTCCACAGATGCTGCTTCCTTACAAATGGGAAAGCAGTAGTGCTCCTCCATAAAGCGCATCAGTCTGTCCCATCCAGGTACACCTCTGGTCTGAGAGTCGTTTACCCATTTCCCTGGATGGTAAGCAGCAGTGCTCAGGCCTTGTCACATTTTCAAGGGAGCCTCTGGTTCAAATATGATGTGTGGATCCCAGTGCTGCCACTTAAAAACTATCTGCAGAGAACACAAAAGAAGTAGGACACATGGACCCTTGACTTTACATTGATAAGTTTTTTAGAACTAAGACAGGCTTGTGTGTGTGTCAAATGAGATTGCACCAGGCTGAGCATCTTCTCCAGCCCTGTCCATACTTTGAGTGGCCCATTGAAATTCTGTGTTCTATGGGGCTGGCCTGTTTTTTCATCTTGTGGTAAGTCCTTTATGAGTAACACCCTACACCAGCCACTTACTAAATAGTAACATATCCAAACTCACACTATTATCTTATTTTTGCTTGTTAAAAAATAAGCTTTTAAGCATATATTTGAAGGTCTATTAGTATATAGATGTTAAGTGAGAATATTACAGATATTGATATACCTTATAAAGAAACAAAGTAGAAATGTGAAACAGACCCAAATTCAAACCAGCTGTTTCTCTGTTCATCTTTAACTTAACACTTTGGTGTTGATATGTTCAGGTATCTTATTATGATAAAATAATACTGATTTTTTTTTGGTAAAAAATATATCATAGACTTCTGGTCAAGATGGTGGCATAGGTAAACACAGTTTGCCTACTCACACAATCACACTAAAATTATAAGTAAGTTATAGAACAGTCATCACTCAGAACTGTCAGAAACTGAGTTGAATAGAAGTCTGACAACTATGGAATTAAAGAAAGTACATCCATCCAGGCTGGTAGGAGGGGTGCAGACATGGAATAGGTTGGTCCCATATCCACGTGTGGTGGATAAAAATTTGGGAGGGATATCTCAGGAGAGAGTCCCAGCCCCGCACCAGGCACCTCAACCCAAGGTTCCAGTGCCAGGAAGATAAGTTCCCACAACTTCTGGCTGGATTCAATCCCTGAGTCAGTGGAAGAGTCTTCTGTCCATACTTTGAGTGGCCCATTGAAATTCTGTGTTCTATGGGGCTGGCCTGTTTTTTCATCTTGTGGTAAGTCCTTTATGAGTAACACCCTACACCAGCCACTTACTAAATAGTAACATATCCAAACTCACACTATTATCTTATTTTTGCTTGTTAAAAAATAAGCTTTTAAGCATATATTTGAAGGTCTATTAGTATATAGATGTTAAGTGAGAATATTACAGATATTGATATACCTTATAAAGAAACAAAGTAGAAATGTGAAACAGACCCAAATTCAAACCAGCTGTTTCTCTGTTCATCTTTAACTTAACACTTTGGTGTTGATATGTTCAGGTATCTTATTATGATAAAATAATACTGATTTTTTTTTGGTAAAAAATATATCATAGACTTCTGGTCAAGATGGTGGCATAGGTAAACACAGTTTGCCTACTCACACAATCACACTAAAATTATAAGTAAGTTATAGAACAGTCATCACTCAGAACTGTCAGAAACTGAGTTGAATAGAAGTCTGACAACTATGGAATTAAAGAAAGTACATCCATCCAGGCTGGTAGGAGGGGTGCAGACATGGAATAGGTTGGTCCCATATCCACGTGTGGTGGATAAAAATTTGGGAGGGATATCTCAGGAGAGAGTCCCAGCCCCGCACCAGGCACCTCAACCCAAGGTTCCAGTGCCAGGAAGATAAGTTCCCACAACTTCTGGCTGGATTCAATCCCTGAGTCAGTGGAAGAGTCTTCTGTCCATACTTTGAGTGGCCCATTGAAATTCTGTGTTCTATGGGGCTGGCCCGTTTTTTCATCTTGTGGTAAGTCCTTTATGAGTAACACTCTACACCAGCCACTTACTAAATAGTAACATATCCAAACTCACACTATTATCTTATTTTTGCTTGTTAAAAAATAAGCTTTTAAGCATATATTTGAAGGTTCCCCTTAAAGAACCCACAAATTAACTTACTCAGACTCACTCCCTATGAGCCCCAGCAACAGGATAGCAGCTTTAAAGGCTCCAGTGGCATAGAGGAAGAAACTGAAGTGTCTGGCATCAAGATGGGAGCTGGAAGACAGCTTTCTCCCATATAGAAAGGTGGGCAGAGGCCATTGTCCCTTTTCAGAAACCTCCCCCAACAGAGCCAGCAGGCAGGTGCTATGTCTGAGACTCCATCATCTGGCTAACACTGTTTGCTCTGCTGTGCCGGTTCCTTGAGGCTCTGTTCCACCCAACTTACAGCTGTTAACAGTGGCTTTTCCATATGAGTGAGTGGTCATGGCTCATGCTTCGAAACTTCCTAAATCCTTTCAAACAAGCAACAGCTGGCCTTAGTTACCTCCCAACCCCTGTACCTCTTGCTAACTAGCCACAGGCACAGCATTAGCAGCAGCCAGCCTAGATTCATAGCTTAGCTTCACCTGGGAATCTCCAAACCCAGCACAAGTAGCAGCCATCTTAGATTGCTTTATAGCTCAGGCAGTACATATGTGGGGGCTGATCTTGTCCTGCACCACCCAGGAAACCCCAAAACCTGTGTACCCAGTGGACAATTACAGACCATGTCAGAGCACCACCACTGTGCCCTTACATAGCTGATCCTCCACGGAGGGTGGAGGTTGGTGGTCAGTGGTCACAGCCAATCTTTGCAGCTGACTGGCATGGGAAAATCACTCCCATTGACCTGCCAACAGCAACCAAGGTTCAACTACAAAGAAGGGCATACTCAGCCCACATGAAGGGTACACATAGAATACACAGCTTGGGTGATAGGAGTGGCTGTGTTACTGGAATTTTACAGGACACCTGCTACATTAGGATGTGCTACCGAGACAGAGGGTCATAGCAGCTCTACCTAATACATAGAAACAAACATGGGGAGGCTGCCAAAATGAAGAGACAAAGAAACATGGCCCAAATGAAAGATCAGAACTCCAGAAACATAAGTAAGCAAAGTGGAAGTAAGCAATCTATCAGATGCAGAGTTCAAAACACTGGTTATAAGGATGCTCAAGAAACTTAATGAGGACCTCAACAGCATAAAAAAGATCCAGTCAGAAACAAAGGATACACTAATTGCAATGAAGAACAATTTATAGGCAAACAGCAGTAGAGTGGATGGAGCTGATAATGAAATCAATTGTTTGGAACATAAGGAAGCAAAAAACAACCAATCAGAACAACAAGAAGAAAAAAGAATCCAAAAAAAAAAAGGATAGTTCAAGCAACCTCTAGGACAACTTCAAGTGTTCCAACATTTGCATCATAGGAGTGCCAGAAGAAGAGAAAGAATAAGAAATTGGAAATTTATTTGAAAAAACAGTGAAAGAAAAATTCCCTACTTTGGTGAAAGAAATAGATGTGCAAGTCCAGGAAGCGCAGAGAGTCCCAAACAAGACATATTGTAATTAAAATGCCAAAGGTTAAAGATAAAAGAATTTTAAAAGTAGCAAGAAGACAATTAGTTACATACATGGGGAATTCCCATAAGACTATCAGCATGTTCTCAAAAGAAGCTTTGCAGGCAAGAAATAGTCAACGTCATGAAAATCAGGGACCTACAGCCAAGATTGCTTTACCCAGCAAAGCTATCATTTAGAATGGAAGGGCAGATAAAGAGCTTCCCAGAATTATGAATCATGAAATGGCAAAAACACATATCTATCAACAATTGAATCTAAAAAACAAACTAAGCAAACAAAAAGAACAGACAGAATCATGGATTTGAAGAGCGTTTTGATGGTTGCCAGAGGGGAGGGAATACGGGGGAATGGATGAAGAGGTGAGGGGATTAAGAAGTACAAATAAGTAGCTACAGAATAGCCATGGGGATGTACAATATAGGAAATGGAGTAGCCACTGAACTTATACGCATGACATGAACAATGGTGTAAGAATTGCCTGAGGGAGTGGGGAGAGCTGCATGGAGGGAGGCAAAGAGGGAAAATTGGGACAACTGTAATAGAATAATCAATAAAATATAATTAAGAAGTATATATATATATATATATATACACACACATAAGAAATATATAAGCAAATATTTTTGCTTACATTATTATTTATTTTAAAATATCTTTATTGTGACTTCAACAGTTGTACATTTTTGGTTCATAGAATACTTTGCTTGTAATTATATTCTCACTTCTTATTTTTCATTAAATTCTCTGATGTACAGACTTAAGGATGTTTTTCTAAGTTCTGTGGATAAAAATGAATTTTTTATATTTTTTCTGGGCTTAATATGTATGTGATATATTAAAACTATTAAGACTTTTTTACGTTTTTCAAAGCCATTCTTATATCACTCAAATTTCACAACTTCCAAGGAAGGCAAGGCAGTCATGGATGAGAAAATTTAGGAGGGAACACTAAAGCTATGTCTTCAAAGATATAGTTCTCACATTAAGCGTTAAAAAGGAACCTGTCATTAAACATACACAATGATTTAAAAAGACAGCTTTCTGGTTCCATGAAATGCTGGCCTATGACTTTGGTTCCTTATCTGTAAAATGGTAATAATAATTACTTCTACCTCAATAATAGTAAAGATCATGCAAACTGGAATAATTCTGAGACCTATTCCTCCACAGCAATACACTGCTTCCCTTACGTGAAGAAGCGGATCCCTGTCATGTATCAGCACCACACTGACCTGAACCCCATTGAAGTGGCCATTGATGAGATGAGTAAGAAGGTGGCTGAGCTTCGGCAGCTGTGCTCCTCAGCTGAAGTAGATATGATCAAATTACAGCTGAAACTCCAGGGCAGCGTGAGCGTTCAGGTGAGCCAGGCACTGGACCAAGCAAACCACAGAGCAACCAAGGGAAAGGCTCCTTATTTAAGACCTTGGAAAATTCGAGGTCATTCACACCAGCAAGGTCTAGTGTAAATCTCTGACTTTACCTACCAGTGATCTCCATTACCTACCCCCAGTGTCTGTGCAGTTTCTCCTGATAACAGAAGGGGCAGTAGCCTTAGGGCCTCCTCTCCCCACCAGCTGTGTCATTCTCACTAAACTGTCTACAGGAGGCAGGAGGCAGCTGTTCATACTAACCTTTTTTTTTTTGGTAATTTGAGGAATTCTGGGTACATTATGACCCTTCTAAATATAAAGAAGTGTGAGTAACTGCAGGTTTTCTTATAAAACTATTGTTTTATTGTTTTCTGGTTCCTATAAAAATTGTTATCTGAAAAAGTACCTTAAGTTTACTCTCTTAATGGTATAATTTGATTAACATAAATTCTTTATTTTTAATATAGCCCAAGAGATCAATTTTTTTCTTTACTGGTAACATTTTTCTATGTCCACTTTAAGAAATCTATTCTTAAGAGAATATCTTTGAAATATATATATGTTTTCCTTCTTTATGTAACATTCCTATGAAGATTTCAGTCCATCTAGAATTTATTTTTGCATGTGGTAGCAGATAGGGGTCAAGACACATTATTTTTTTCATATAGCCATCCAAGTGATATGTACCATTTATGGAAAAGGTCACCCTTGACCTAGGTAATGATTATACAAATATGTTCTGTTTGTTAAAATTTATCAAGCTATACAAGCTATACACATATGTTATGTGCACTTCTCTATTTGTATATTACACTTCAAAAAATATTTTTAAAAGGTTTTTTGTTTGTTTGGCTGGATGCAGTGAACTTTATTGATGATACATGACATGGTAGGGCTCCCTAAGCCCCTCTCCTTTTTAGGGGGTGTAGGATAGAAACTAGAGGCCAGGAGATTCTCAGTGTGTTGGGGGATTAACTTGAGGCAAGGACTCCGCAGCATCTGAGGGCCTCTCTTCTTGTCACTGGGGCTGGTGGTCCAGGAGCCTGTTACTCCTCTGAGGCCATGTGGACCATAAGGTTCTCCACCTTGTTGCTGTAGCCAAATTCACTGTCATACCAGGAAGTGAGCCTGACAAAGTAGTCATTAAGAGTAATGCGAGCCCCAGCACTGAAGGTGAAGGACTGGGAATCACTGTTAAAGTTGCAGGAGACAACCTGGTTATCAGTGCAGCCCAGGATACCTTGAGGGGGCCCTCTGATGCCTGCCTCACTACCTTTTTTTCTTTTTTAATATATTTTATCGATTATGTTGTTACAGTTGTCCCAGTTTCTTTTTCCTTTGCTCCCCTCTTCCCAGTACCATGCTTTCCTCCAGAAATCCCACCTCCCTTAGTTTATGTCCAAGGGTCATGCATATAGTTCTTTAGCTTCACCCTTTCCTAAATTATTTTTAACTTTCCCCTGTCTATTTTGTAACAACCAATTATGCATCTTAGTCCCTGCACCATTTCCCCATTTCTCCCCCTTCCCCCTCCCAGCTGATAATCCTCCAAATGATCCCCATACCTATGATTCTGTTCCTGTTCTGGTTGTTTGCTTAGTTTGTTTTTGTTTTTATTTTTTAGATTCAGTTATTGCTGGTTGTGAGTTTGTTCATAGTTTTGATCTTCTTTTCTTAAATAAATCCCTTTAACATTTCATATAATAATGGCTTGATGATGGTGAACTCATTTAGCTTTACCTTGTCTGGGAAGCACTTTATCTGCCCTTCCATTCTAAACGATAACTTTGCTGGATAAGAGTACTCTTGGTTGTAGGTCATTGCTTTACATCACATTGAATACTTCTTGCCAGTCCCTTCTTGCCTGCAAAGTTTCTTTTGAGAAATCAGCTATAGTCTTATAGGCTTTTCTATTGCTGCTTTTAAGATTCTCTCTTTATCTTGAACATTTGGCATTTTAACTATGATGTGTCTTGGTGTGGTTCTCTTTGGATCCAGCTTATTTGAGACCCTCTGTGCTTCCTGCACTTGTATTCTATTTCCTTCACCAAATTTGGGAAGTTTTCCTTCATTATTTTTTCACATAAGCTTTCAATTTCTTGCTCTTCCTCTTCTTCTGGGACCCTTATGATTCAGATATTGGCACGTTTAAAGTTTCCCAGAGGTTCCTAAGCATCTCCTCATTTTTTTCAATTCTTATTTCCTCATTCTGTACTGGTTGATCATTTTTTTCTTTCTTATGTTCCAAACCATTCATGTGAACCCCAGTTTCCCTCCCTTCACCATCGGTTTTGTGGGGATTTTTCTTCGTTTCATTTAGCATAACTTTCACTTCTTTCCTTATGTGTTTGCCATACTCAAGCATATCTGTCAAGCCTGTGAGCATCTTTATCACCAGTGTTTTGAACTCCATATCTGCTAGGTTGGCTATCTCCTTGTCGCTTAGTTCTCACAATGGAACCTTGATCCATTCCTTCTTTTGGCCTGTACTTCTCTGTCTCCTCATCTTGACAGGCTTCTGTGTTTGTTTGCCTCTGTGTCTTAGGTAGAAACTGTTGCATCTGTTGCGTTGTAAGGGGTGGAGCCTTAGGTATTCATCAGTACAGGGTGACCCATTTTACCACATTGTGGAGCTGTGTGTGGGGGAGGGGTCTGAGAAGGAACAATGCCACTTTCTCAACACTCGCCCCTTTTCCAGGCACTTCTTCCACTTCTGTATGGAACTGGTGCCTCTTTAGCTGTTGCCCTGGCCATCGTTCCCAGAATGAGTGGGTCTGCGGACATTCTAGGAATGTGGGGGCCCTTAAAACAAGCAGACTCTACTGAGAAACCAGGAGTTTCTTCCTCCACCCCAACCCCACTGGTTTGCACAGTCAGAGGCAATGAGGCTTTATTTTCCCCAGTGGTGGGACTGTGAGCTGTGCGGTCTGGTCTGGTGCTGGGAGTGCTCCTCAGGTGTTCCTCCCTATTTCTGAAACATGTGACTGCACTTTCCACCAGCCTGCCACTGCCACAGCTACTGCTGCCACCACACTGCATACTCTCCTCCCTGGCTCCTACCTGTCTGGATGAGTATTTCTTCTTTATATCTTTGTTTGCTGGACTTCCATGAAGTTTGATTTTCTGGAATTTCTGGTTGTTTCTAGTTTTGAGGTAGTTGTATTCCTTCTTAGTTGTGGAGAGAGATGCAGCGTGTTCACTACCTTCTTGATGCCATTGTATTTGGAAACTTTCTCCAGGCAACAGGTCAAATCCACAACCGACATATTGGGTGTGGGGACACAGAAGGCCATGCCAGTGAGCTTCCCATTCAGCTCAGGGATGATCTTGCCCACAGCCATGGCAGAGCCTGTAGAAGCAGGGATGATGTTCTGGGTGGAGACGATGGCATGGACTGTGGTTATGAGTCCCTCCACGATGCCAAAGTTGTCATGGATGACCTTGGCTAGGGGGGCCAAGCAGTTGGTGGTGCAGGAGGCCTTGCTGACAGTCTTCATGGAGTTGTCATACTTGTCATGCTTCACACCCATCACAAACATGGGGGCATCAGCGGAAGGGGCAGAGATGATGACCCTTTTGGCTCCACTCTTCAAGTGAGCACCAGCCTTCTCCATGGTAGTGAAGACACCAGTGGACTCCACAACATATTTAGGACCATCATCACCCTATTTGATATTGGGAAATCTCGCTCCTAGAAGATAGTGATGGACTTTCCATTGATAACAAGCTTCCCATTCTCAGCTTTAACTGTGCCTTTAAACTTTCATGAGTAGAATCATATTGGAACATGCAGACCATGTAGTTGAGGTCAATGAAGGGATCATTGATGGAGAAAATGTTTACTTTGCCAGAGTAAAAAGCAGCCCTAGTGACCAGGCACCCAATATGGCCAAATCCGTTATTCCGACCTTCACCATCGTGTCTCAGGGTTGAGGCTGGCACTGCACAGGAAGATGCAGCTATCTGTACCAGGAGGAGCAGATAGCCTTAAAAGGTTTCTTGTGTGGTTTCCTAGGAAATTGGTAAATGTTAGATCACCTCCTTCCAGTGACCTATATGCCTCTTACTTTATTGATATTTTTTAAATGTATGTAAGTAATTCTAGTACATGTTTTATATATGTATATGTGTGTGGTTTATATGTATCTCCAATTCTTTTCTCTTTCAAGAAGGGTGTTTATGAAAGTTACATGTAGATTGTAATACATAGATTTGGGGGTTTCCTTGGTTCATTTTCTGAAATCGTATTTTGTCAGCTTTTTATCAGATTCATGTTGAGTTGCTGCCTAACATTTTTCTAAACGTTACTCACCACAGAATTATTTATAGATGTTTTCAGCCTCTTTTTTTATGACCCGAAAGACTTAGGTGCCAAAATGAGTTATCAAGTGAATATGATAATTATTCCAGCAATGTGAGTGCTTGTATATGGGGCCAGAGGCCACAATTTTCTTCAGCTGAAACAAAACCACTCAGTAATGTGACCTGGGAATATCCAGTCTCTATCAGAAGGCCAGCAGAAGGGTGTGGATGCCAGTAAAAGGTGGGGCTGGACAGGTTGAGCTTTCTAAAGGGCAGAACGTGCCCTGCTATTGGACTGTGACCTTAGACTTTTACAAATGTGCAATATCTTAAAAAGAATTGTATGATGAAATAAAATTAAGTTTATATGTGTGTGTACCCACCAAGGTTAACACAAAGTTAAGAGCCAGAGGAAATTAGCTTTATCAATTTATTTGTGTATTTCTGTCATTCCTTTAACAAGAGTCTCACTGAGGTTGCTGTTGTACAGGGCAGAACCACTCGGGTGGCTTCATGGTGCTCTACTCCAAGATCTTGTTATATTAGAACTTATAAATTTTCATCAACTTTCCCCTTTGCATTTTTTAAAAATTGAATACAGTCATCCCTTAGTATCTGCAGCAGATTGGTTCCAGGAACCCCTGGGGATACCAAAATCCATGGATGCTCAATTCCTTTACATAAAATGGTGCAGTATTTGCATATAGCCTATGCACATCCTCCCATATACTTTAAATAATTTCTAGATTATTTACAATGGCTAATACTATGTAAATAGTTGCTATATGTATTTAGGATATAATGGCAAGAAAGAAGTCTGTACATGTTCAGAACAGAAACAACCATCCTAGGCCTAACTACATAGTACATGTCAGCAACAATGTAACTTTTAAAAAATATTTTGACCCATGGTTAGTTGAATATGCAGATGCAGAACTTTTGGATAGAGAGCCAACTGCATATGTATAATTGATCATTTGGGTCATCTTCAAGTTATTAACATAGTTTCACATACACGTATCCAGTGATGACACATTCAGTCATCACAGGTCAGCTAATTGTTCCTGTCTCAGAGGGCCCACCTGGTAGAGATGGCTCTCTGTCTGCCCACCTCTGGTATGAATTCCCACACCTCAAAGTTCCTGCATTGCTGTATAACTCCTGCACACCATGGATCAGAACAACAGCTCACAGCAACAAACAGCAAGAGAAAAGACAGATGGTGCTTCCTACTTACTTACCTTCCAGCCCATCAGACTTTCCAGGAAAAATTATGCAGTAATCACATGGTAAAGTCCTTTTCTAAGCTGTCTTAGATGTCTGGAACTTTCTCCTTCCCATCCAGCACGTCTAACTTTCTTTTTATTGCTATACGTACCCATATTGCCTGACTTACCCAACTTCAGAGAACTCTTCTTGGCTAATGGGGACATGCAATGTTCTGGTTCGCAACCTGTTGCTAAATGTCCCTAGTCTTTGGCCTTCCAGCAGACCTCAGATGGTTACTTCATTCAAGGATAACAAATCAGTTTTCTCATGGCTGTCCAAATTCAATCAGGTGAACAGTTGTTGTTTTTTTTTAATTTACGTATATACTTTTTTTTTTTCCAATTTTCCACTGAACTCACCAGGTTGAGTGTAGTGTGGCACAAATATCAATTGGAAGACTTGGGCTCTGATCTCAGGTGTTTTGCTTATTGGATGTTTGACTTTGAATGGGTCCTTACATTTTCCAAGCTTTGGTTCTTCCTACATAAAACAAACCATCATCACAGGTGCCCTGAGGATGGCTGAAATGGTAAAATTAAATGACATGTAACAGTAAAAGCTTTCATCGTGGTTTTCTCTTTAGGGTTGTAAGTTCCTAGAGGGCAGGGGTCATGACTAACTCAAGCATCATTTTTAGCATATACCAACTGAAATTAAATCACTGATAAGGTTCTTTTCTTTATAACATAATATTAAATCTTTGTTCTTTAGGTCAATGCTGGTCCACTAGCATATGCCCGAGCTTTCTTAGATGACACAAACACAAAAAGATATCCAGACAATAAAGTGAAGTTGCTTAAAGAAGTTTTCAGGTAAAGCATACAGCAAATGTCTTTTTCTCTTCAAGTATTAACAATTTCTGTGCTCAATCAAAAAAGAGACACTTGGACTCATTCTTTGTTCTCAAGATGCCCTTATTTCCCTCCCTCATACATTTCAGGCAATTTGTGGAAGCTTGTGGTCAAGCCTTAGTGGTAAATGAACGTCTCATTAAAGAAGACCAGTTAGAGTATCAAGAAGAAATGAAGGCTAACTACAGGGAAATGGCAAAAGAGCTTTCTGAAATCATGCATGAGCAGGTAAGTGCCACACTGGAGTTCTACTCATTTTTAGGGAGCACATGTTAGTTGAGTTCTTAGGTACACCCAATAATGGCCTATACCTTCTGACATCCTTCCAGCATTTTGAAAATAGTGTATGTAGCACACTACACTGCAGCTAGCATCTAACCACAGGTTATTTGGGAAACAACTAACAAATTGCCCACCTGTTATCTAATGTGACCAGAAGAGAGCAGCTTCCACCTCCTCTTCAACACTCTAAGAGGTGGCCCCTTCCCACCCCAATCTAGCTTAAAAAAGAAAAATTCACATTAAAAAAAGAAATATCTATACTGTTCCTAAAATTTTTTTTATTCACTCAATCCTTTGAAAGAACTGGGTTTATCAGCCTGTTTAAGGAATTATCTGTTGTATTCAATGTCTTTTGCCATTTACAAAAATAAGGCTGTTCAATTTTTGATTATTTACAGCTCACCTGGGTGCCCAGTAGATTCTTCTTGGCTACTACTATATTCCTTGTCATTATGGGATGTTTTCTGATACTATCACCTTCCTGTATGAATTCTTTTCAGTAGTCATCAGAGGGGACAGCTGCCCAGGGCACCAAATAAATATCACAGAGCAGCTACCACATAATTTCAGAGAGGGCTATTCTCCATCAACCATAGTCACTCCTCCCGAGTCAGAGTGCCAGTTTTACTGATTGGTGTTAGCTCCTTGGAACAACAGAATTAGTTTGTCTCTTCCCTACAGTATTGCCTTTCAGTCTTGCAAAATGGAAGCCAGGACCATTTGTGTCAGTTAATATATCATGTGTTGTATGAAACTAAATGTCTAAGCTTTAATTTGCATACTTTTTTTTTTCTCCTTCTTGCTAATGCATTCAGATGGAATGGTAATGTCACTTTTTAATTTTATTATTTTGAAACTTGATAAACTGACTCATGAAGTTATTCCTGAGTTTGGGCAATTGAAGACATTGGCATAATGACAAATTGGCATGTGCAAAAAGAAGGCATCCCTCTTCTGGGCACTTAGAAAAGTAGGAAAAAATGAATTGATTAAAGAAATTAACGTGTGAATACTTAACCTCATGAGAGCAAGTGTTTGGAGAAGACTGAAGGTCTTTTCCGTAGGGCCTCCAGATTCCTGTGGAATGGAGAGCCAGAGCAGTGGGTGCCAGCATTTGGCACTAGAAAAGATGAAAGTAGAAAAAAATTGTAGGCTGAAAATATTAAAATAAACTCCCAGATTCTATAGATATTTGATGCAGTGCTATGCTCTAAACTTGAACTTTCCATTATCTCAAAAACCATGAAAGTTAAACTCCTTTGAACTCTTAGGGAAAAAGGGTCCTAACCCAGTGTAGACTTGCTTTTGGATTTTACAGGGGAACCTCTGAGTGTGTATATTCTCATTTTCTACCTAGCAATAGGTCACATCTTGCCCTTAGAATCCTTCCCTGCATTACTGAATGCAAAAAGAGACTTGTTCAGGGCCAAAGGGGCAACCACCATCTCTGTCCCAGGATGGAAATCTGTAAAACACTGAGAGCCAGTTAGAGAAACATCGATGCTCCAGATTCATTTTAAAAAACTTTTCCAAGGAACAAGACTTATATTCCCATCAAGTATGTGTAAGATAGACTTCAAGCCACCCTGTAATCAGGTGATTCTAGAAGGCTGTCATTCACTGATTTGTAAGGGAAACAAAACATCATTGTTCTGGACTTCCTTCTTATAATCCTGATCTGAAAAATGTCACTAGATAAGCCGACACAATCCTTCAGCAAACCACCAAAGCCAAACTATCTCTCTGAGCAGACCATTATTCCCAATAACAGTTACCATTGGATGATAAATTGTATGTGTTTAATGAAAAACACCACTCTGAGATACGTTATTCAGGGCATTGCACTTGAGTAATGTTGTATTTCTGTGCCTCGAGATTTGCCCCCTGGAGGAGAAGACAAGCGTTTTACCGAATTCCCTTCACATCTTCAATGCCATCAGTGGGACTCCAACAAGCACAATGGTTCATGGAATGACAAGCTCATCCTCAGTTCTGTGATTCGTCTCATGGACCATGTGTGGAGACTTGCTTTGTCATTTGCAAACTCAGGATGATTTTTCAGAGCTAATCAGTGGGCTTGTGCAAGACACAGGGAGACCGATCACAAGGAGAAATCAGGGCAGTGGGAGAAAAAGGAAATAAAGAACTGTGTTATTTCATAGCAGATTTTCTA
Organism: Furipterus horrens; assembly: GCF_987537825.1. Lineage (NCBI taxonomy): Eukaryota > Metazoa > Chordata > Mammalia > Chiroptera > Furipteridae > Furipterus > Furipterus horrens. Next base: position 55,398,513 of record NW_028327182.1, on the reverse strand, counting down.
GAGGAGTCATAAGAGGGCACATATTTTTTTAAATCTCACTGTTAATATTTAAAGTTTTCATTATATCTTAACAGAGGTGTGTGGTGGACACTCATAAACTGAAGTTAGATTTTATTCTTCCTTACAGAATAGGGTTAAAATAAATGGCCTAGAGAAAACAAGTGTTCTGGAATAAATATAGCAGGGACAATAGCACTGAAACTGGAGCTGGGGTAACCCTTTGCCTCTAGGCTAAGTTGGAAAATCTTGAAAATATTTTTTTTCCTGTGGCACATTCAGGTTGAATACAAGAACTATTTTTGTGACTAGTTTTTGATGATCTAAAGGAACTAACCATTATAATTTTTGTACCAGTGATTAAGGAGGTTTAGTGCTTTTATACATATTTACTTGCATCTAAAAAACAGGAACACTTAAGAAACTATGTGAGCTTAAAACTAGTTAGGCAGTTTAGAACCAAAGGCCTATGTTAATAAACACAACTATGTTAAAAAGTTTAAAGTAATACAGATATTGTTGTGTATATAAAGTTTGTTAATACAGTCTTGGCATTCTGTATATACATACGTTACATTTCTACATTTTTAATACTACTCACATCAGCTTATGCATTAAGTTTAATTGTGACAAATTTGTGCTGTTCGTAGCATATGCGAGACACTTGACTTTACTATTTTATTCTTGTACATAGGAAGTACAATATGGAGATGTACACAGTCTTTGCTATGTTGTGTTTATAAACTGTTTTAAGAAGTTCATCCTTTTGCCAAAGTGGTGGAGTATGTAATTGGTAAAACATAAGTCCTGTGGTGAATGATGGTGTGATTTAAAGTTTTCACCATGTTATATTTTCTTTGGAGACATTAATTTAGTAATTTTATATTGGGGAAAATAAAGGTTTTTAATTTTATTTAACTAGAATTTCTGCCCTGCTGTAATTAAACATTCTGTACTACATCTGTATTAAAAACATTCTGGTTTTCTGGGTTATTTGGCATTTATTGTTTAATTGTTCTGAGGACAGGAGTGAGAAAAACATGAAATCTGCTTTAAAATACTTGAGAAAAAAAGAGGGTGGGTAGGTGAAACAAGTTTGACAAATGTTTGTAATTCTTTTTTTAAGTATATTTTATTGATTATGCTGTTACAGTTGTCCCAATTCCCCCCGCCACCACCCCCATCCTACCCCCCACCTGGTACCTCCTTTCTCTCCAGCAATTTCTCCCCTTAGTCCATGTCCATGGGTTGTACATGTAAGTTCTTCGGCTTCTCCATTGCCTATATTATTCTTAACATCCCCCTGTCTATTATGTTCCTACCAATTATGCTTCTTAATCCCTGCACCATTTCCCCATTTCTCCCCCTACCCCCTCCCAGCTGATAACCCCCCAAATGATCTCCATACCTATGATTCTGTTCCTGTTCTGGTTGTTTGCTTAGTTTGTTTTTGGTTTTGTTTTTTAGATTCAGTTGTTGATAGTTATGGGTTTGTTGTCCTTTTAAAGTACATACTTTTGATCTTCTTCTTTTTCTTAAATAAGTCCCTCTAAAATTTCATATAATAAGGGCTTGGTGATGATGCATTTCTTTAGCTTTACCTTGTCTGGGAAGCACTTCATCTGCTCTTCCATTCTAAATGATATCTTTTCTGTATAGAGTAATCTTGATTGTAGGTCTTGCTTTTCATCACTTTGAATAATTCCTGCCAACCCCTTTTAGCCTACAGACTTTCTTTTGAGAAATTTGCTGATGGTCTTTTGGGAACTCCCTTGTAGATAACTCTGCTTTTCTCTTGCTGCTTTTAAGATTCTCTCTTTATCTTTAATCTTTGGCATTTTAATTGTGGTGTGTCTTGGTGTGGTCCCCTTTGGGTCCAACTTGTTTGGGACTCTGTGCTTCCTGGACTTGTATGTCTATTTCCTTTGCCAAATTAGGGAAGTTTTTTTTTCAAATAAGTTTTCAATTTCTTGCTCTTTTTCTTCTCCTCCTGGTACCCCTATGATTTGGATGTTGACATGTTTAAAGTTGTCCCAGGGGTTCCTAAGCCTCCTTGGGTGTTTGTTGTTGTTGTTGTCATTGTTTTGTTTTGTTTTTTCATTCTTGTTTCTTTTTGTTTTTGTTGAATGTTTATGTCTTCCTTTTGTTCCAAATCATTGATTTGAATCCTGGCTTCTTTCCCATTACTATTGGTTCCCTGTATATTTTCCTTTTTTTCACTTTGTGCAACCTTCATTTCATTTTTTATTTTTTTGCCATACTTTATGAGTTCTCTGAGCATCATTATCACCTGTGTTCTGACCTCTGCATCTGATAGGTTGGCTATCTCCATTTTGCTTAGTTCTTTTTCTGGGGTTTTGTTCTCTTCTTTCATTTGGGCCATATTTCTTTGCCTCCTCAATTTGGCAGCCTCCCTTTGTTTGTTAGGTAGAGCTGCTTTTACTCCTTGTCTTAGTAACATGGGCTATATATATAGCAAAGGCACCTGTAAATTGTGTGGGGCGGAGCCTTAGGTAATTGCCAGGGCAGGGCTACCCACTTCATTGCTTTGTGGCTTTTTATGGTAGGGGCCTCAGAGAGGGTACAGTGCCTCTACCTGGCTTCTGGAGGTTTGCCTGGCTCTCATCCCGCCCGTTTCCAGTTATTTCACCCACTTCCCATATGTGATTGGCACCCTTCTAGTTACTGTCCCAGGGTTTGCATAAGTTTCTAAGACCATGCAGGCCCTTTAAGCAGTGAAAATCTGGCAGTTTCTCCAACATCCCAACCCCCACTGGTTTTTACAGCCAGAGGTAATAGGGGTTTATCTTCCCGGTGCTGGTACCCTGGACTGTGCTGTCTGACCTAGGGCTAGGATCACTTGCTCCCAGGCCATCCCTCCCGATTTTTATCTACCACACATGAATATGGGACTGTCCTTTCCATCACCACCACCACCACTTACCCAAGCCACACCACCTCTCTGCCTGTCTCCATGACTTCTCCTCCTACCTGTCTAGATGAATATGGCTTCTTTAAATCCTTGGTTGTCAGACTTCCATATAACTCAATTTTCTGACAGTTCTGGTTGTTGCTTGGTTTTGAGATATGGTTATAAATCTTTCTATGGTTGCACAAGGTGGTGAAGCTTGTCTACCTATGCCTCCATCTTGATTGAAAGTTCTTAAATGTTGTTACATCACAGAACTGAGGTTGGGTACATGGGGAATCATTATACCAGTTTCTCTGTCTTTTGTAAGTTTCCATGATACAAATGTCAACAGGCAGGTGTAGGGAACAGATCTTCAGAGAATTTGGATATGTGCTTTTCTGCACCATGGTCCGGCTCTGAATTCTACTGTTCTTCCCCAAGTATACATAGATACAGTGTAACCTCCAGCTTTTGCTTTTCAACTATATCAAGGCTTCCACTTTTATCACCATCCTTGCTTGCTTTGAGATGAATACTCTGGGACAGGGTGTTTATCCCATCAATGCATTTGTGGCCATATGTACACACACTCCCTGTGCCCTATGTTATCACAAACACTGAACCCAAGTCAAGTGATGGTTCAAATTGCTGGTGGCAGTCCTGTCTCTGGTGTGCCCAGTGACCCAGCAGGTGAGTCAGTTCATTGTCACTCCACCCCATATAGGTCCAGTGGTGGAAGAAGAAGAGTCTTTCCACACACACACACACACACACACAAAGGCTGGTTTTCCTGCTTAGAGGGTTTTTAAGACTTTCCTTTTATATAATCAGGTGAGGGAAAGAAATGTGATTGTGTGTACATTGTGAGCACCCAGATGCCAAGGATCTTTTGATGTCTTTGAAATGTTCCCTATTAGTGGTAAGGCTGTATTTTATAGGTGGGGACAAGGTCATGAAGAGTTGGTGAAGTGTTATGGAAACTCACCAGAATCTACAGCCTGTTCATTAGTGGATCCAGATTTAGGGCGTAAGAAATGTTTCTATATAAGTTTGATCTGATGATCTGACATCCCCAGCCCTTGAATCTATCACTGGCAGGAACACATATTGTCTCCTTGGTCACTGAGCTGGATTTCCTACTCGTAAGTACCTCATTCAGAAGCCATAAAAGTCAAGTCACCGTGTAGTAATATAAATACAAGTCTAGAAAGAGCTAACTTACTATCTCATCTTTAAACTTGGAGAGTAATCTGTACCAATGGCAATGTCAGATAAGATTCAGCTTGGAAGCTGACCAATCTTCATTTATTAAACAGTGGAGAAAGGAGCCATCTCTAAATTGAGGCCATCTACTGTTGACCCTGCAATAACACAAATGCATATCAATTAAAAACCTCATTTAGTTTTTGTATCAAAACAATTCCAGTATAAAGTTATACATTAAAGTAGTAATTTATTGGAGAAATTTTTAACATTAAAGAATCTTTATTGCTGCTTTTCAGGAAATTTTTTAGTTTTTCCCATAAATCTTATTTTTTTGAGGTAAGTATATGTAACATAAATTTTACCATTTTAACTACTTTTAGGTGCACAGTTCAGTGGCATTAAATACGTTCTCATTGTTGTGCAATCGTCAGCACCATCAATCCACAAAACCTTTGCAATATCCCAAACAGAAACTCTGTACTTATTAAACAATTAACTGCCTGTTTCCTCTTCTGGAAAATTGTTTTGGAATCAACCTAGAAATTAAAACTCCAGTTAGTACCTTATCAGGCATATTTGCTACCTGGGACCTAACTAACTCTAGGTATATACATAAATAAAGCCAGCCCCTTGCAGAGAGAAAGCTGCTGAGACTAAGAATGGAAAATTGAAAGGTAACTGAGAAATAACCATGAGGACCTGTTTAACCATGTGACAGAGATACTCTGTGTAGAAACTCCATTCAAAAAATATTTTATTTCCATCAACAGGGGATTTTTACATAAACTATGGTATATCCACACAGTGGAGGACTATGTGACTATAAAAAGGAATTAATATCTGTGTACACTGCTTGGAGTGATCTTCAAGTTATGGTAGGTAAAAAACACAAGGTAGAGAAAATTGTGAATAGTATACTACCCATTATTTAAGAAAGGAGGGAGATAGAAACACATATTTGCTTTTTTAGATGGCAAAGAAAAAGAAGTTTTAAGTTACTACCCATAGGGAGATAGAATGATATGTAGGGAAAGGGGTTAGAAGATAAACCTGTCCAGCTATAATTTGCTTTATATATTTCGCTTTAGAATCATGTATTTACATAATTATTTAAATGATTTTTTCATTTCTAAAAGTTGAAGGCAAATGAAATAAATGAACATGAGCAAATAGCAGGTTGATGATAAATACACAGGAATTATTTCAAATGACTTTATAGGAATTTTACTGGGATATACTAAAAACAATAGTGGCAATAAATAAATAACCATTTTCAATAATTGTGGAAGCAGTGTATTATTTTTGTGAGACTGTATTATTCTGAAACTTGTTTTTTTATTGCTGGAGAAAGTAAATGAGTAATTATGTCGATATCATTGGGAATCATGTTTTTGTCATGGGAGAAAAAAAGTTGCATCTATAAGATGAAAGAAGTTAAATTAAAACGCTTTAGTTCTGAATTTGATATGGAAATACCAATTTGAACTCATGATAGATTTTTCTTAAACATGCATACTTATTTCTTAACTTGGTTCACTGAAAAAGCCTAAAAACAATGACCACGCCAGTATCTTGTGATCACCTTAAATGTCCAAATCCTGTTCTCTATATGCCTTTTCTACCAAAAGGATCCAGGGTTCCCTGGGGAAAGGCTGTTCTAGTTTTAGGGTAAAAGATGTCCAAAATGAGTGTGGAGCATCTTTTCTTACCAGACATCAGGGGATACACACACCAGTGTGTTTGCCCTGTCAAAAGAATTTAAAGAAAGTTCCTTCTGGATAGACATGGGATGCACATCAACAAGAATAATAATAGCCATAGATTGAAATTATATAATTAAATCCTTGAGTTCATGATGATATCAGAAAAAGAAAACTGGTAACTATTGAAGGAGTTAGTATTACCAAAGAAGAGTAAGATGTCATGTGCTTCATGATAGAAGTAGGCACCACCACCTATGGTGGAGTCTTGCCAAAAGTTAACCTGAATTTGATGAAGTCTCTGTATCTAACTACCAATTCCCTGGGAAATACAGAGCACAAAGAAGCATGTTAAATAATACCAAGTGAAATGTAATCAGCAAAATCCAATTCTGTGGAAAGTTCTGTAAGACAAATAACCTGGTTCCATTCAGTAAATTAAAAAAAAAGAAAAGATGGAGAGGGTACCTATAGATTATAAAAGATCCAGGGTTCTCTTGGTATGGTGTATCTATATACAGCAGATATACTTCTCCCTATCCCTTTTACTAAATACAATTAAAACCCTCAACATTATACAATTAAAAAAAGATTCTGGCAGAGTGAAAAAAGCAGAGCAAATAACCTTGGAACCCAAAGATGATTGACAGGGGAGTAAGTTCCTGTTTTTCTTGTTGCCTCATATACCCCATACTTGGAGCCAAGGAAGCCAGGGACAAGAAAATGCCTGCAGGCACAGACAGAAAAGACCAACACCACTTCACATGGCAGCATGATGGCTATTAATTTAAAAAAAAAAAAAAAAAAGTGAGGGTGTGAAGAAATTAGAACCCTTGTGCATTGCTGTGGGAATGTAAATTGTGCAGCTGCGGTGGAAAACGGTATGGTGGTTTCTCAAATATTAACTACAGAATTACCATATAACCCAGCAATTCCAGTTTTGACACTATGCCCAAAAGAAATGAAATTAAGAAGTTAGGTATCTGTGCACCCATGTTCATAGAAGCATTACCCACAGTAGCCAAAAGATGGAACCAGCTTAATGTTCATCGATGGATGAATGGATAAGTAGAGTGTGGTATATAATACAACAGAATATTATTCTGTCTTAAAAGAGGGAAGTTCTGCCACATGCTACAACATGAACCATGAAGACATTATGCTAAGTGAAATAAGTCAGACACATAAGGATGATCCTATTCATATGAGGTACCTAAAGCAGTCAAATTTCATACGAAGTAGCAGAGTGGTTGCCAGAGTCTTTAGAGAGGAAAAATGGGGAGTTAGTGTTTAACTGGTACATAGTTTCAGCTAGATAAGGTGAAAATGTAGGAATGGATGGTGGTGATGGTTGCACAATAATGTGAATATACTTAATGTCACAGAACTGTATGCATTAAAATGGTTAAAATGGTAACTAGTTATCTGTTGGATATATTGGTTTGCAAATATTTTCTCCTAGTCTGTAGCTTGCATTTTCATCCTCTTAACAGGGTCTTCTCAGAGCAAAAGTTTTTACTTTTAGGACTGGCTCTTCTCACTCAGCATAATTCTCTAGACAGCCCATTTAGAACATGAGCAAAAGACTTAAGGAAACATTTCACTGGAGAGCAAAGACAGGTGACAAATAATGAGAAGATACTCAACATCATTAGCCATGAGGGTAATACAAATCAGAACCATGATGAGAAGTCACTACACACTGGTCAGGATGACTGAAATCACACATAGTGACATCGAATACTGGTAAGAGAAACTGGATCAAGCATCCATTGCTGGAGGAAAATTAAAAGGCACAGCCACTACAAAATGTTTGACAGTTTCTTTAAAAGCTAAATATGTAAAGACCTTATGACCCAGAAATTGCACTCTTAATCATTTGTCCCAGAAAAACAAAAATTTATATTCACACAGAAACCTATAAACAAGTGTTTATAGCAACTTCATATACAATATAATAGCCCCCAACCAGAAACAACCTAGATGCTCTATAAACAGGCCACAGAGCGCTACTCTGCAGTAAAACAGAATGAACTACTGATAATTCCAACTCGCTGGAGAATTATGCTGAGTAAGAAAAGCCAGTCCTAGAAGGTTACATACAGTATGATTATATTTATGTAACATTCTTCAAATGAGAGGATGATAGAAATGAAGAGCAGACTAGTGGTTGGCAGGGATTAAAGAGGAGGTGGGATGGGAGGGAAGTTGGGCTGTGAAAGGGTAGCGTGAGGGATACCAAAGCTTCCTGCTTCCTGTCCTGTCCTGTCTCCTGCCAGCCAAATGCTCCTGCTGCTGTGATGGCCCATGCTGTCCTTAGGGGGCTCATCTGAGCCAAACCACAGCAGAGTATTGAGCAGAGCGTGTGTGACCAGGCTTGGCTCAGAGTTAGGGACATAAATACCTGCCAGATGATTCAGTGAAGTATAATGCCATTTAAAGCAAGCTGGTCTCATGTGGTATGAAAGTAATGAAGTTTCATTTTCCTGACTCACTCTGTGGTCTTCTTTCTCATAACTGTATGCATGTCCCCATTCTCTTACATGACTTCACCCCATAGTGACAAATCTGGAAGGGGTTTCCCCACAGAGTTTGGCATACACATTTGTTATGCTTTTGATACTCGTTTAGTTTTCAACCATGTCAGTGCGATCTGACCCTGCAAATTTCTAAGTAATACCCACCTTGGGACAGAGCCTGAGAACCTGGCCTTGAGTCCTACTGCCCACCATACAATTCCGTTGGCCAGCATGCCCATCATTTCCCATTCCTTTCTTCACCAGCTGATAGGATCAAAGGTCATGCCTTCAGTACTCTGGGACTGCTTGAGACCGCATGAGATCATCCTCTGTCCTGCTTTCTCTCCCAGTTCCATGTGAAATGGCTCTGATATGCTTGTTTAGACTCCAGCTAGGAGCACAGATGCAGCAGTCACCTCCTCTACCTGGGCAGCCATGTGATGCTGCCTTTGGCCCATGCAACAGGGTAGGACACACATTGACTGAAGAGGGGAAGGGCTGCACCCTCCCAGATCGGCCAAGCCCTCTTGATGTATGAGGTGATATGTCAGAGATCAGCCTGATGTCCAGCAAGGGTATGGGGCTTGTCATGCTGCACAGGCATTGGAAAGCAAACGGTTTGAAACCAAAGTCTGGAGCATACTCCTTCCTTGTCTCAATGTGACTTCAGCAAATTCATCTTCCATTCTCTCTACCTCCCTCTACAAGTCAAAGGTAAAGCATGTCATCTCCTTTGTCAGATGAGGGTAGTATGCATATTACAGGGGGACCATCAAGGCTGAGAAGGAACACCCTCCTCTTGTCTGGAAGAAGAGGGAACAATGTTTACAATACTTCCTTGAAGTCATTGTCAGAATTTGCTGGAATGCAGACTCAGTGGTTGAAATAGGGGTGGTGGCACCTATAGGTATGCTGTAGGTTGTCGCTTAGAGTTTATTGTATTAGGGTTCTCTATAAAAACAGCCAATAGGGCTCTGTGTGTGTGTGTGTGTGTGTGTGTGTGTAAATATTTAAGGAACTGGCTCACAAAATTATAGAAGCTGGCAAGTCCCAAGATCTGTAAGGTGAGTTACCAAGCAGGAGACTAAGGAGAGCTGATGGTACAGTTCTAATCTGAAGGTCAGCAAGCTCAAGACCCAGGGAGATCCAATGTTTTATTTTGAGTCCAAAGGCAAAAAAAAAAAAGCCCATTTCCCAATTTAAGGGCTGTCAGGCAGGAAGAATTCTCTCTTATTTGGGGGTTGGGGAGGGGGTTCAACCTTTTGTACTACTCAGGCTTTCAAGTGATTAGATGAGGCCCACCCACATTAATCTACCAATTTAAATGTTAATCTCATCAAAAAAACACCCTTAAAGAAACAATCAGGATAGTGTTAGGCCAAATCTGGGCATCTCATGGCCCAGTCACACCTATGATCTGTGCTTTGTAAAGGGAACCATGGTGAAGAAATGAGGTTGAATTGCTAACTAAGTTTTAGGGATTGGAGCAGCATTATACCTGATTTGAGGCCCAGGCCCACTATTAGGATGTTGAAGTCACTAGGCATGAGAGAAATTGAAAGAGAATTTCTTTCTTTCTTTCTTTCTTTCTTTGAACACAAGACATTGAGCTGAGCTCTGAAAGTTGCTCAGTGGTGGAGAATGTCATTCATTGAAGAGACCCAAAACCTGTTACAGGCAAATTTTGTTCTAGGTGTGACTGACCCATCAGCTCAAAGGTAGAACAGGCTTGGCATCCCTTGCAAAAGCTGGAAATTTGCTTAAGTATCAGCCGTAGCCTTGTCACGTTGAGCTCCTCCCAGGTGTCAGCACTTTACAGATGTTGTCACTCTTAATCCTAATAACAATCCTATTAAGTGGGTGGTGGTTTCATAAGAAGAAACCAAACCTCAAAGAAGTGGAGGATATTGCCAAAGCTCACACAGTGAATGGTGGAGCTGGGGTTCTAGTTAAGATTTGTCTGATCCGGAAGCCTGGTCAGCTGCTGGCTCATGAAGAATGGGTATACCCTAGTCAGCCTGGATGCCTGGGGCCACCAAGAAATATAGGTCTCTGCAGAAGCTGTGGCCCAAACCTCAAAAAGGTAAGTATTATGGGCTGAATTATGTCCCCCCAATATTCTTACGTTGAAGTCCTAACCCCAATACCTCAGAATGTGACCTCTTTTACAGAGGTAATCAAGTTAAAATGAGGTCACTAGGGTGGGCCCTAATCCGATATGATGGGTGTCCTCATAAGGGGAGGAAATTTGGACACAGACATGCACAGAAGGAAGACAATGTAAAGACATAGGGAGAAGATGGCATCTATGAGCCAAGGAGAGGGGCCTCAGAAGGAACCAACCCTGCTAGACTCTTGATCTCGGACTTCCAGCCTCCAGAACTATGAGAGAATAAATCTCTGTTGCTTAAGCAGAGATTAATTAATTAACAAGTCTCTGGTACTTGTTATGGTTGCCCAAGGGAACTAACACAGCAAGATTTTCGTCGATGAGGGGAAGACAGGGCAAAGGCTTCCCCAGGGACATGTAGAGAGACTCAGGACCCTCAGAAGGACAATATTTTGAGCAAAATATGTCACCAAACCAGGAGAGAAATAAAGACAGCAAGTCTTTGAAGGGACTAACCCTTAACTCTGAAACCAAGATTAGGAAATACTAATTGTCACCACTGACTTTGGCAACCTTGTTTGACTGGTTCTTAATGTGCTTCCTAGGAGTACATGAATGGCAATGTGGGTATGTCACCCGGTCAACTACTTGATACCTTTCCAGATAGGGAGTCACCAGGATTGAACGGCAATATGGCCCTTCCTGTCACCATCCCTGACAAGTGTAACAGCCATCCTAATGCCCCAATACTTAGCTTGGCACAGTGAAAGAAGCACTGAATGAGGAGTCTGAAAAGTTGGGTCCTAGTTCAATTGCATCAAGTGTGGAATCATATCACCATTTCTGAACATCAGTCTCATCTTCTGTAAATGAGAAAAATCTGTGTTCTTCTTGACTTCACAAAGGTTTTCTCTCATATAAGATCATTCATTGATATTATGTTCCACACCCTCTCCAAAAAGGTAGGGAACTTGTTATAAAGACATATTAAACAGAATCATCTAGACTTCCGGCCAAGATGGAGGCCTAGACTGACACGCTCCATCTCCCTCCGCAGCTAAGAAGGACTACAACTACCGCAAAACCAGAAGTTCCAGAAAATAAAGCTACATGGAAGTCCAACGTATGAAGTTATAAACAAGTAGTGCTCGTCTGGACAGGTAGGAGGGGGGAAGCCCTGGCAGAGAGGTCAAGCTGTGCTGGCGGCAGCAGCAGCAGTGACTGGCGGCAGGGCTATGATAAGCACAGACCTCCATATTTAAGGAGAAGTGAGAAGCACCAGGAAAGCACCCCCGGCTGCAGACCAAACCCATCAGCTTGTGATTCCAACGCCGGGGAAGGCAGACCCCTATTGCCTCGGACTGTAAGGTCCGGAGGGTGTGGGGATGGGGGAAGAGGCTCCCGGTCTCTCAGCGGAGAGAGAATAGCAGGAATCCATCTTGGACCCCCGCCCCCACACAAAGCGCCACAGTGTAGTGAGAAGGGTCGCCCAGAAGTGACAAGTGCATGGGGCTCCACCCCCTATAGTGTAGGAAGTGTGACAGCCCCACCCAGGAAGCAAAAACCTGCCAGGATAGCAGAGATAATGATAAAGATCCCAATCACGCAGCTGACCAGAAAGCAAATGCATGAATTAATGGACGAACAGATAGATAACCTTTCTGAGGCTCAGTTCAGAGCTATAGTTATAAGACAGCTTACAGAAATAACAGTGGGACTTAAGGTGGGGAAGGGATGAAGGCTAGTCCTGCTGAAATGAATGAAAACACATATGAAACAAGTAGTGAGGGAAGGAAAACCAGGGATCAAATCAACAAATCAGAACATATGGAAGGAACAAACAGTCAACTAGTGCAGAAAGAGGAAACAAAGTGAGGAAAATAAGAAGCTCAGAAACCTCTGGAACAAGTATAAGAGAGCAAACACCCAAATTATAGGGTTGCCAGAAGGTGAAGAAGAAGAACTAGAAACTGAAAAATTATGTCAAAAAAATAATAAAGCAGAACTTCCCTAACTTGGGAAAGGAAATAGACTTACAGGTCCAGGAAGCACAGAGAGTTCCAAAGAAACTGGACCCAGAGAGAACCACACCAAAACACATTATAATCAAAATGTCAAAAATTAAAGATAAAGAGAGAATCAAAAGCAGCAAGAGAGAAGAATAGAATTATGTGCAAAGGGGTCCCAATTAAACTATCAGCTGATTTCTCAAAGGAGACTCTGCAGGCAAGAAGGGACTGACTGGCAAGAAATATTCAAAGTAATGAAAATCAAAAACCTACAGCCACAATTACTCTATCCAATGAAGCTGTCATTCAGAATAGAAAGGCAGAGAAAGTGCTTCCAGGGCAAAGTAAAACTGAAGGAGTTCATCAGATCCAAACCACTGTTATATGAGATATTAAAGGGACTTGTTTAAAAGAAGGAGGATCAAAACTATGAACATTAAAATGAAAACTGTATCACAACAACCAACAACAGAAGCTAGGGAATTGAAACAAAGGCAAACTAGGCAACAAGAGTGGAAAAAGAATTATAGGTATGGGGAAAATTATGGGGGGAGGTCAGTGGGGAGGGGGAAAGGGGGAAAGGGAGGGAGATGGTACAGGAATTAAGAAGCATAGTAGAAGGGAGTGGAGTAGATAGGAAGATGTTGAGAAGAACTGTATGCACAACCAATGGGCATGGACTAAGGGGGGGACTACTGGAGGGAGGGGGGTCACTGGGTGGAGGGGAGCAGAGGGAAAAGAAATTGGGATAACTGTAACAGCATAATCAATAAAACATTTTAAAAATAGAATCATCTAAGCAAGCATAAAATAATGGAAGTCAAGGAATCGAGGGAGGAGATTGTTTTATGTTCTATAGACACACCTCATTTTGTTGTACTTTATTGCACTTCACAGATGTTGCATATTTTCACAAATTAAAGGCAAAACCCTCCACTAGCAAAAAGATTATGACTGGCTTTATTACAATACTTGCTTTTTTGCAGTGGTCTGAAACCAAAGGTGCAATATCTCCAAGGTATGTCTGTGGTATAAAACATGGACTAAGCCCAAAATTTAGCCTTGAGCATCTTAACAGCCAAGGGAAAAAGTAAAGCACTTTCAAAAGTAGGAAAAAGAAAACTATAAATTAAGATACTGCTTTTTCAGTTATTGCACTTTTTAAAAAGTAAAGCATTATACAGTATTTAAAATGGTAGTCTTATGCCCTGGCCGGTGTGGCTCATTTGCTCGAAGCATTGTCCTGTAAGCTAAAGGTTTGCAGGTTTGATTGCCAGTCAGGGCACATACCTATGTTGCATGTTAGATCCTCAGTCAGGACATGTGCAGAGAGCAGCTGGTCAATGTTTCTCTCGTACCAATGTTTCTCTCTCTCCCCCCTTTCTTCTCTCTAAAAGAACAATAATGAAGAAATGTCCTCAAGTGAGGATTAAAAATAATAATAATAGTTTTATTTCAATGTGCAGGTTCAAAACACAAAGAACAGAATCTATCCACCCAGGTTCTAAACTCAGATTTCCTACATTTATAGAAAGTCTCAAATAGATGAATTTATCACTAATCTCTTCATAGTCACAGCCTCGTGTTTTAGGCAAATCCAATAAACTTTTTTCTCCTCTCTTTTTTAAAAATAGTAGTTATTCTTCTTTCTTAATTATGGAAGCAATACTTGCTTGTAGTAGAAAATTATAAAATACTGAAAAATATAAAAGAATCAAAATATCCATAGTCCTCCCTGCTCTTTCCCTTCCAGATAACTGCCATCAACATTTCGATTGACTTCATTCCAATATTCTTCCTATGTCTTTGGAATCTCCCAGTTCTTGGCCAACAGATTTTGGCTTTCTCAACCTTAGAAGCTTTTGCTTAATGTAAACACTGTGTAGGAGCACCTAGAATTACCAGCTTGTCAACCTCTTCTGGACTTGGAGCCCATTTCCTTTAAAAGAAAACTGAGCCATCTGTCCCTGGTGCCAGCTTCACCTCATCCCACCTGAGGACCTCGAGGCAGCAGCTGCCTCCACATCTCATCGTGGGCACCTAATTCAACCAAATCCTCCTCCAAAAGGATTCATTGTGTTAATTGTAAGAGACCTGAGTATAGTGGGAAACCTGGTTCTAAGCTACTGTTAACTTCTTTTGCCCAATATATTTATTTTCTTGGTAAAATTTACCTGGAGTCAGAGTGCACTTTGAAAAAGGACTCCTCATCACCATCCCACTCCATTAAAAAATAAAAGTCTTCACCTATCTGAATTTTTTTGCCCTTTCTTTTCCTGTTTAATTGAGGTATAAATTGAGGTTATATTAGTTTCAGGTACAGAATATAATGATTTGATATTTGTATATATTGCAAAATGATCACTACAATAAGTAGTTAAATCCATCACTATACATAGTTTCTTTGCCCCTTCTTATTTCACTGTTTTAAATTCCACCAACAGGACAGTCATACAAATTAACACACACCATTTAAAAATCCCACTCCAAGGTAACCTGATCATCAGTCTTTGTGATAATTGTGTCAACCCATGATTCTTCCTCTTCCATGTGATACCAACTGTACCAAGGGGAGGGAAGGCTTGCTGGAGGGAATAAGAGAAGTCCTTTTCAACCTGAGTAAAGAAACCCTCTCTGGCTCTGCAGGGAGTGTTGTGTAGCCCCCTGGAGGCATGGAATGGTGGGAGGTGCCAGTGGCCCTGCCTGCTTCTTGTTGTCTGTATAGGTCCCCTCTGTTCCATGGAACCCCGTAGTCAATCTCCTTCCCCCGGTCTCTTTCAAATGCATCATCCTGTAGTTTCTGCTGGAGAGATGGGAACTGAGCTCTCATTTTTCCTGAGTTGTCCACATGGCAGTTGCCCTCCTGGGTCACCATGTATTCCCCTGGGATTACTGCCTGGGCCTCTTGGAGACCTCTGCCCTGAAAAAAACGTCTCCCTCTGCCTCGTGGAGGGCAGTGAGTGGCCATGGTGCAGACCGCAGGTCCCTTCAGTTCCCACAGCACCATCAAGGCTGTACCTGTCTAGAATACTCTACCCTAGAATAGTAGCAATGGGTGCAATTGGCAAAAGGCCCTTAGACCCAGCAAAAGGACCTAAGAATCTATGCTGTCCTGGGGGTCCTCTCAAGAAGGTACCCCATTTCCAGTTGTGCTCCCATGACCTCAGGTCTACTCTGGCACAAAGTGAGTCCTTTTGCAAAGTTCCTTGGAGATGCAACTAACCACCATACGCTTCTGCCAGGTCAGCTGTCATAAGGGGTGCTTTAGGCCTGAGGTACAGGTTACCACCACTCCACCAAAACCTCTTTTATAAAACCCTCCTATGCCTTTCATGTTTCCATATCTCTTGGACAATCCTCAGTCCTCACCTGGCCTGACCCCTGGCAGCATTAGATACCACAGTCACTCCTTGACTCCCTGTCTTCATTTGGCTTCTGAGACACAACCCTCTCCTGCCTTCCTCTTGCCTCATGGTCCCTCCTTCTCAGATGCCTTTGCTGCTCCCCAGCATTTTCTTTTCAGAGTGCCCTAGTGCTCAGCATTACTTCTTTTGTTCGCCTTCACTTGCTCCATTGATGATATTGACTGATCCCCTTTACGTGCTGAATGTATGATGACTTCCATATGTCTCCAGTGCAGACATCTCTGAACTCCAGGCTCTCTATTTACCTGTTTACTTGACAACCCCACTTGGAAATTAATTAGAATCTTTAATTTAAATGTGCAATTCAAAGTACTCATCACCAAAAGCCTTTGTCGGCCCAGCTGATAGCAATGCCAAATGAAAATGAGGTATGTGTAAAGAAATAGTGTTTAAATACATACGCGGCTTTACTTTTACTTTCCTAGAGCCGAGAAGAATCTGGTAAAAGTCAAATTTCTAGTGGGCTTTGGAACCACACAGGTCAGTGTGCTCAAATACCAGCTTAGCCACTTAGTAACATGATTTTGGGCAGGTGACTCATGCTCGCTTATCCTGCCAACATCTGAGTACTGTTGCAAGGATCCAGTCCTGTGTGAGCAGGGCCTGGCACACAGTTAAGGTTTTAGGAAGGTGCCTTTCCATTCTGTCCCTGCACTGTCCAGAGGGTATAGTTTCAGAAACATCCTAGGGATCCTTGGAAGTCTACACTGTGGCCCAATGAGCCTTTCACTGTTGCTTCAGCCTGCCCCAACCTTGCAGGATTCTACATGTTTGCACATGAAATAACATTGGCCTGGGATGCCCTGGCCCCAACACACCCCTCTTCGTGAGCCAGTCTTCCACGTGGGTGCTGGTAAACTGTTGCATTCTCTGGGGCATGGCCCATATACCCCAAGCAGAGGTAGCACCCACATAGTGCTTTGTGCTTCTTAATTAACGCTTGTTTATTCCACTCTCCTAGCCCTGAGCTGGAACTGAAGAAATAGTGAAATAACAATGAGGGGAAGCTAGCACATATTTAGCACTTAAGTATGTGGCAGGCACTGTCTCAGTGATTGACAAATGCAAGCTTATTTCATCTGCCCAACAACCCCTACAGTGTTATTTCTATTAACTCCACTTCACAGATGAGGAAACTGAGAGAAAGAAAGGATGACTAATCGGTGGGAGGTTATACAGCTAAGGAATGGCAGAGCTGGTGTTTGAAGCTATGCACTTGGCTCCTGAGTCCATGCTTGTCACCATCATGCTGTTCTGCAAATTAGATACATCACTAAGGATCCTAAGGCTCCATCCTCGTCCAGATTACAGGTCAGGCAGCTGGTACTAAGCAGTGATAGAGCCTGAAAGTAAACAACATAAAGGCAAAGACATCTCTTCTTTTGGAGCCTATGGTTTTTATATACACATGACTGATGTACAGGGGTGGGGCAAAAGTAGGTTTAGAGTGAGTATGCAAAACAGAGTTTATTCTTGTATTATTGTTAATTAATTATTGTATTATTTATTTGTATTATAACTGTAAACCTACTTTTGCCCACACCTGTATTTATTTTTCACTTTTTTATCATAGAGAATTTCAAAGGTATACAAAAGAGGCAAACCAGTGCAATGACTCCCCATGAACCTATTCCCCTGCTTCAGCAATGATCAACTAACTCACAGCCAATCTTGTTTCACCTTCGCCCTCACCACTTCCCCCTCTTGTGCTATTTAGAAGCACACCTCAGATCCATCTCTTTTCATCCCCAGGTATTTCAGGATGTATCTCAAAAAGATGAAGATACCATTATTATACTTTAACATTAACAATTATCCCTTAATATCATCAAATATCCAGTCTCATTAATTGTCTCATTAATGTTATACTTTCTTAAAATAGTGTTTTTATTGATATCTACATTTTAAGAAATAGATATTTCTTTTGAGCCTTTTTCATTTCGTTTTCCCCTTTTAGTTCCTTAAAATTTAGTTGTTGAAGAAAGCAGGCCATTCGTCCTGTGGAGTTTCCTACTAGAGTTTGCAGATTACATCCCTAAAATGTCCCTTAATGTGTTCTTCTATCCTTTGTATTTCCCATTAGTGGAAATTGGGATCTAGAGGCTTGATCAATTTCAGATTTGGAGTTTTTTTTTCTTTTTTGGCAAACCTATTTATAGGTAGTAGTGTATTCTTCCATCCTAAGGTAGATAATGTCTTGTGGGGCTGTTAAGAATTAAACTCCATTAATTAATTAGAGGTTACAAAGTAGTGATTTTTTTGTTTACTAACTAGAATACTTCTAATAAGAAAAACTGCCCCTCATGTACCATTCCATTAGCCCTCAGTACAGTTTATATAAGAAAAGCAAGCTAAAGATCTGATTGCTAAAAAGTCTGTTTAGTTTTTTCTGTAAAATAAAAGGCACATTTTTCATTTTCACCAATAACGTTATTGATTTGAATATTTTGAGTATTTTGGCTATCTCCTGAATGGTGTAACATTGATTGTTCTCAATTAGTGTCTCAATTTGATCCCTATCAACTTCAACCGAGCTACCTGACAATGGAGCATCATCCAGCAAGAAGTCTGCAGCACGAAACTTTGCAAACCACGTTTGACACTTTTGATTAATCACCACACCTTCTCCATACACTGCACAAATCTTTTTTGGCATTACAGCTGTGTTTTTTTACCTTTCCTGAAATAATAAAGCATAATATGCCAAAAATGTTGCTTATTTTCTTCCATCTTCAATATTAAAATGGCTACACAAAAATTCACTAATTTTTATGTTTTTTTTAAAGCATGCTGATATGAGAGCTGTCACAACAATCTAACAAAACAGTTTCAAATTAAGTTAAAGACAGCTAAGCAGTACTAGAGCCATCTTACAGAAAAAACTAAACAACCTTTTTGGCTAACCTAATACTTATCTCTTCTTCTTTAATTATCATTTTTCAAAATAATGACTTTGTTCACTTGCATCCTCCTAC
The DNA here is from genome assembly GCF_987537825.1 of Furipterus horrens. Classification (NCBI taxonomy): domain Eukaryota; kingdom Metazoa; phylum Chordata; class Mammalia; order Chiroptera; family Furipteridae; genus Furipterus; species Furipterus horrens. Next base: position 55,379,661 of record NW_028327182.1, on the reverse strand, counting down.
GGTGACCTTTTTTTTCTTTTTCGTGCCATTATAAATACACAAATTTAAACATATTTGATTTTGCATTGCACTGTTGTTATTATTGATATTCAAATTGCCCAGTCTTGGTGATTGGGTGCTTCCTTGGACTGCATCTGAGCCCTGTTGCCATGACCCTCAAAGTCTCTTTTAACTTCTGTTTGATAACATAAGATGTATCAGATTCATGTATATTTCATGGCACAGACATGGAATCAGCACATTCTCCAAGGACCCCTGGGAGTTTTTTAGTTAGAAATTTGCAAATCACAGTCTGGACAACAGGAGATGCTCATTGCTCTGGGTTGGTCACTGGTTTGAGTCCTTTACAGTGGAAGAGCTAGAAAATAAAAATCTATAAAGTACTTCCTACCCATGTGCTCCTAATGTTACTTTTCCAAGATTGCAGGTGTTTACTTAGCCTTATCTATCTTCCACTTCTATCCCCTTTCTTCCACACTAACAATCCTGGCTTTCAGAACATCAGGAATGATAGAATATCACTAATAACATGTTTGCTTTATACCACATTATATACCTGACAACCTCATAATAACGATACCAACACTATCTCAAAAAAGAAAAAAACCTGTATAATACCAAGTGTTGAAAATTGTTAAAAACAACTTTTTTGTAGTTATTTTGTCTTAAACTATAGATTTTTGGTAATAATGACATGTTGGTTCGTGGAATGTGATGATTGTCCCACTTTGGTGTAGGATGTCCATAGTGAGGGAGGCTGTACTTGTGTGGGGGTGGGGAGGAAGTATGTGAGAACTCTACAATTTTCCTATGACCAAAAAACTACTCCAAAAAATAGTCTATTTTGTTCTAATTTTCATAGTTCTAAGATCAAACATGTGAGAATAAAAAGATGCATTTAAAGAAGTCTAGCTTCTATGCTTGTCCCTTCTAGTCTTTCCTCCTTAAAGAAAACCAATTTTAAGCATTTTGGATAATGCTCTCATTTTTTCAATATAACACGCATGCACACTATTTTCACTCAGCACTGTCCCTTAAAATTTCTCTATAATTGTTGTATGTGGAACTTTCCATCTGAAGACTTGTTTCTGTTACTTGGGAAGCACGGTAAGTTTATCCAACTGTTGAAATACTGTCTTATTTTTCCTTCAGAGCAATAAAAGCTAATAGCACATTTTCAAATAAACAGGCATTCACGTAGGCAACAGCCATTCATAATCATCCTCTTTGCCCACTCTCTTTGACTTTCAGTCTCCAGGTTCTCATGCATCCTGGGTGGGGCCAAAATGCCTGTCTTTTCAATTAGCATTGGACCTCTGCTACCACCCTGATGTGCACTGAGCAATCAGCTGCTCATCCAACCCCATTTAAAGCCCTCGAACACCTTCTATGTTCCACGGATAATGGGAGTAAAGTCCCCTTGTAAAGAAAGCAACACATTCTGTTGATGTAGATGAATTGCCCTCTTGCCTCTTGAGGAAGAGATCCATTGCTGAGCAGAGGTGAATGACACTTGTTCCAGCAAGTGGGCTCCCATCTGTCCTCATCTCATCATGGAGCACCTGTGCAGGGAGAACTGGCACCCCTCCCTGTCACCCCCACCTAGTCATACCACACACCAGGGTCCCTTTAAGGGTGCAAATGCCACTGTGACCAGCCTATGCTGGAGTGGGGGGGCGGGGAGTGCTGCTGCATATAGGTGTTGTGAAGACAGATTGGTCTGTAACCTTATATCTTTAGAAGAAAAATAAGAGGCCAGCTCTGGGGCCATCTTTTCCAGGCTTAGTTGCATGTGTGTCTTCAAATTAAGAAGTTTTGATATGGGCTTTTGATCTTAGAAACCTGTACTTGTGAGAGTCTTTGAAAGTAATTTAATACATGGTTCTCAACTCAGAATGATTTTGCCCCCACGGGACAATTGGTAATGTTTGGAGACATTTTTTGGTTGTTATAGTTGGGGGTATAGGCACTACTAGAACCTAGTGGGTAGACCCCAAAGATGCTGCTATCTACTTTAATATACTGGACAGCCCCCATAACAAGTAATTGCCAGGCCCAGAATGTCAGTAGTGCCACAGTTGAGAGACCTTGATCTAATGAATCCCTCCTTGGTCAGGATGAGGTCTGCAAACCAGCAGCCTCAAGCAGACAAGTGTGCAGACTTGTTAAATAGAGGGTCTTGGCCTCTAACCCAGACCTACTGAATCAGAATCTACATTTCAACAAGATCCTAGGTAATTCATTACTTGTTAAGGTTTGGGAATCACTGTTCTAAGTGATCTCCAATCTTCGACCCAGAGCCAAGAAGGGCCTGATAGCCAAAATCAAATCTCCCTCCAGGATGTAGTGCTCAACAGAAGTTTTGTCTAAATAACCAGCTCTTTTAATAAATTCAAATATTTTTAAGGAATGATTTAGACTGATAAATTTCTATATATATACTATATAATGTGTGAAGACAGGTACAGCCATAATTTTTATTTTTAATCTCAAAATAAGAATATTCCACAAACCTTTCAGTTGCATGTTCCAGTACTATGAAACTTTTAAAACTCTGTCAGAGTACCTGCTGGTCAGTTGCGGAGGATGCAGCCTTGAAACCCTCCACCCACACACCCCATCCCCAGTTACTGCCTCAGTATCACAGTAACCTGCCCAGAAAATGAGCTTCACAAGTGAGTTGTCCAAGCACAGTGCTGGGATATTAGTAAATATGGTCTTCCCTCAGTGTCTTCAGGGAATTGGTTCCAGTAACCCCACAGATCCTTATGTATAATGGCATAGTATTTGCATATAACCTATGCACATCCTCCTGTATGCTTTAACTTATGTCTAGATTACTTTTAATACCTAATACAATGTAAATTCCATGTAAATAGTTGTAATACTATATTGTTTATGGAATAAGGACAAGAAAACAACCTGTAATATTCAATACAGATGCAACCAGCAACCATCGTAGGCTTAAATAGTACATGTGAGGAACAATGTAACTTTTTTCTGAATATTTTCAATCCATAGTTGGTTGAATCTGTGGATATAGATAAGGAGGACTGACTGTATTCCATATGTTGGATTAATAGAATTAAGAAAAGTGGAAAGAGTGAGGGAAGGTGACAGGAAGAAGGAAAGCGACTGCCTCCACAAGACATTCAGGACACGGAATTCTAAGTCCAGAAGAATGAAGCTCCCTAAAGTACAACTCTCACCGTGTTCATCTCCGCCACTGAGAGGGTGGCTGAGGAAAGCAGTGAGATACTAGAGCTGATCAACTTTCACCAGTACCACCTCAGGCCTCAGAAGTGCTTCAGGATATTCTCCTACCTGAAAGTCATCAGTTTGAACCCTTCACTTTCTCCCCCTCTACCCACAACAACACATCACTTCCGAAATGATAATACTTGTGACTAGCCAAGAGTTCAAGGTCTAGTAAGAATTTGGACCTGGCCCCTGAGCTGTCTGCCTGCTCTTAATTGCCCTTCCTTGCACATTTGTAAGCAGAAATCCAAGGGCTGGTGTTCTATTTCAGCACAACTCTCACCACAATTATGCCTGTTACTGTGCTGATAAAGCACCTGACCCAAGTGTTTTGTGCTTATCTTATTATTCTTCATCACTTCACAGTAAGTTCCATAACAGGAAAAGGAGGCTCAAAGGGTAAAGTCATTTGCTGGCAGAGTCAGGACCAAAACTCCAAGTCCCCTATGCCAGTATTTCCTGAGACAGTACAAACAACAGTGACTGGTAGAGCTACTAAAGAGATAAGGCAAGAAAAGAGAGGCCTTTATTTTATTTATTAATATTAAGACTTTAATCTGTTTAACTAAATTATTTGTATTTCGCATTGTTTCATAACTAACTTAAGGTAGAAAGTGGAAGGTGGTGGGAAAGAAGAAAACCAGGCCAGGAACATAAAATAGAGGCAAGAGAGGGACTGAGACAAAAATGGATAATTAAAGACCTAGACATTTGCCCACAGGAAAGCACACATTTGGCTTTTTAGTTGCCAGTGGAAAAGAAATTCACTTTTCAATAGATAAGTAAAACAATTGCTGAAGGAAAATGTAAGTGGTCCTGAAACTGAGATAGGACTTGAACTTCTCCATAGGGTCCCTAAAGAATGGCCATTTCAACAAGCTAAACATAGACTTTGCGTATCAAAAAGCCAAGGGTAGCATATGGAATGGCAATTCAATAAAATCAGTTCTACAGAGGGCATCTCCATGCAATCCTGGCACATATCCCTGAAGGTTTAGTTCCTTTCAGGGGTAGGCCTGAATCACCAAAGGTCTACTTCCAAACATGAGCACCACCCCGTCTCAACACCCCACTCCTGAGCCTCTTGGCCAAGACTCTGAAGCTCCCAACTACCAAGAACAGCTCTCCCTTAACTTTCTATCTTTCCGAGGGCTCAGCATCCTTCCTTTCCTACCTCATCCCCATCAGAAACAAAAGCATGGATGGCATCCATGAGAGACTAGAGCAGAATGATGAGCTTTTGGGCTCTGGAGTCAAGGGGCCTGGGCTTGAATTCTGACTCTGTCACTTCCTGACACTATGACTTGGGGCCATTTACTCATCTCTAACTTAGTAAATGGAGGATAATAATGACACCTACCAACCAGGTTTCCTGTGAAGAGTAAATGAGATTACACAGTTAGTCAACAAATATTTCTTGAGCTCCTATTATGTACCAGGCATTAATTTAAACCTTTGGGATACATAAGGCCACAAAACTGATAAAGACACCTGCCCTTGTGGAACTTAATAGTTCTTTTATATGTGTGAAATTGTGTTTGGTATATAGTTAAGAAATGCTAGCTGCCCCAATGCTGTTGAGAAGGAGTTAATGGTGGTAACAGGAAACATCTTTCTTTGTTTCAATCAGTTAAGTAACTAATGAGGATGGGTAGGTAACTGGAGAGGTTACAAAAGCCTGATTCATACTCTCAAAGTTCAAAATCCCCATGAAGAGACAAAGTCTGAGGAAAAGATAGCACAAAGAAAGCATACTATAAGCAGGTGATGAATTGATAGTGAAGGTGGAGACCCGTGGTTTTAATGACTGGGGGCTGCTCATTCTGACATGGAAAAATTATGTGATGATAGCGAGGTTCATCTTGGCAGGGCCAACCCACCTGAGAGCTTACCCCACATGCATTTCCTCCTCCTCCTCCTTCCCTGCCCATGGAATTCTGAGTGTATTCATGTATCTCCCCACACTACATGAAGTGGGCAAGATGAGCCCTGTCTTTGCTCACGGTTGGATGGAGGATCGTAATTAATCTACACTGCTCATACCAATCCCTGGCTTCTGGCCGCTGAGGACTTCAGGAATGGGCATGCAACCCAATTCTATCCAGCAAGACCCAAGAGAAAGGCTGCTGGGAGATTCTAGAAAAGCTTCCTCTTCATTTTCTGGGATAACTGCCATTGGCTTGATCTCAAACTAAATGGGAAGCTACCCAAGGTGTCTGCAGAGCTGGGAGATGCAGAGAAGCAGGGCCGAGCCCTTAGCCTCTCTCTCTGAGCTCCTTCTGATGAAAGAAAATAAATGTCCTCATTGTTTAAGCCAGTTTTAGTCTAGGTCTTCTGTCACCCTTAGCCCAAAGCAACCAAATTAAGATCAGGAGTACAGAAGCAAGGATTTAGCAAAACTGGATTACCTCCCTTTCATTCTGTCCTACCTGTATTTCCTCTGGGAAGAGGAGAAATTACCCAGAAGACTAGGTAGGAGCCATCCTTGGCTCCCTGGGCTTTCTCTCCCTGAACATTCAATTAAGTCTTTTCTGTCTTCCGTATATTTTCAGAATCTCTCTTCTTCCTTCTCTCTTCACGAACACTACTTTTGTTTTTAGTGTTGCAATATCACATTCTTGAAATATTACAATTGTTCCCTATCTCATCTCTATCTCCAAGCTTCCTTTTTCTAGTTCATTTTATAAATAGCTGCCTCAGTGTTGTAAGGTGTGAATATGACCATGCAGTGTCCTGATATTTTAGAAGAGCTGCCTCCTTATTAACAGCTTTAAGACAATATGCAAAATCTTCCATTCTGCTCTTGGCTTCCTTACCTCCTCACACCCATCCCTCATGCCCCGCCACCACCACCACATTTTCTTATATGGAAGCTGGAGCAGTGTAAGACCATGTGCTCTCTCTCACCTTTAGGTTCTTGCCCAAGCCAGCCCTTTTGCATGGAGGCCTCTCTCCCACCCAGCTGTATCTGACCACTTTTCCTTCTCTTGAAAGTATATGTAATATAAATGTTATTTCTCTTGAGCAGAAACTCTTGACTCCTGAGTCTGTGCTAGGCACTCCTCTTATGCACCACCAATGCATCTGGATTTCACCATTAGCACATGACACTATTTACTTGGACTTACATAAATAATAGGTAGCCCAGTAAAACTTTGGCAGGACTATGGGCCATCATGGACATTGAATTTGTGGCTTTGGATGTGAGCTCATTTACTTTAAGTCATTCTATTTGAGTGGCTCACAGTTGCCTGGGCAGCTATGAAACACACCTTATGGTTAATGAGTGGTAACTAACCCAGCATGTTTTCACCATTTTGGGTAACTTGGGAAAGCATGATGCTGTGATCGAGGCCAGAGGAACACTTCTGAAACCAGTCCATTCCATGCTGGTATCTCTCCTCTCTTACCACCCTCTCTCAAAGCAAACAAGGAAGCTAAGAGAAGCAAACCTGGGTCATTGTGAAACTGAAACACCCACAAGTTGGCCACACAATTATATCAGAACTCCCCCTGATCCTCTTATTCATAACACTAACACATGCTGGCCACCCAATGTGTGCCACACCCTGTGCTGCATTTTGGGGAAGCCCTCATGATAATACCATGTAATCAGTGTCTACACCAAAACAATGTATACAAGCACCAGAGAGTCGGGCCAAATTAACAGACAGACATTTTAAGGCACCAGAGGGTATTTTGGGCAGAAGGAGCAGTCTGTGCACTTATAAGGATCTAGGAAACACAGTTATGTTTGGGGAACTTCACACATGGAGTTTGAGATGACAGGAACCAGTGCTGGAAACAAACTTGTCATTGAAGCTGAAGGATTCTTTGTGCCTTGTTGGAATTTGGGATTTATTCTGTGACCAATGAGAAGTCCCAGAAGGTTTTGTTGTGGTGGGAGGTGGTGAAGAGGGAGACATGACCAGCTCTGAGGTCTGAAACATAACTTGAATAGCAGATCATAGTAGGTACTGGAGAGAGGCTGTGGACTAGATCTATCATGAAATTTAAATTATTTTTCCTGAGTCATTTTATGGAATGGCTTAGCTAATAATATCCAAAAAGTTGTTATGGTCATCCAAACAGTAAAAGACCTTCTGTTTTAAGGTGTTATGTCCAGACTAACTGGTTCCTGAATGTGTGTTTTAGGGTTCTAGAGAGCTCTCGTCCTGCAAACTGAATATCAGGTAAAGAAACATTTGGAATTGAAATCTGAGGCCTAAGCTTTCCACTTGAAATATGTCATTAGAAGGTCTTGAATTGAGCTACCAAAATGCTACAGCAAATGTAACATTCTTAAGTACTAGAACAGAAGGGTTGAAAGGTCAGTGAAATGGAATTAGAGGCTACCAGTTGCAGAGTACTCATTCAGTCCCCAGACCAGTCAATCCTGTCTCAAAAGCAAGAAGGCCCTTGTTTCAACTATCTAAATAAACAGTGCATCAAGGAAACTTCATGTACCAAGTATTTTATTTAGAGTCCCTACTCTCCCAAGATCAGCTATTAATACGTAACTGCTAAAATCCTCTCTGCTGAGGAATGACTAACACAGATGTTCATCACACCCACCTCTACTCTTACCCACTCCCCACCACCACTCTATATTTCCACACACATCCCATGTTCACACTCTACTGCAAGGGAGGCTGAGAAATGTAGTCTTGATTTCAGGCAGCTGTGTGCCTAAGGAGGAAGAGGAGAAAAATCAATGGGTACTACTCACTCCCTTTGGCAGTCATTTACAGTTTATATGGGCATTTCTCACTTTTCCTCAAATTTCAGTTCAACAAGCACCTCCTGGGGGCCTTGTGTGGGCCAAGGTTCCATGAGGTGCTTTGCACAAAGAATCTCATGTATTTCTTACAATTACATGTAAACTGCAAGAGATATTAACCCCATGTTTGTTTCCTCACTTCTGTATTCCCGGAGCCTATATGCCAGTGGCTGGCACGTAATTGCCTTCCAATAAATATGTGTGGTTAAAAAAATGTTCACATAGCACATATTTCTTTGGTGTGGTTTTTCTTGGAAGCCTAGGCCAATATTTCCTAAAATTCATCACACTGCACACTTATAATGGGTGAATTTTTTTGTGTGTATATTTTGCTTCAGTAAAGCTGGGGTGAGGGTGGAGGAGAACAATGTCCTCTTCTAAGGAGTTTCAATGGCTGTTCTAAAAATTCTTGCCCTCCGTATGTTCACCTGTAGGATGGAAGTGACAGCTCCTGCCCCCCTGGCAGTTCATGGAAGAGTGTCTGTGAAACCACCTGTTGTAGCACTTGGCCCAGGGTGGACTCAAAAAAAAATGACAACCATCTCCTCCCTAAGAAATTTTCAGACTGTTTGAACCAGTGTATACTTATAAATGTTTCTCTGCCTACAAATCTGGTTCACCTTCATTTGCACCTATTAGGAGTGTGACAGTTTATGTCTGTTCTCCATCTCATAAACTAGAGAACAGGGCAGAGATGTGGCACACATAGAAATTCAGATCAGACAGCTTTCCTGGGACATCAGGCTATTTCATCTCTGCCAGCCAACTCTCTTGATTGTAACTTGCTGCTAGTCCCAAGGGTGCAAATGTCATCTGACCCCTCCTGGATCATTCACCTAACATGGTGCTGAAATAAAAACAGGACCCTCATAAACACTGGGGGATTATGGGCACAGCAAGAATATCCTACATAAGACAAGTACTATCTGCCGACACAGGTAACACAAGAATATTTAATATCAGGAGAAGACCTGGAAGTCTGTCTTTAATGTTACGATCAACTGCAGGGGCCAAAGGAGTCAGGTGTGGTCTATGCGGTTCCAGGAGATGCCCTCTGTTCAAGTACACAACCAGATGTATGAATCTCATTAACATAAGGCTAGATGAAAGAAGCCAGACACAGAGAGTACATATTGTTTGATCTATTTGTATGAAGTTCAAAATTCACCTTTGGTATTAGCAGGTAGAAGAGTGGTTACTTTTGAGTAGGGTAGTGACTGAGAGGGGCCACAGGGGATGCTTCTGGAACTGAGAGAATGTTTTACTTTTTATTTAGGTGATGTAAGTTATGTGGATGCACTCACTTGGGTGAAAATTTCTCAGGCTATTTTGCTTATGATCTGGTTAGAATCTCAGTTGCAATTTTTTTAACTCATGGATTTTAAAAAGTGAGATATAATTCACATGCCATAAAATTCACCCTTTAAACTATACAATTCAGTAGTTTTTATTATATCCATTGAACAACTCTCACCATTATCTAATTCCAGAACATTTCCATCCCTCCAAAAAGAAACCCTGTACCCCAAAACAGCCACTCTCCACATCCTCTCTTCCCTACTCCTGGCAGCTATTAATCTATTTTCTATCTCTATGGATTTGTCTATTCTGGACATTTATATAAATTGATTAATACAACATGTGACTGGCTTCATCCACCTAGCATAATGTTTTCAAGGTTTATCCAATGTTGTAGCATTTGTCAATACTTCATTGTTTTTTGATGGCTGAGTAATGTACATGGACCACATTTTATCTTTAATCAGGTGATGGACACTTGAGTTGTTTCACTTTTGGTCAGTTGTGAATGATGCTGCTATGAATATTTGTACACAGGTTTTTGTGTTTTCAGTTCTCTTGTGATTTACCCAGTAGTGGAATTCCTGGATACAGGGTTGAGTAGACATGTCTAGAGCAGACGTTCTTGCCTTGTTTTTGATCTTAGCCTTTATCAAGTTGAAGGAGTTCCCTTCTATTTCTAGGTTGTTGAGTGTTCTCAACATGGTAAGGTGTTGGATTTTTTCAAATGTTTTTTCTGTTTCTATTGGAATGATCATGTGGTTCTGTCCTTTAATCTATTAGTATGATATGTTTTATTGATTTTTGTAAGTTAAATCTTACATTTGGGGATAAATCTCACTTAGTTATATAATATATAACATATAATATGTTTTATATATTGCTAGATTCAATTTATTAGTATTTTGTTGAGAAAATGCTTCTATTCATAGGACATGTTGATCTTTTCTTGCAATGTTTTTTGTTTTGGTATTCGGGAAATGCTGACTTCATACAATGAGTTAGGAAGTGTTTCCTCCTCTTCCATTTTTTCAAAGAGTTTCTAAAGATTTGGAATTAATTTTTCTTTAAGTGTTTAGTAGACTTTACCCATGATGTTATCTGGCCTTAGGCTATTCTTTTGGGGAAGTTTGTTTTGTTTTGTTTTGTTTTGTTGAAACTTACAAAGACTTAAAATATATATATTTAGAGATAAATCTAAGCCCTCTTTGAAAGCAATTTACTTAAGATCATTGATTGGGAAGAAAATCACACTAATAAGGTCAGAAACAGAGACACCAGATTGGTGCGGAACAGCCCCTCCATCGGAAGTGGCACAGTGTAGCGACATTGTTCGTTTAGGACTCCAGACACGTGATCAGAGAGGACAGAGAACCACAAGGACGATGGGCTCAGTTCAAAATCCATAACTAGAAATAGCTCAGCTCGTCCTGCCTGGTCTTGTTGGTCTGATCGCTGTGCAAGGCCAAGGGCTTCTTTTCGTGTGGGAGACTTTCAAACACTCGAATGTGTATGAAGTCATCATCGTCAACTTGAACCTTGATGAAGTAGTTAGTCTCCGCAACCAGCTGGCTCTGGTATTCCACAGCCTTAAAAACGGGGGTACTTCTTGTTTTCCTTCTCCTCCAGCTGGGACTTCACCTGGTTGGCGACGGCCTGGACCTCAGCCGTGGCGGGCTTGGTGGCAGAGCAACCGCCACACAGCATCCCTCTACCGCTCATGGCTGGGCAGTGGACACAGAGGAGCAGCAGACTCGGAGCAGCGTAACACAACTGCTGGGGAAGTTTTTGACTTACTAATTCAACTGTTTTATTTTGGGTCTCTTTAGATTTTTTATTTTTCTTGAATCGGTTGGAGTAGTTTGTGTCTTTCTAGGAATTTGTCGTTTTCATTGAGTTGTCAAATTGTTTGGCATAAAACTGCTTATATTATTTCCCTATAATCCTGTTAATTTATGTAAGGTCAATAGTGACACTCTCTCGTTTATTCTTGATATTAGTAATTTGAGTCTCTCACTCTCTTTCTTGGTCTAGCTAAAGATTTTGTCAATTTTGTTACTTAAAAAAAAAAACCAACTTTTGGTTTTATTTATTTTCTCTATTGTTTTTGTGTTCTTTATTTTATTTTTTCCACTCTGGTTTTTATTATTTCCTTCTTTCTTTTGCTTTGGTTTCATTTTGCTCTTTTGTTTCTAATTTCTTAAGGTATAAGTTTAAGTTACTGATCTGAAATCTTTTTACTTTTTTAATATAGAAATTCACAGCTATAAATTTTTCTCTAAGTAATGTGTGAGCTACATCCCATATATTTTAGTATGTTGTATTCCTTGTGCTCTTGAAAAGAATTAATATTCTGCTTTTGTTATGTATAGTGTTATTTACATGTCAGCTGGGTTTAATTGGTGACAATTTTGTTCAAATCTTCTATACCTTTACTTTCTTCTAGAAGTACTTGAGAGTGGGATATTAAAGTCTTCAACAACAATGTTATATTATCAATTTCTTATTGAACTTTGTTAGTATTTTTATATGTTTTGTAACTCCATTATTATATGTGTATACATTTATAATTCTTGTAGTTCCTAATGTATTGAGCCTTTTATCATAATAAAGTTTCTCTTTTTGTCTCGAGAAATAGTTGTTGTCATAAAGTTTATTTTGTCTGATATTTACATAGGCACTTGGTCTTCCTTATATTTTTCCATTTTCCAAGGCGTGTTTGGTTTTCTTTTTTTTTATTTTGAAACTATTTGTGATTTTAATCTAAAATGTGTTCACTGTAGACAAAATACAGAAGGATCCTGTTTTTTAAATTCAATCTGACAATCTCCGGTCTCTGAATGGCATATTTAGTCCATTGCATTATTGTGATTATTGAAATTCTAGGAGTTCCATCTGCCATTTTGCTACTTTTTTAGTATATTTTATTGATTATGTTGTTACAGTAGTTCTAGTTTTTTTCCCCTTTACTCCCCTCTGTCCAGTACCCCCTTCCCTCCAGCAATCCCACCTCCCTTAGTTCATGTCCATGGGTCATGCATATAAGTTCTTTGACTTCAACCATTCCTATACTATTCTTAACTTCCCTCTGTCTATTTTGTACCAACCGATTATGTGTCTTAGTCCCTGCACCATTTCCCCATTTCTCCCTCTCCTCCCTCACAGCTGATAACCCTCCAAATGATCCCCATACCTTTGATTGTGTTCCTATTCTGGCTTGCTTAGATGGATTTTGTTTTTATTTTTTAGATTCAGTTGTTGATAGCTGTGAATTTGTTGTCATTTTAGTGTTCATAGTTTTGATCTTCTTTTTCTTAAGGAAGTCCCTTTGACATTTCATATAATAATGGCTTGCTGATGATTAACTCCTTTAGCTTCACCTTGTCTGGGAAGCACTTCATCTGCCCTTCCATTCCAAATGATAGCTTTACTGGATAGAGTAATCTTGGTTGTAGGTTGCTTTTCATCACATTGAATACTGCTTGCCAGTCCCCTCCTGCCTGAAAAGTGTACTCTGAGAAATCAGCTGATAGTCTGATAGGCACCCCCCTGTAGGCAACTCTCCGCCTCTCTCTTGCTGCCCCCAGGACTCTGCCTTTATCTTTCACCTTTGGCATCTCAATCATGAAGCATCCTGGTGTGGTCCCCTCTGGGTCCAGCTTGCCCAGGACCCTCCATGCCTCCCGGACCTGTACGTCCATCTCCTTCGCAAAATTTGGGAAGTTTTTCTCATCTTTTTCAATTCTTGTTTCCTCATTCTACACTGGTCAACTGTTTTTTTCTTCCTTATGTTCCAAATACCTGATTTGAACCCCAGTTTCTTTCCCTTCACCATTGGTTTTGTGTGGATTTTCCTTCGTTTCACTTAGCATAGCCTTCACTTTTTCTCTTATGTGTTTGCTGTACTCAAGCATATCTGTCAAGCCTGTGAGCACCTTTATCACCAGTGTTTTGAATTCTGCATCTATTAGGTTGTCTCCTCCCTTGTTAGGTTGGCTATCTCCTCGTCGCTCAGTTCTCCCACTGAAACCTTGATCTGTTCGCCCTTTTGGGCCATACTTCTTTGTCTCCTCTTTCTAACAGGCTCCTGAGTCCCAGGTAGAACTGTCACTCCTTAGGGATTCATCAGTACAGGACAACCTGTTCCACCATGTTGTATGTGGGGGAGGGGTCCAAGAGGGAACAATGCCACCTGCCCAGCACTTGCCCCTTTTCCGGGCACCTCTCCCACTTTGCACCGGACTGCACCCCTCTAGCTGCTGCCTTGTCTGTTGTTCCCAGAGTGGGTGGGTCTGAGGACGTTCTAGCACCATGGGGGTCCTTTAAACATGTGGACTCTTCTGAGACCGGCAGTTTCTGCCTCCACCCCAACCCTCACTTGTCTGCATAGTCAGCAGCAATGAGGCTTGATTTTTCCCAGTGTTGGGACTGTGGGCTGCAAGGTCCAGTGAGGAACTAGGAACATTCACCAGGTGTCCCTCCTGACTTCTTAAAACGTGTGACTGTGCTTTCTGCTGCTCTGCCTCTGCCGCTGCTGCTGCCGCCACCACACCGCATCCTCTCCACTACGGCTCTGCCCCTCCTACCTGTCTGTATGAGTATTTCTTCTTTATATCTTTGTTTGCTGGACTTCCATGCAGTTTGATTTTCTGGAACTTCTGGTTGTCTCTAGTTTTGAGGTAATTGTATTCCTTCTTAGTTGTGGAGGGAGACGCAGCGTGTCTGTTTACGCCTCCATCTTGGCCGGAAATCTGCCATTTTACTATTGACCTTCTGTATATCTCATGTCCTTTTTTGTTCCTCTGTCTAAATTTTACTGCCCTCTTTCATGTTAAACAAATATTTTAGCACATTATTTTTAACTCCTGTTGATTTTTTAACTACATACTTTAAGGTATTTCCTAAGACACTGATTTAGGAATTGTAATAGGCACAATACTTACTTAATACCAGCAAAATACAGCAATTTTGCTCAAATACAGTTTCATTTCCTTCCCTTCTTTTTCCAATATATTATTGGAAAATGTATTAACACTATATTTTTGGCATATATATTACATCTATGTATGCTACAAACATAACATGATGTTGTAGTTATTGATTTATATAATATTATGTTTTTAAAAGAAATCAAAAGTAGAAGATTACAGAAATACACCTATCATAGTCTTTTTTTAATGTATATTTTATTATGTTGTTACAGTAGTCCTAATTTCTTTTCCCTTTGCTCCCCTCTGCCCAGTACTCCTCTTTCCCTCCAGCAATCCCACCCCACTTAGTTCATGGCCATGGGTTGTTCATATAAGCTCTTTAGCTTCACCCTTTTCTATACTATTCTTAACTTTCCCCTGTCTATTTTGTACCAACCAATGATGCTTCTTAATAACCATTTCTCCCTCTTCCCCCTCCGGCTGATAGCCCTCCAAATGATCCCCATACCTATGATTTTGTTCCTATTCTGGTTTTCTCAGTTGGATTTTGTTGTTATTTTCAACCTTCAGTTGTTAATTGTGAGTTTGTTGTCATTGTAATGTTCATAATTTTGATCTTCTTTTTCTTAAATAAGTCCCTTTGACATTTTATATAATAATGGCTTGGTGATGATGAACTCCTTTAGCTTTTCCTGGTCTGGGAAGCACATTATCTGCCCTTCCATTCTAAATGATAGCTTTGCTGGATAGAGTAATCTTGATTGTAGGTCCTTGCTTTTCATCACATTGAATATCCTGGCCAGTCTCTTCTTTCCTGCAAAGTTTCTTTTGAGAAATCAGCAGGTTGTCTTATAGGCACCCCTTTGTAGGTAACTCTCTGCTTTTCTCTTGCTACTTTTAATATTCTCTCTTTGTCTTGAACCTTTGGTATTGTAATTATGATGTGTCTTGGTGTAGTCCTCTTTGGGTCTAGCATCTCTGGGACTTTCTGTGCTTCCTGGACTTGTATGTCTATTTCCTTTGCCATATTTGGGAAGTTTTACTTCGTTATTTTTTCACATATGCTTTCAACTTCTTGCTCTTCCTCTTCTCCTTCTGGCACCCCTACGATTCAGATGTTGGCACATTTAAAGTTGTCCCAGAGGTTCCTAAACCTCTCCTCATTTTTTTCAATTCTTGTTTCCTCATTCTGCACTGGTTGACTGTTTTTTTCTTCCTTATGTTTCAAATCATTGATTCAAACCCTGATTTCCTTCCTTTCACCATTGGTTTTGTGTGGATTTTCCTTCGAATCATTTAGCAAAGCCTTCACTTCTTCCATTATGTGTTTGCTATACTTAAGCATATCTATAAAGCCTGCAAGCATCTTTATCACCAGTGTTTTGAACTCTTCATCTGTTAGGTTGGCTATCTCCTCATTACTTAGTTCTCCCACTGGAACCTTGATCCATTCCCTCTTTTGTTCCATATTTCTCTGTCTCCTCATCTTGACATGCTTCTGTGTTGTTTGCCTCTGTGTCTTAGGTAGAGCTGTCAAACCTGTTACATCATAAGGGGCGGAGCCTTAGATATTCATCAGAATGGGTGACCCATTTCACCATGTTGAGGCGCTGTATGTGGGAGAGTGGTCTGGAAGAAAACAATGTCACTTGCCCAGCACTCACCCCTTTTCCAGGCACTTCTTCCACTTCTGTTTGGGACTGGCACCTCTCTAACTGTTACCCTGGCCATCATTCCCAGAGTGGGTGTTTCTGTGGACATTCTAGGACTGTGGGGACCCTTTAAACAAGCAAACTCTGCTGAGAGACTGGCAGTTTCTTCCTCTGGCCCAACCCCCACTAGTTTGCACAGTCAGAAGCAATGAGGCTTTATTTTCCCCAGCGCTGGAACCGTGAGCTGTGGAGTCTGGTCTGATGCTGGGAGCGCTCCCCAGGTGTCCCTTCCTACTTTTGAAAATGTGTGACTGCGCTTTTCGTTGGTCTGCCACCACCACCGCTGCCGCTGCAACTACACCGCATCCTTTCTACCCCAACTCCGCCCCTCCTACATGTCTGGATGAGTTTTACTTCTTTATATCTTTGTTGGACTTCCATGCAGCTCAATTTTCTGGAACTTATAGTTGTCTCTAGTTTTGAGGTTGTTGTATTCTTTCTTAGGTGTATTCCATCTTGGCCAGAAGTCGCTCATAGTCTTTTAAATAGTTACGGACAAATAGATGTTTTCTTGAATTCCTCATATACTTTCCAGTTACCATCTGGTGTTATTTACTTTCAGGTAGAAAACTCCTTTTAGTACTTCTTGTGAGGCAGGTCTGCTAACAACAAATCATCCCAGTCTTTGATTAACTGGGGATTTTTTTATGTCTTTAGTTTTGAGGAATAATTTTGCTAGATAAAGGAATCTCAAATATACTATTGAGCCCATCTAATGAGTTTTTCATTTTGGTTATTGTTCTTTCCCAGTATGAAATTTCACTTGGTTCTTTTTTTATAGTTTTAATTTGTTTTTATTTTCCTTTCTGTTCATATATTTTCCTTTAATTCTCTAAGGATGGTTTTCTTTAATTCTTTGAATACAATTATAATAGCTGCAAAGTATTTTTCTACAAAACACAGTATCTAGACCCATTCAGAGTTAGTTTCTATTGACTATGTTCTCTGGGCTATGAGGTCACACTTTCCCATTCCCTCAACTGTCTCACACATTTTTTTAATTGAAAATTGGTCATTTTAGATGCCATGGCAACTCTGAGGTCTACTTTTTATTCTGAGCCCCACATGTCATTTCTATTTTTCTGGAATTAACTTTTATATTTTTAAAAATGTATTGCCACATACTTAGAGAACCCCAAATTTATTTTAGAATATTAAAATTCAATGAGTATAAGGGATTAAAAATTCTTCTATCTTGAAATAAAGTGTTTTATTATTTTCAAAATGGCACTTTTTAAAAAGAGATCATAAGGTCATTTATGATACAACTATACAACAGAAAAAAACAACACCATTAACAATAAAGAACGAGTACACTTCTTTGTGTACTGTTTCAGAAAGATAGCTTTAAAAAGCTTTAAGTTTAAAAAAAGTGCAAAACAGTGTGTATAATGTGCTCCCTTTTATACATGTGTTACAGTTGGCTTGTATGTATCTAAGTCATCTCTGGAAGACAATTCAGATGTTGGGAGAAGTGGGTAGTTGAGGAATAGGAGTGGGATAAAGAATTTTTACTCTCTTCAATACTTTTAAATTTTAATATTTGAAAAGAATTTTTGGGAAGAGCCTTCTAACTTACAATAATGAACATTTAATAAATACTCATAATGTGTAGACATTGAGGCCTCACAATAATTCTAAGACTGAAGTATTATTTCAAGCCCCATTTTACATAAGCAGAAACTGAGGCACAGAGACCACCACAAAGCTAGGTATCCAAGATCCCAAAGCCAGTAAGTGGTAGAAATAGTTCTAGAGCCAGGCACTTAAGATCCCATCTGATATATAACACCTTGCTCAGCTTCCTCTTATTTTTTAAAATCCTCACCTGGGACTTCCGGCCAAGATGGAGGCCTAGACAGACATGCTGCATTTCCCTCCACAACTAAGAAGGAATACAACTATCTCAAAACTAGAGACAATCAGAAGTTCCAGAAAACTCAGTTGCATGGAAGTTCAACAAACAAAGATATAAAAAAGACATACTCATCCAGACAAGTAGGAAGAGCAGAGCCAGGGTGGAGAGGACGTGGCGTGGTGGCAGCAGCAGCAGCAGCAGCAGCAGCAGTAAGCTGGCAAAAAGTGCCGTCACGGGTTTTAAAAAGTAGGGAGGGACACCTGGGGAGCATTCCAGTACCAGACCAGATGGCAGAGCTCATGGTCCTGGCACCGGGGAAAATAAAGCCTCATTGCTTCTAACTGTGCAAACCAGTGGGGGTTGGGCCAGAGGAAGAAACTGCCAGTCTCTCAGCAGAGTCCTCATGTTTAAAGGGTCCCCACAGTCCTAGAACGTTCGCAGGCCTACCCACTCTGGGAACGATGGCTAGGGCAACAACTAGAGAGGTGCCAGTTCCATACAGAAGTGGGAGAAGTGCCTGGAAAAGGGGCAAGTGCTGAGCAAGCAGCATTGTTCCCTCTCAGACCCCTCCACCAAATACAGCACCACAACGTGGTAAAACAGGTCACCTGGACTGACAAATACCTAAGGCCGCACCACTTACAATGATACAGGTGCCATAGCTCTACCTAAGACTCAATGGCAAACAAACACAGGAGCCTGTTAAGATGAGGAGATAGAGAAGAATGGCCCAAAAGAGAGAATGGATCAAGGTTCCAGTGGGAGAACTAAGCAACAAGGAGATAGCCAACCTAACAGATGAAGAGTTCAAAACACTGGTGATAAAGATGCTCATAGGCTTGATAGATATACTTAAGTATGGAAAACACATAAGGGAAGAAGTGAAAGCTATGCTAAATGAAATGAAGGAAAATCCACACAAAACTAATGGTAAAAGGAAGGAAATTGGGTTCAAATCAATGATTTGAAACATAAGGAAGAAAAAAACAGTCAACCAGTACAGGATGAGGAAAAGCTCAGGAACCTCTGGGACAATTTTAAACATGCCAATATCCAAATCTTAGGGGTGCCAGAGCAGAAAAGGAAAAGCAAGAAGTTGAAAGTTTATGTGAAAAAATAATAAAGAAGAACTACCCAAATTTTATGAAGGAAATAGACAAACAAGTCCAGGAAGCACAGAAAGTCCCAAAGACGCTACACCCAAAGAGGACTACACCAAGACACATCATAATTACAATGCCAGAGGTTCAAGATAAAGAGAGAATCTTAAAAGCAGCAAGAGAAAAGCAGAGAGTTACTTACAAAGGGGTGTCTATAAGACTATCAGCTGATTTCTCAAAAGAAACTTTCCAGGCAAGATGTATTAAAAGTGATGAAAAGCAAGGACCTGAAACCAAGATTACTCTACCCAACAAAGCTATCATTTAGAATGGCAGGTCAGATAAAGTGCTTTCCAGACAAGCTAAAGCTAAAGGAGTCCATCATCACCAAGCCATAATTATATGAAATGTTAAAGGGATTTATTTAAGGAAAAGAAGATCAAAACTATGAATACTAAAATGACAACAAACTCGATTCTAAGAAGCACCAACAAACAGTAGGAGTCACAAAAATGGGGAGACAGAGAAACAACCCCCCCATCGAAAGGAAAGGTAGAGTCCCCAGAAAGAGTGCTAAATGAAATAGAGGGGAGCAAAATATCAGATATGGAATTGAAAGCATGGATTATGGAGAAGCTCAATGAGCTCAGCAGAAACTACAAAGAACTCCAGAAAAACTACAGTGAACTCCAGAAGAACTATAAGGAACTTACTAAGAATTATACCAGCATCAAAAAGGACATGGAAGCTATCAATAAGAGCCAGGAAGAAATGAAGAATATGATCTCTGAATTGAAGAACACAGTAGAAGGAATTAAAAACAGGCTAGAAGAAGCAGAAGATCGGATCAGCGAGCTGGAGGACAATGTAGACAAAAACTCACAGACAGTGCAACAAAATGAAAAAAGACTGAACAAGACTGAAGAGACTCTAAGACAGCTGCAGGACAACATGAAACGTAATAATATCCGTATCATAGGAATTCCAGAAGGAGAAGAAGAAGAGCAAGGAATAGAAAACCTCTTTGAAAAACTAATGACAGAAAACTTCCCTAACATGAAGAGAGAAAGAATCATGCAAGTCCAGGAAGCACAGAGGGTCCCAATGAAGATGAACCCCAACAGGCCCACTTCAAGACACATCATAATTAAAATGCCAACATTCAAAGACAAAGAGAGAATCCTAAAAGCAGCAAGAGAGAAACAACTAATAACATACAAGGGAGCTCCAATAAGGCTATCATCAGATTTCTCAGCAGAAACACTACAAGCCAGAAGGGAATGGCAAAAAATATTCCAAGCAATGAAAAACAAAGGCCTACAACCAAGAATACTCTACCCAGCAAGGCTCTCATTCAAAATGGAAGGTGAAATAAGGAGTTTCCAAGACAAAAGAAGGCGAAAAGAATACATCTCCACCAAACCAGCATTGCAAGAGATGCTAAAGGGTCTGCTTTAAGAAGATGAAGAAACAGAGAGAGACAGAGAGGAACACGAGTACAAAGGGGGAAAATGACAATGAATAAGTACTGAAAGAAAGAAGGAACTTCTACCATTTGCAACAACATGATTGGAACTAGAGAGAATTATGCTTAGTGAAATAAGCCAGGCAACAAAAGAAAATTACCTGTTACAGGAAACTAATGAACAACACAAACAAATGAGCAAAATTGAACCAGAGGGCATAAGCCTACGATCTCATTACCTGAGTGATTGTCTGTACGTATAGGCCTCACTTAATCCTGTCTGCATTGCTGCCTCCTGAGACTCAATGGTTTGGCTGAACTAAGTGGCTGGGTTGGTGAAGAATGGGGTGGTCTGTGGGCTTCACTTTAAAACTGGTTTCTCTTTTCTATCCTAATGGCTTGGACAGAAAGAGCTCAGAGGCCTGAGAGGGGGAAAACCTAAAATATTTCCCTCAGCCCAAACTAAGTATAATGGACAAAAGTGTTTTGGACAGGTGAGATGTACCTGGCATACCTTCCTCCAAAGAAGCCTTTCTTTTCCCTAATGTGGGACATTGAAAAATTAATACCTGTCTTTTGTGATCTAGTGGTTACGGATTGAATGATGTCCTTTAACCCTGTTGTCCCCAGAATACAACAAGGATGCCAGCCTGTTAAACCAAGCATGCTGTTGTCCGGGGACAGCCAAATGACCTAGAGTCAATCCTTCCCCTTGTGGGAAGGCCACCCTCCCCTCCACACCCCCACTCTTATTAGGGATTTCTTGACCCAAAGGTAGGTAGGGCGACGACCATGTCCAGCTTGAAGCAGCTAGAGGAGCTCGAGACCTTCGTCTATTGTCCTTTATAAGATCGTAAAGGGTCTTAAGTCTGAGAGGGAGGGATTGTTATTTTTTATTGTTAAAATATTTAACTAATTAATTAATTATTTTAAAAAAAGAAGAAGAATATATGAAAGAGTGAGGCAGGAGAGCTTGTATGTACAACCCATGGGCATGGACTTGGGGAGGGGGTTGTTGGGGAAGGGGGGTGCTGGGCGGAGGGGAGCAAAAGGGAAAAAATTGGAACTATTGTAACAATATAATCAATAAAATATACTTTAAAAAAATGACAACAAACACAACTATCAACAACTGAATGTACAAAATAACAAAATCCAACTAAGCAAACCAGAATAGGAACAGAATCATAGGTATAGGGATCATTTGGAGGGCTATCAGCTGGAGGGGGAAGAGAGAAAAATGGGGAAATGGTGCAGGGACTAAGAAGCATAATCGGTTGGTACAAAATAGACAGGGGGAAGTTAAGAATAATATAGGAAAGGGTGAAGCCAAAGAACTTGTATGCATGACCTATGGACATGAACTAAGGGGCTTGGGATTGCTAGAGGGAAGGGGAGCAAAGTGGAAAAATATTAGAACTACTGTAACAACATAATCAATAAAATATACTTTTATAAAAAAGAGCTAGAGTGTTTATGACAGAATGTTCTGATTTCTTCTTAATCTCCAGGAGTTGTCTGATAGCCTCTTACTTCCATCTCTGAGCAAGCAGCCTTATCAGAGGTGTGTCCCTAGGAAATGTAGCTTGTGTGTAAGTAACTTGTGCGTATTCAAACTGTGCTAAGGCACATTTGTGTATGTGCAAAAGGGTTAAAAGTTATCCAGTCTTTTTGGCTCCGACGCTATTCTCCTGGCTGTATTCTCAGAGACTTCTCACCTGCCTATGCTCATCTCCTTCCCTTGCTCCTTGCCCCATTGAGAGCCCAAAAGTCACAGAGATTATCTGTTGAAGCACCGTTACTCACTGATTCCAAGATGCGTTTTCCCATTTAAACATCTCTGAAATCAGATGCCTCATATAGTCAATGATAAGAAAGCCTTGTGTCATCATTTATTGTAGTTTTTTCTTTCTTAATAATCCATGCAGCTTCTCATAATAGCTGGCATCTTAGATTTGGTGAAACACAGTTGGCAAAAGGATAGGAAGAAGTACAATTCTTCTGAAAACTGATGCTCAACTCAATTTAGATTCTACACTTGGGTTTCTGGAAATTACAGGGTCATTTAACTAATAATAATTATTTAAAACAGCATCCCCCTGACCGGTGTGGCTCAGTTGGTTGGACATTGTCCCAGAAAGCAAAAAGTCACTGGTTCAATTCCCGGTCAGAACATATGCCTGGATTGAAGGTTCAGTCCCCAGTCAGGGCACATACAGAAGGCAGTCAATAGATGTTTCTCTCTCATATCGATGTTTCTCTCCTTCTCTTTCTCCCTCCCATCCCCTCTCTCTAAATATCATAAATATAAATAAAAATAAATTTAAAATGGTACCTACAGCTCTTATTATATGCTACACACTGAACATAGGCTGCCTCTCCTCTTTATAACAACCAGGAAGGGTAGTTTTCTTTAATTACAGAATGGAGAAACTGAGGGTTAGAGAGATTGAGAACCAGGCCTTACTTATGTGCTCCCCTTCCAGCCAAATGTACCATCTATATGCCCTTCTCCTTATTTAAAAACATTTTCCTGAGGCTGAAGGATACACATGGATTCCTTCTGAAGTCCTCCCACCAGAGGCCTCCCTCAATCACAGTCACATATTATTACAGCAAATAATGCCTACTTTACCAACTGCCTGGAGGTTACCAGCAAGAGAGCTCAACCTGAGGCCACCTGTAGCTTCAGCTATATGCTTTGCACAGATCATTATAAAATACGGTGTAGGCTACATCTTTGGGTGAAGTGGAGAGTGGCAGCTTGGTGCAAGAGCAGATGTCAGAGGATAAGGAGTAAGGAAGAAGTAGGCAAATGGCAGTAGAGCTGCACCTGGCTAAAGAGGGATTCTAAGGTAAGGGAGTGTGTGAACCATCGGCCAGTTGCCTATAAAATGCTGCATAGGCAGCTCCCATCAGGAGGTGCCCATAACAGTCTTCGAAATAGATCCTCTAAAATAGTAATGCCATTAAATATTCTCCTTATGTTTATGAGATTTGTCTCACATTCAATACATTTGACTCATTACTTTCATACATTGCTGAGGAGAGAAAAGTATTTCTGGAAGACAGTTTGGCAATGTGTTTAAAGAGAGCCTAAAATTGTTTTCATGCTCTTTGACCAAGAAACTCCAATTTCTAGGAATTTATACTGGAGAAATCATTGGAGAGACACACAACTATTTCAGTACTACAGTCTTTATTGTAGTGTTGTTAAAATAGCCCCAAACAACAACTTAAAGGCCCAAATAAAAGGGAAAAACTTTATTTGTTTATAGTACCTATTTACAGTTAAATATGACCATTAAAAAAAATTTTTAAGACTACTTAGTAAAATGGGAAGATGTCCAGGACATAATGTTGAGTGAAAATAGAAGGTTATAAGCAACAATGTATGACATGACCCAGTGTTGCTGAGTTTATTATGTACAAAGAAAAAGACCACACACACACACAAAAAAAATACAATAAGATATTAGTATTAGCTATGTATAGATTTTTTTGGATACACTTTTCAGAACTTTACAACAAATTTTATAGTGAAAGTGTATTACTTTTACATTCAGAGGGGGTAAAAAGGAGATATCGAAAAAAGTTGTCCAGTTTATTTTGTTGATAACATGGGAGTTATTTTCTTATCTTCAGGAAGCATGTTAGCTCTTCTCAGTCAATAAGTTTAGAGAAATTACCTATGATTAAAGAGAGAATTCCCCATCCCTGGCCGGTGTGGCTCAGTTGGTTAGAGAGTCATCCCATACACCAAAAGGTCGCCAGTTTGATTCCCAGTCAGGACATGTGCAAGAGGCAACAGATCAATGCTTCTCTCTTTTCTTTCCCCTCTCTCTCGAATGAAAATAAAAAATAAACCTTAAAAAAAAAAAAGAGAATTTCTCAGTATATTTACTACAGAGAGCAAACATTGCTTACTAAATAGATTGGGATAGGGAAGGTTAATGCATGTCTAATCTCTGCAGATCCAGTCTGTTCTCATTGACAGTAACACTCTAGGATCTTAGGACACAATCTCCTGGGCAATGAGAAATGAGCATTATTTGGTCTGTTTTACAGAGAAGAAAACTTCTGTACAAAGAATTATTGGTGCTTTTTTTTTCCCCTCTGGACTTATCAGCTCAATAAAATCAGTAAATTTATTCTTTGAGTTTCTGGCCACTGTGTTGACCTTGTTTCTTGTTGGTTGGCTATTAGAGAGTAGAATCCCCAAAATAAATAATATTCTACTATCTGTCCCAGAAAACCTTATTTCCAGAGATCAGTAACACATTAAGTTAATTAAAGCTGTTTTTCTTGTCTAGTCACAGACTCTCACATTCAAAGGGAAAATGCTTTATGGTTTTATATTGTCCCACTGAAGTGATACAATTCACCTTGCTCATCAAATATTTTTCAAGGAATATTATTCCCATGTACCCTACAGGAACTATGAATGAATGAAATGTATTAATCAAAAGATAACTGGGAAATTTTGGCAAAGGGACCAAGGGCGAGTACTGAATATATTAAAAAATAAAATTGAGACTAAAACAAATATGAGAAAAAAGTGACATGTCATAATGTAAACGTTTAAAGCCTTGAGAAGCTAGAAAGGACACAACCAATAAAACCCATTGGGAAAAGAGGGATGGGGGTGGAGAGTACAGTAGGCTTGTTGGTTGTGTCATTTATACTTGAGAGTTGAAAATATTCCTTAAAATTTACAGAAGTATAAGCATATACATTAATACAAATGCAAACACCAAGAAATAGAACACCCTTAATTTGGGTGGTGAAGAAGAAGAAAGGAATACAAGAGGAAGAGAAACATTTTAATGTTATTTCTCATAGCAGGGAACAATTGATAATATCTAAAGAAATAGATAATTAAGGTTATTACATAAGATTGTAATTATAAACTAACCACCTGGGAAAAACAATAAAAATCTTCCATCCTAAACATCAGGAAAAACTAAGTCCCCAAAATACAAAGAACAAAATTCATCAAACTGCATATTTAGAATGGACAGGTTTTATGATATATAAATTGTATCCCTATAACACTATTAAAACTGCAAATAAAATGACCACATAATGAAAAGCTTTCTTAAACTATGAAGACATAAAATATAAAATAAAATAATATGACAATTAAATCTAACATCTGTAAATGAATTAACTTGCTTATTAAATAAGAGTTGCAGATTGGCTCACAAAGCAAATCTCTGCTCTTTGATGTTTGAAAGAGACACATCTAAAACAAAGTAATTTGGAAAGATTGAAAACAAAAGAATGAGCAAAGTTTTTCTCTTAATTCCAGTTCCTATTAAATAGTCCTCATGTATCACAACTCAATAAATGTGGCCATCTGCTAGGATAGTGACTAACATTTGATGGTTATTTTACAGAGCACTTTAATATATACTATCTTAATTAAACCTCTCTGTAAGTTGATGAAAAAGATAATTTCATTACTTTTTTACAAAAAGGCGACCCACATATAAAACTTGAAGGTGACTTACCCAATTTCATGTAGCTATCATTCAATTACAGAGGAATCAGTCTTAGGTTTTCAAATGTACTCATCCCATTCCATTTTGTCAACATTGTTTCCTCAGGAAGAACAGTAATGGAGCAGGACATAAGAATACTTATGCAAATCGTCCTCTCCTTATAATAAAAATTGCTTCCAATATTTTTTAATATGCTTTATTGTTTATGCTATTACAGTAGTCCCAATTTCTTTTCCCTTTGTTCCCCTCCACCCAGTGACACTCCTCCCTCCAATAGCACCACCCCTTATTCCATGCCCATTGGTTGTGCATATAGTTTTTCTCAACATCTTCCTATCTATTCCACTCCCTCCTACTATGCTTCTTAATTCCTGTACCATCTCCCTCCCTTTCTGCCCTTACCCCTCCCCACAAAATGTTTCCCATACCTATAATTCTTTCCCACTCTCATTGCCTACTTAGTTTGCCTTTGTGTCAATTCCCTAGCTTCTGCTGTTGTTTGTTGTGATACAGTTTTCATTTTAATGTTCATAGTTTTGATCCTCTTTCTTCTAAACAAGTCCCTCTAACATTTCATATAACAGTGGTTTGGATCTGATGAACTCCTTCAGTTTTACTTTGCCCTGGAAGCACTTTCTCTGCCCTTCTATTCTGAATAACGGCTTCACTGGATAAAGTAATCGTGGTTGTAGGTTTTTGCTTTTCATTACCTTGAATATTTCTTGCCAGTCCCTTCTGGCCTGCAGTTTCTTTTGAGAAATCAGCTGAGAGTTTAATTGGGACCCCTTTGTACGCAATTCTCTTCTTCTCTCTTGCTGCTTTTAAGATTCTCTCTTTATCTTTAACTTTTGACATTTTGATTATAATGTGTCTTGGTGTGGTTCTCCCTGGGTCCAGTTTTTTGGAACTCTCTGTGCTTCCTGGACCTGTAAGTCTATTTCCTTCCCCAAGTTAGGGAAGTTCTGCTTCATTATTTTTTCACATAATTTTTCAATTTCTAGTTCTTCTTCTTTACCTTCTGGCAGCCCTATGATTCGGATGTTGGCCCGCTTATAGCTGTCCCATAGGTTTCTGAGCCTCTCCTCATTTTCCTAACTTTTTGTTTCTTCTTGCTGCACTGGTTGACTGTTTGTTCCTTCCCTATGTTCCGATTTGTTGATTTGATCCCTGGTTTTCATTCCCTCACCACTAGTTTTGTATGTGTTTTTGTTCATTTCAGCAGGACTAGCCTTCATTCCTTCCTCATCTTGTTTAAGATCTGCTGTTAGGTCTGTAAGCTTTTTTAGAGCCAAAGCTCTGAACTGAGCCCCAGAAAGATTTCCTATCTGCTGCTTCTTTAGATTAGATATTTGCTGTCTTGTCAGCTGTGTCACCAGGATCTCTATTATGATCTGTGCCATCCTGACCGTTTTGTGTTTACCTTTGCTTCCTGGATAGGGCTGTCATACCTCCTACACTAT
This sequence comes from Furipterus horrens, assembly GCF_987537825.1. NCBI lineage: Eukaryota > Metazoa > Chordata > Mammalia > Chiroptera > Furipteridae > Furipterus > Furipterus horrens. The sequence continues at coordinate 55,352,294 of NW_028327182.1, read as the reverse complement.
AGGGGGCAGAGCCCCATGCACTCGTCACAACTGGGCTACCTGTCTCACCATGGTGTGGCATTTTCTGTGGGGGGCTGGGGATCCAAGATGGATTCCTGCCGTTCACTCTCTGCTGAGAGACTGGCAGCCTCCTCCTCTGTCCCCACCCTCTCAGGGCCTCACAGTTCAAGGCAATGGAGGTCTGCCTTTCCCGGCTTTGGAATCGCAAACTGACGGTCTGCTCTGCAGCCAGGGGTGCTCCCCAGGCACTTCTCGCCTCCCCTTAAATATGGGTGTCTGTGTTTACCACTGTCCTGCCTTCATCGCTGCTGCTGCAGACAGCAAGCTTGAACTCTCCTCCCTGGCTTCACCCCTCCTACCTGTCAGGATAAGCACCATTTCTTTATAACTTCATAAGTTGGACCTTCATTAATTTTCTGGGATTTCAGGTTATTTCTGGTTTTGTGGTAATTGTATTCCTTCTTAGTTGTGAAAGGAGATGGAGCTTGTCAGTCTAGGCCTACATATTGGTCTGAAGTCTCCTGCGTTTGTTTGCTTCCATGTCCCAGGGAGAGCTGTCGCTCCTACTACATTGTAAGGGGCAGAGCCTTAGGTATTCGTCAGTATGGGGGGCCAGTTTCACCACATTGTGGCACTGTATGTGGGGGAGTGGTCTGAGAAGGAATAATGCTGCTTGCCTAGTACTCGCCCCTTTTCCAGGCACTTCTCCCACTTCCGCACCAGACTGGCACCCCTCTAGCTGCTGCCCTGGCCATTGTTCCCAGAGTGGGTGGGTCTGCAGATGTTCTAGGCCCGTGGGGGCCCTTTAAACAAGAAGACTCTGCTGAGACACCAGCAGTTTCTGCCTCCATCCCAACCCCCACTGATTTGCACAGTCAAAAGCAATGAGGCTTGATTTTCCCCCGTGCTGGGACAGTGAGCTGCGAGGTCTCGTGAGGAGCTGGGAATGCTCCCCAGGTGTCCCTCCTGACTTTTTAAAATGTGTAACTGCACTTTCTGCCAGCCTGCTGCTATTGCCACTGCTGTCACCACCACACGGTGTCCTCTCTGCCCCAGCTCCGCCCGTCCTACCTATCTGGATGAGTATTTCTTCTTTATATCTTTGTTTGCTGGACTTCCATGCACTTTGGTTTTCTGGAACTCCTGGTTGTTTCTAGTTTTGAGGTAGTTGTATTCCTTCTTAGTTGTGGAGGGAGATGCAGCACCTCTGTCTATGCCTCCATCTTGGCTGGAAGTCCTGCTTCCAATATTAGTGCTTCCTCGTTTTATGGGATTCCTAGGACTAGACATTTTATATGTTATGCGCTTAATCCCCACAACATCCTCATGAGTTAAGTATCATTATCTGCATTTTTACATTTGTGTTAAGTAAACTGCCTAATTACACACAAGATAAGCAACACAATTGAGATCCCAAATCAGTTATGCCTGACTCCGGAGTTTGAGGGATTTCCAGTGTGTTACTAACAGTGATATTAGTAAAGGTTATGGCTGGGAGAGTATAAAAGAACTTAAACTGAACCGTCAATCCTTAAACATTTTTTATACTTTGTGTTTTGTAAGTGGAGTCTGATGGGACACTGGAGCAGGAGCAGGAGCAGTGGAGATACACTCACAAGCATCATCTGCTGCCATTTCCTACTCGCCCCCACTTTGGCCCATCGCATTCACAATAGCCCATGAGGTTCTAGTGGACCTGTGATGTGTGGGAGTTCAGCCAGAGTAAGCAGGGGCACTGACAGCCCTGAGAGGCCACGCTTTTCATTCCAACCAGAACTTACATCCAATGCAGAAAGAAGGCAATGATGTTGTAAGAAACACAACCAAAGAACTCTATCATATCCTTTCTTTTTTATTATTATTTATTTATCGTTTTTTTAATACAGTTGTTCCATTTTTCCCCCCATTGCTTCTTATACTTGTGCTCTTTTTTTTTTTTTCACCATGAGAAAAAATTTTACTTATGAAAATCTGAGGCAGTACAAAACTCAGAAGTTCCACTTAGGTACAACAAACATGGATATGATGCTAAGTAACTCTAGTCTTTCCATAAATTGAATAAGATTTAAGTTTGACAGCACAGTAATCCTTCAAGCAGGAATCCTCAAATTTCAATATGGCTCTGTATATTGTTAAATAAGCAAGGCTATAATGAGCTATAGTTTTTGTTTTTAAGAATATATCAAGTGAGATGGCAATTACATGAAGTGATCTAAACAAAGGTGCTTAACTTTGAAAAACCCCACATCACATGGGTAAAATACTGATGCCATAACCAACCCATATGTCCCAAAGTTCCATTAAGACAATTAGATTGTCTAGAAAATAAAGAGGTGACTTTCCCCAGCTTGGCCTATTCATAAGGTACTGTTCAATTTCTACTAAAGCTTGCAGTATAACTAGCTCCTGTCAGGTAAGTTCTCATGCCCAGAAGAGGATTGCAATTCTGTTCATATTAAAGCCAGCAGAGGAAATAAGAATCTATAGGATGAAATTTTTTTAAAATCTGTTGGATGGGTCTCATTAGAAAACTGAGTTGTACAGGATTTAGGTTAAGACCATTTCAAATAATTTTTGAGTTTTAAGGTACTAACATCTTTTCAAAGATTGTAGCATGTGAAGAACCCACAGACAGACACTATATATTATGAACAAGGTTAAGAGCAGAAAAAGATCTTTTGGGTAAAGAGGGAAGAACAGTATAAAAATATTTACCAAAAAAAGTTTCAGAATAAAGGAATATTTACAGGATATTAAACTATTTATCTGTAGTCATAATGAGACCCCTTCGAGTTCCCAAAGCTTTTGCTTTCTTCTCTTTTCATTCTTGCTCATGTTTCTTCCATTTCTCCTCCCTGGTCTGGAGACGAGTTTGCTTGTAAGTTTTCTTGTGGAAACTAACTCTGTTTACATCCTCATTCTGAGACCGTCCACACAGTTTAAGTTTTCCTTTGTGTGGCTCACAGTTGAGGGGATAAGACAAGCTTGCTTTGAGATCAAATACTGGATTCCTGTTGGAGACTGGAGTCTGTGCTGTGACAGCTAACAACTTAAATGGGATGACAACTGTAGCAGAATCCCTCTTTATGGTCTTTAACTTGTTTGTCTCAAGAAGAGCGTGGTCTTTTGGGGTATTCCCAGATATGGTCACATGTGGAGACTTTCTGGCTGGGGTCTTGGTCAGTGAACGCTTGTACATATTATCTTTAGTAGCAGCTAAAAATTTGACATTCATTTTAGTTGCTAAGAGAGTGGAACTCCTGACTGACACCTTCAAACACAAGGTGCTCGGATCTGCAGTGCCCTGGGCCTGGTCTTGTGAGTGCTGCTGGCTTTCAGGAGTACAAGCCATAGAGAGTCTTCCTTGGAGACCAACTGGAGTTGCCACCACCTCCTTAGTGATGGGCTGCTTCTTCAGTTCTTTGAGTAAATTGTATTCAAAACGTTTCTTTTTTTTCTCTTAATATATTGATCAATGGACTCCATTGATCATGAAGCTGTAAAGTTTGGAGTAGTATTTGTAATTCTTTTATTTTTTCCAGATTTGGAAATCCCATCTGTGTAGACAGACTCTTTCTTTTTTTTTTTTTTCTTTTTTTTTTTTTTGGTTTTTCAATTACAGTTGTCCCATTTTTTCCCCCATATCTCTCCCCCACCCAGCCTATCCCCTCTCCCACAATCATATCCCTCCCCGTTGTCCATATCCATGAGTCATTTATACACATTCTTTGACTAAACCCTTCCCTTAGTTATCCCCCTTCTCTCCCAACCCCCTCCCCTCTATTAACTGCTATTCTGCTCTTTGTTCTATTTAGTTCTTTTGTTTGTGTTGTTCTTTAGTTTCCTGTATTAGGTGATATCATATGGTATTTTTCTTTCTTTTCCTGGTTTATTTCAGTAAGCATAATTCTCTCTAGTTCCATCCATGTTGTTGCAAATGGCAGGAGTTCCTTCTTTCTTTCTGCTACATAGTATTCCATTGTGTAAATGTACCACAGTTTTTGGATCCACTCATCTACAGATGGGCACTTAGGTTGTTTCCAGCACTTAGCTATTATAAACAGTGCTGCAATGAACATAGGGGTGCATAACTTCTTTTGAATTGGTGTTTCAAGATTCTTCGGGTATAATCCTAGTAGTGGAATCACTAATTCAAAAGGCAGTTCCATTTTTAATTTTTTGAGGTAATTCCATACTGTTTTCCATAGTGGCTGTACCAGTCTGCATTCCCACCAACACTGCAGTAGGATTCCTGTTTCTCCACATCCTCACCAGCCCTTGTTGTTTGTTGATTTGTTGATGATGGCCATTCTGACAGGTGTAAGGTGGTATCTCATTGTGGTTTTTATTTGCATCTCCCTGATGGCTAATGATGTTGAGCATTTTTTCATGTGTCTATGGATCTTCTGTATGTCCTCTTCGGAGAAGTGTTTGTTCAGGTCCTTTGCCCATTTTTTAATTGGGTTGTTTGTTTATTGAGTATGCTGTTGGCCTCAGGCTTCTCACATATAGCCTTGATTATGTTAAGGTATGCTTTCTTTATTCCCATTTTGCTGAGTGTTTTCATCATAAATGGGTGTTGTACTTTATCAAATGCTTTTTCTGCATCTATTAATATGATCATGTGATTTTTGTCTATCATTTTGTTTAGGTGATGTATTATATTTATTGATTTGCAAATATTAAACCATCCTTGCATCCCTGGGATGAATCTTACTTGATCGTGATGTACGATCTTTTTGATGTATTGCTGGATCCTGTTTGCCAATATTTTATTGAGGATTTTAGCATCGATGTTCATCAGTGATATTGGCCTGTAGTTTTCTTTCTTTGTTGTGTCTTGACCTGGTTTTGGGATTAGGATAATACTGGCTTCATAGAAAGAGTTTGGGATTTTCCCCTCTTCTTGTATTTTTTGGAATAGTTTGAGGAGGATAGGAGTTAGTTCTTCCCTAAATGTTTTGTAGAATTCACCTGTGAAGCCATCCGGTCCAGGGCTTTTGTGTGTAAGGAGATTTTGGATTACTGTTTCAATTTCCTTCTTTGTTATTGGTCTGTTGAGACTTTCTACTTCTTCTTGATTCAGTTTTGGAATGTTGTATGTTTCTAGAAATTTGTCCATTTCTTCTAGATTGTCAAATTTCTTGCCATACAGTTGTCTGTAGTAATTTCTAACTATTATTTGTATTTCTGTGGTATCAGTCGTGATTTCTCCTCTTTCATTTCTGATTTTGTTTATTTGGGTCTTCTCTTTTTTTCTTGATTAGACTGGCTAGAGGCTTGTCAAGTTCGTTATTTTTTCGAAGAACCAGCTCCTAGTTTTGTTGATCTTTTGGATTGTTTGTTTAGTCTCTATGTCATTTAGTTCTGCTCTGATCTTCATTTCCTTCCTTCTTCTTGACCTAGGCTTTGTTTGTTGTTGTTGTTCTAGTTCTTGTAGCTTTAGGGTTACATTTTTTATTTGAGATACTTCTAGCCTTTTCAGATATGCCTGTATTGCTATGAACTTCCCTCTCAGGACTGCTTTTGCTGTGTCCCACAGGTTTTGGACTGTTGTGTACTCATTATCATTAGTTTCTAGAAATTTCTTGATTTCTTCTTTGATGTCATTGTTAACCCATTCATTATTTAATAGCATGTTATTCATTCTCCATGAGTTTGGGTGTCTTTGATTTTTTTCTATGAGGTTGATTTTTAGTTTCAAGGCATTGTGTTCTGAAAAGATGATAGATATGATTTCAATTTTCTTGAATTTATTGAGGCCTGTTTTGTGTCCTATCATGTGGTCTCTCTTTAAAAATATCCCATGTGCATTTGAAAAGAATGTATATTTTGCTTCTTTGGGGTGGAAAGTTCTATATCAGTTAAGTCCATGTGGTTTAGTGTGTTGTTCAATGCCTGTATATCCTTGGTGTTTCTTTGTTTGATGATCTGTCTTTTGTTGATAATGGAGTGTTGAAGTCCCCTACTATGAGTGTGTTGTTGTTGATATCCTTCTTGTGGTCTTCTAGTATTTGCTTTATGTATTTGGGTGCTCCTATGTTGGGTGCATATATGTTTATCAAAGTTATATCTTCTTGATGGATTGTTCCTTTAAGTATTATGAAATGTCCTTCTTTGTCTCTTTTTATTGCCCTTGCTTTGAAATCCGTTTTGTCTGATATGAGGACTGCTGCCCCGGCTTTTTTTGCTTGGAATATTTTTTATATCCCTTCACTTTCAGTCTGTGTAAATCTTTTGTTTTGAGGTGTATTTCTTGTAGACAGCAAATATGTGGGTCCTGTTTTCTTATCCATTCCATTACCCTATGTCTTTTAATTGGAGCACTTAATCCATTTACATTTAAGGTTATTATTAACGTGTATTTATTCATTTCCCTTTGTACCTCTGTTCCTCTCCTCTTTTTTTTTCTTTTTTTTTTTTTTCTTTTTTCTTAGAACACTCCCTTTAGCATCTCTTGCAATGCTGGTTTGCTGAAGATGTATTCTTTTAGTCTTCCTCTGTCTGAGAAACTCCTTATTTCACCTTCTATTTTGAATGAGAGCCTTGCTGGGTAGAGTATTCTTGGTTGTAGGCCTTTGTTTTTCATTGCTTGAAATATTTTTGACCATTCCCTTCTGGCTTGTAATGTTTCTGTTGAGAAATCAGTTGATAGCCTTATCGGAGCTCCCTCGTATGTTATTTGCTGTTTTTCTCTTGCTGCTTTTAGGGTTCTCTCTTTGTCTTAGAATGTTGCCATTTTAATTATGATGTGCCTTGGAGTGGGTTTTTGGGGGTTCCTCTTCATTGGAACCCTCTGTGCTTCCTGAACTTGCATAACTTTTTCTCTCATCAGGTTCGGAAATTTTTCTGTCACTATTTCTCCTATCGGTTTTTCAATTCCATGCTCCTTTTCTTCTCCCTCTCTAATTCCAATGATCCTGCTATTTCTTCTCATGCTATCCTGTAATTCCCTTACATCTTGTTCATATTTTTTCAATCTTTTTTCATTTTGCTGTATTGTCTGGGAGTTTTTCTCTACATTATCTTCTAACTCACTAATCCGATCCTCTGCTTCGTTTAGTCTGCTTTTGACTGATTCTACTGTGTTTTTTAGTTCAGAGATTGAATTCATTTCTTCCTGGTTCTTGTTAATAGTTTCTATGTCTTTTTTTAAGCTGGTGTAGTTCTCTGCAAGCTCCCTGTAATTTTCTTGGAGCTGCTGGTAACTTCCTTGGAGGTTGTCATAGTTGTTTTTAAGGATGTCGAGTATATTGAGCTTCTTTACCACCATTGTTTTGAATTCCATGTCTGAAATTTGGGCTATGTCTATTTCATCTATCTCTCTTTCTGAGGATTCCTCTTTTCTTTTCATTGAGGGGCTATTTTTGCGTCTTACCATGTTGGATTCTTCTTGGTTTTTTTTTTTTATTTTTGGGGGGATGATCTGCTTTGACTTCCCACCTTTGTGGTGTGAGATTCTTTATAGGAGATCTGGGGGTTTCAGTGGTGCAGTCTCTTTGATCTCCTGAGCCTGCTCTTCTTGGTTTACCCTTTATGTCATTTGTTTATGCTGTCTGGTTATATTTCAAATGTTCTTTGGTAGGATCTTCCTTCTGGCTAGTTGATTGAGAGTCACTCTATCCACTTTGTCTTGAGTTCTTTTGTGGAGATGCTGTTAAAAACATAAACACAGAGCCCAGGCAGGAGACCCACACCCTCAAAAATATCCCCTACCCTCTATCCCACTATCGTCAGCCAACAAGCCAGTATTAATATAAATATAAAGAGATTAGAGCTTTTATACTATAAGAAAAATAGATAAGAGTTGTTTGGGGGGAGGAAAAATATGATTTTTGATAGAGGGGACGATAGATTTATAATAGTTGAGATTATACAAGCCAGTAGGTAATATTTACATTATATGTTAATAAAAATAGAAGAAAGGGATGGAAGAATGCAGAATGTAGTAAGAAAGTAGGATTGTATGGTATTGGATTTATATAGTAATTATATTCTATTTATTTAGAGTGAAAGGGGGGCTAAACTAGACACACAAACCAATAAACAACAATTAAAAAGGAAGGATGAAAAGGAGAGATTATATAGAACACATTAGAGATATAGTGGGGGGGTGTTGGTTTTTTTCTCTTCTTCTCCCTCCCCTCCCCTCCTCTCCTCCCTTTTCCTTTTTTATAAGGAAGGGGAAAAAAAAAAAAAAGGAATGTTTTTACTCAGTTCAGCCTTGGTTTCTTGTCTTCTTTTTCTGCGTTCCCCAGCTGGTCTAATGTGGCGGTTCAGAGGTTCTTGTTCCTTGCAGCAGTGGTGTGCGCCCACGGTGGCCGGCACGGTGCACTCCCTTGCTGCCCACTGGAGCCAGCTGAGGTGTCCTTGCGCGCGAGCCCCTGCACGGGCGGGGTGGCCCGAGAGCTTGCCCCACGATTGGTGCCTATTGTAGCCGGGCCGAGGTGTTTTGGAGCTCGTGCCCGTGCCCTTAGTCCTGCTGCGCCGAGCTCCGGGAGTTGGTCTCTCGCTTCTTAGGGCAGGGCCCCGGACACTTGTGCTCAGTGGAAGTGAGCATCTGTGAGTTGCTGCTGCCCACTGTTCCCATGCCGCAGCCACCTGCCTTCCCTCACCCGTCTGGGCGAGCATGAGCAGAGCCTGAGCAAGTGGTCTGCTTTCTGGCCTGGGGCCCGGCGCCCACTGGATCTGGCTAGGGGTGTCAGCGCACGATCTTCTGCATGTTCAGTGGACCCTCCCTGTGCCCGTTGGGGCACTGATCTTATGTCTGTTGGGGAGTGTCCGAGGGGCATCTGGACTCACGGCCCCACGCACCTGGGCCAGTGAATGAGGGCACTTCCCTATGCGGCACTTCCCTATGCGCGCCCCCACGACCCAAGGGTAGGGTTGGGGAGTGGATGAGCGCGCCTCTGCACCTGCACTCCTCAAGAACGGCCTACCACCCCCAAACTTTCCACCCCTCTCTGCAGTCCACTAGAGAAAAATATAAAGGAGAATTATGTTCTCACTTGCCCAGAAGCACGCTGTCTCCTGTCCTTCAGTGCCCATGCCACTTGGTCGAGTCCCATCTCTGCCAGCGGGCAGAGATCCGCTCTCCTCTGAACTCCTCTCTGGGGAAAGCAAGAGCAGATCTTCCAGACTCTTTCTGAATGTACCATTGAATCTTCATTACCATTTATTCCACTTTTTCCTGAGGACACTGTTCTCAACTCCTTGGCTCTCATCTGCTGGAAAATGAACTTCTGCAGCAGTTCTGAGAACCAGGTTTTCTGGCTTTTCTTCCTTCTGGAACTCAGCAGGATCACTTGTTTTTACCTCTGAATGATCCTCTTGGGAGTCGGGGCTGTTATGGACAGTCCCGCACCTTCTCCTTGTTTTGTTGACATGGCCAGATGCTTCCCTCTCAGCTTGTTCCTGGCTGGTAATCTGTACCTCGGTCTCATCACAAGAGGATGCAGAGGCCTTACTTTCATCCTGATGTTCATTTTCTTTTTTTGCTTGCTGTTTCAGGTGAGCTTTCAAAGCTTTTAGCAACTTGTCTGCCCTTAGGTTAGCCCCAAGGCCCAGACTCTTGGCCAAGTTCTGCAGGTCATTGTACTTGAAGGAGTGCAGCTCCTCCAATGAGGGGACGGTCATTGCAATCTGCAAAGTAGGTAGCCACACTGGGTATCCTCAGACCTCCACTGCACCGTTCAGAACTCTGGCACCACCTACTTGTGCTCTTATTCCCTGTGTTAGCCAATGACTTACACTGAAAATTATGACATAGAAGGAAAAAGGGAGATAGGGCAACTCATAGTTCCTTTTCCTTTCAGATCTCCTTCCTCATCGGTTAGCCAAAGTTTGAGAGTGTTGGTAGAATGTGCATGTAGCAAGAATTGAAATAAAAAACAGTAAGTTGATTTCACCTAGTGTTTCTGCTCTTCTGGTGAGAACAAAATACACATGCATGTATGAGCTATGAAATAAGAATTATTTAATTTTGATGATTTTGCATGTGAGTTAAATGTACTTATACTTGCATTTGAACTGGCATCACATAATATAAAGATGAATAGTAAAATTCATGCCAATAATTTACATTTTTCTTTACTTAAAATGAGATGAAATATCAAATGAACAATGTAACAAGTCAAGAGACAAACTGTCCTTCTTTTTGAACAAGTGCCCTGTGTTTTTATTTTGCACAGAGCCCTAATCTACAAATTAACTAGCTGGCCCTCAATAATATGCACAGACACACAAATGTGTAAACATGAGGTTTTGACAAAAAACTGTCCAGTTTGGCAATACATTTACATCGTAAATATTTGGAGATGTGAAAATTTAAATAACATCTCCAATTTCAAAGAAAGGTCATTCCCCTATGCTCATTAGTTCAACTCATTTCCATAGTCACACAATTTTGCACATAGAATGATTTTTCCTTGCCAATGACTGACTCTGAGACCATATCCAGCATGCCAAACGTGGCAACCTCTGTCATGTTTCACTAACGTGACTTCTTAGTTGCTGTATGTTCTACCAATGACCTTGCCCAAAGTAGATGAGGGTCTTAGAGGCTGACCAACAGTAAAAATATAGAACAGTAGGTGTGGTAGTTGACTTATTAATGGCCTCCCCAAAGATAGGTCATAATCCCTGGATCTTGTAAATATTAATTATATGGAAACAGGGTCCTTGTGGATGTGATTAAGTTAAGATGGGCTTAGTTTATAAGGGTAAGCCCTAAATGCAATCACAGGTATCTATAAAAAGGAGGCAGAGGGAGATCTGAGGACACACAGAAGACAAGATGATGTGAAGACAAAGGCAGAGATTGATGTGGTCACAAACCAAGGGATGCAGCCACCAGAGTTAGAAGAGGAAAGAAAGGATTCTACCCTAGAGCCTCCAGGAGGCTGTTGACAAAGTGTCTGTTGACACCTTTATTTTGAATTTTTGGTCTCCAGAACTGTGACAGAATAAATTTCTATTGCTTTAAGACACCAAGTTTTGGTAATTAACTTACTACTTGAAAGAAAACAAGACAAAAAAAGAAAGAAAGAGAAACAAAACAAACCCTATCTCTTAAACAGTAGAAAATTAAGACTGTAATAGCAGCTAAAAGCCCTGGCTGGTTTGGCTCAGTGGATTGAGCGTCGGCCTGCGAGCTAAGTGTCGCTGGTTCGATCTTCCAGTCAGGGCACATCAGAGAAGGAAAACTCTGACTCCAAAAAACCTCCGCTGCCTTGCGGCATACCTCTTCAGGGGAAAGGCTAAGGGAGTAAACCCCGACAGAAAATCCGGAGCCGGAGTCCCTAAGGCGGTTTGACGTTGTAGTCAATACCGGCAACTCCTGCGGCGCACCTGAAGCCAAGCTGTATTGACTCCGTCTTTCCCTTGGACCCTTCAGCTGCGAAGAGAGGGGGGGTCTGCTGCATGGGCAACAGCAGACCCTCCATATCACCCTGCTCAGACTCTGTAGCTTCAGCTTCACTGGAGAGGACACTCCAGCGTCATCGCAAGATGTCGATTCAACACGGGAGGAGACAGATACCGTGTCACTCCCGAGTCGGACTGCACAGCCATTCTCGGTGGTGCAGATAGACTCTTAAGAAGCTACACCATCGTCTCTCGAGACGGACGGCTGCTGACGACGACGACGACGAATAGCAGCTAAGGAAATTATATTTTATGAAAATAAAGACATTTATTGAAGAAGATACAAGATATAACAAATATTATACATAGGACAATGACACCTACACCCCCTTCAAAGTAGGCACCTTGGGACCTCACACAATTCTCCCAGTCGCCATGAGCTGCCCTGTCATATTTTCCTGAATCTCACTGGTGGTCTGAAATCTCTTCCCTTTCAAAGGTTACTTTAGTTTTGGGAAAAGCCAGAAGTCACAGGGTACCAAATCTGGGCTATCGGGGAGCTCAGTACTGCAAAACCCAATAAACAATAGTCTTGTCTCCTCTATTCCTGTTTACGAAGTCCATGGACCCATGTAGCAGAAGCTGAGAATCAAAACACAGTTTTATGCAGTCATATTACTCTATCCTTGATAGTTTGTCATCACAAAGAAAAACTTCAAATTAGTTATTAAATCACATTGGTATTTTGGAAGGACATAGTTTTTATGAAGAACACGCTTTCATAAATAATTTTGTAATGTGGAACTTAGATAATTATTAGCAAGAAATGTGTATTGTGACCCTTGTAACAACATAACACCGCCTCTCACATTACTCATTTACAACCTTGCTCCTATTAAACTTGCTTTCTTCTGTATATGCAGTTTTCTCCCTGCTTGACATGTAGTTTTGTAGCTTTGGGATGCTGATTTATACTGCAATTGTGAGTGCTTTGTATCCTTGTTAGGTTCATATTATTCACCCTCTGTTTTCTTTTTTCAATAAATAAATTTACAAAATATAGTCTGAGCAGATATTAGAGAACAATACTGACTATAGTAGATCTTTATAGATACTTGTAAAATTTAATATGAATAATAGATTTTATATCATTTGAAACAAAACAAAGAAAACAGAAAAACATATGGTCTTAAGGTAATCTGATATGTAAAAACTATGTTATTTGTATTTATAATGATATAAGTCATTTGTAATAATGTAAATAAGCTCTCTGGGAGGAAAAAAACCAGTCCTAGTTAGTAGAATTTGCCAATTTCTTTGCTGTAAATACTCCCATCATTGCTGATATCAAAGTATCTTTCTGAAGTCTAAAGGTACTGTTGGAAAGAGATGTGCACAATCACCTCAGGGTGACCCATCCCAGTGTGCTTCTTACACTCCAGAGCTGCCATCATCAGCCTCTCCATTCAGAGGAAAAGCCCACTGAGTACCTCGATCTACCTCCCCAAGTACAGGGGAATCCCATGCCAGCTACCTACAGAAGTTTACATATTCCTTTATTCTTTAAAGGGACAAATAAAGGCTAGCCAAATTGAGGGAGAAATCCATCAACTTAAAAGAGGAGCCCCTGGATGAGTGAACAAAACCCTGGAGGGGGAGTGAAATGATTTAGGAACAAAAAAGGGATTTTATTTTGAACTTTCAATTTGTATCCTCAGGGAGATTCAAGAAAATATTCCAAAAATACAGTAAAGATTATTTTTTTTAAATGCCAATTATAAAAGGAAGAAAATATTCTACCTTTAAATGTAATAGAAAAAACTCTTAGAAATTAAAAATATCTTCTGCTAAATAAAAATTTAAGGATGAAAAATAAAGAAATCTCCCATAATGCTGATGCAATGCAATATAAAAGAAAAATAATTTTTTGTATTTTATTGTATGAAAAAATTTTAATTACCACAATCTGTCAAAAAATATGTTAGATGTCATATATTAAAAATATTTTTATTTTAAAATAATTTTAGACTTATGGAAAAATTGCCAAAATAGTACAGAGTTTACCATATACTATTGCCCCATTTCCCCTAATGTTAACATTTTATATGACCATGGTACAATAATCAAATCCAAAACATTAGCAGTGATACCAGACTATTAATTAAAACTACAGACCTTGTTTGAATTTCACTGATTTTTTTTTCACTAATGTTCTTCTGTTCCAGTATCCCACATTGCATTCAATTTTCATATATCTTCAGTTCCCTCTAATCTGTGACAGTTTCTCAGTCTTCCTTGTTTTTAATTGCCTTCACATTTTTTAAGTATACTGGTCGGTTATTGTGTAGCACATTACTCAGTTGGGGTTTGTCTGATATTTTCTTATTATAAAGTTATGCATTTTTGACAATAATTCTACAGAAGTGCTATCCTGCCCATCTGTGTGCATCACATTGGGGGTACATAGGTTGACATATCTTCTTCTTGGTGAATTTTGACCTTGATCACTTGGTCAAGGTTGTATCTGTAGAATTTCTCCACAGTGAAGTTATTGGTTTTCCTTTTGTAATAAATATCCTGGGGAGACATTTTGAGACTAGACATAATATCCTTTGGTTGTTCATTTCTATTGGTTATCAATTTCTTAACATTCCCTAAGGGTTCTTAGGATGACTAGGTAATAACTCCAATAATGACAAAAGATCTAATTTGTAAATATTTTTAATTACTCCCCCCTTTTCCCTTACTTCTTTCCTAATGAGATTTACACTCCTTTCTTTTTTTTTTAATGTTTTTAAAACTATATTGTATTTATTTATTTTTAGAGAGAGGGGAAGGGAGAGAGAGAGAGAAGGAGAGAAACATCAATATGTGGTTGCCTCTCCATAGGAATTGAACCAGCAACCCTTTGGTTCGCAGACTGGTGCTCAATACACTGAGCCACACCAGCCAGGGCCTACACTCCTTTTAATCACATGAGGAAAGTAATGAAGTGCATTGGACCTTCACATTTGAAGGCTTATATACAATTAAGACTTTTATGGATCCAAGAAGGTGGAGGAGTAAGTGAAAGCTACACTAACCTCCCAGGACCAATCTGGAATTACAACTTAATTGTGGAGAAATCATCTGGAATAATCAACTGAACACTGGCTGGAGAGAAGTCTTATAACCACGGAGAGACAGAAAAGGCCACTTCATCACAACATGACTGGCAGACCATTCCCCTTCAAGTGGCATCAGTGTGACAGGAAGCAAAAGACCTGCATGCAGGAATTAATCTGCCCAACCCTTGGTGCTTAAGCCTGATGATAGATCAGAGATTGAATAGATTAATAACTAAAGGAGACAAAAGCAGTAGATCTCTGGTAGTCTCCAACAGGCTGCCTAGGCTCAGACTGGTACAAGATCTGACACCACCAGGGGCAGATCCAGGAAGTGCAGATCAATCTAAGAAGCAGCAACGAAAAGAAGAGTCACAAAAATGGGGAGACAGAGAAACAACCCCCCCATCAAAGGGAAAGGAGGAATCCCCAGAAAAAGTGCTAAATGAAATAGAGGAAAGCAAACTATCAGACATGAAATTCAAAACATGAATTATAGGTAAGCTCAATGAGCTCAGTGAGCTCAAAGAAAACTACAAAGAACAACAGGGAAACTACAAGGAACTTACTGAGAATTACACCAGCATAAAAAAAGGACGTAGAAGCCCTGGCTGGTGTGGCTCAGTGGATTGAGTGCCAGCCTATGAACCAAAAGGTTTCCAGCTCAATTCCCAATCAGTGTATATGCCTTAGTTGTGGGCCAGGTCCCCGGTTGGGGGGATGCATGAGAGGCAACCACAGATTGATGTTTCTCTCCATCTCTTTCTCTCTCCCTCCTTCTCTCTTTAAAAATAAATAAAATCTTTTTTTTTTTAAAAAAAGGACATAGAAGCTATCAATAAGACCCAGGAGGAAATGAAGAATACAATATCTTAACTGAAGAACATAGTAGAAGGAATTAAAAGCAGACTAGAGGAAGCATAAAACTAGATCAGTGAGCTGGAGGACAACATAGAAAAAAATTCCCAGATAGTGCAACAAAACAGAAGAAAAAACTGAAAAAAAATGAAGAGGTTTTAAGAGAGCTGCAGGACAACATGAAACATAACAATATCTGTATCATAGGAATTCCAGAATGAGAAGAAGAGGAGCAAGGCATAAAAAACCTTTTTGAAAAACTAATGACAGGAAACTTCTCTAACATGATGAGAGAAAACATCACGCAAGTCCAGGAAGCACAGATTGTCCCAATGAAGAGGACTCACAACAGGCCCACTCCTAGACACATCGTAATTAAAATGGCAACACTGAAAGACAAAAAGAGAATCATAAAGCAGCAAGAGAGAAATAGCTAATAATATATAAGGAAGCTCCAGTAAAGCTATCATCAGATTTCTCAATAGAAACACTACAGCCAGAAGGGAATGGCAAAAAATATTCTAAGCAATGAAAAACAAAGGCCTACAACCAAGACTGCTCTGCCCAGCAAGGCTCTCATTCAAAATAGAAGATGAAATAAGGAGTTTCCCTGACAAAAGAAGGCTAAAAGAATACATCCCCACCAAACCAGCATTGCAAGAGATGCTAAAGGGTCTGCTTTAAGAAGATGAAGAAACAGAGAGAGACAGAGAGGAATACAAGTACAAAGAGGAAAAATGATAATGAATAAGTACCTATCAATAATAACCTTAAATGTAAATAGATTAAATGCACCAATCAAAAGACATAGAGTAGTTGAATAAATTAGAAAGCATGACTCACCTATATGCTGTCTACAAGAGACGCACCTTAGAACAAAAGTGAACACTGAAAGTGAAGAAATGGAAAAAAATATTTCAAGCAAACAGACATGAAAAAAAAGCTGGGGAAGCAATACATATATCAGACAAAACAGATTTCACAGCAAAGGCCATAGAAGGACATCTCATATTACTTAAGGGAAAAATCAATCAAGATGATATAACCCTGGTAAACATATATGCACCCAACATAGGAGCACCCAAATATGTAAGGAAATTTTTGAAAGACTTCAGGAAGGATAGAGACAGCAACGCACTCATAGTAGGGGTTTTTAACACCCCCCTGTCAACAATGGACAGCTCTTCAAAGCAAAGAAACACTGAGGATATTCAGGCTTTGAACAACACTTTAGATCCAATGGACTTAATTGATACATATAGAACTTTTCAACCCAAAGAAGCAAAATATACATTCTTTTCAAGTGCACATGGGATATTTTCAAAGATAGACCACATGGTAGGACACAAAACAAGCCTCAACAAATTCAAGAAATTGAAATTATACCAAGCATCTTCTCGGATCACAATGGCTTGAAACTGGAAATCAACCTCAAGGAAAAAACTCAAAAACATTCAAACTCATGGAGAATAAATAACATGCTATTAAATAATGAATGGTTAACAAGGGCATCAAGGAAGAAATCCAAGAGTTCTAGAAACAAATGATAATGAACACACAACAACCCAAAATGTATGGGATACAGTAAAAGCAGTCCTGAGAGAAAAGTCCATAGCACTACAGGCTACCTAAGAGGGATAGAAGAACTCAAATAAAAAATCCAACTCTACAGCTACAAGAACTAGAAGAACAACAACAAACAAGGACCAGAGCGAGTAGAAGGAAGGAAATCATCAAGATCAGAGCAGAATTAAATGACATAGAGACTAAACAAACAATTCAAAGGATCAATAAAACTAGGAGCTGATTCTTTGAAAAGATAAACAAAATTGACAAGCTTTTAACCAGGCTCATCAAGAAAAAAAGAGAGAGGACCCAAATAAATAAAATCAGAAATGAAAGAGAAGGAATCACAACCAATATCACAGAAATACAAAGGATTTTAAGAAATTACTTGTGATGAACAACTGCATCACAAGAAATTTGACAATCTAGATGAAATGGACAAATTTCTGGAAACATATAGTCTTCCAAAACTAACCAAGAAGAAGCAGAAAGACAACAGACCAATAACAACTAGTGAAATTGAAGCAGTAATAAAAAAAACTCCTGGGGCACGAAAGCTCTGGACAGGATGGCTTCACAGATGAACTTACAAAACACTTAGGAAAGAACTAACTCCTATCCTTCTCAAACTACTCCAAAACATCCAAGAAGAGGGAAGACTCCCAAACTTTCTATGAAGCCAGTATTACTCTAATTCCAAAACCCAGTCAAGACACAACAAAGAAAGAAAACTATAGGCCAATATTGCTGATGAACATAGATGCTAAAATCCTCAACAAAATATTGGCAAACTGTATTCAGCAACACATTAAAAAGATCATACACCACGATCAAGTGGGATTCATCCCAGGGATGCAAAGATGATTTAATATTCACAAATCAATAAATGTAGTACACCACGTAAACGAAATGAAAGACAAAAACCACATGATCATATTAATAGATGCAGAAAAAGCTTTTGATAAAGTACAACACCCATTTATGATGAAAACACTCAGCAAAATGGGAATAGAGGGAACATACCTCAACATAATAAAGGCCATATACAAGAAACCTGAAGTCAACATCATACTCAATGGGCAAAAACTGAAAGCATTCCCCATAAGATCAGGAACGAGACAAGGATGTCCACTCTCTCCACTCCTATTCAACATAGTCTTGGAAGTTCTAGCCACAGCAATCAGACAAGAAGGAGAAATAAAAGGCATCCAACTTGGAAAAGAGGAAGTAAAACTGTCATTATTTGCAGATGACATGATAGTGTGCATAGAAAACCCTATAGACTTCACAAAAAAACTACTCAACCTAATAAATGAATTTGGAAAAATAGAAGGGTACAAAGTCAATATTCAGAAATTGAAGGCATTTCTGTATGCTAACAATAAAATATCAGAGATAGAAACTAGAAAAAAAAATCCCATTTACTATAGCAACAAGAAAAATAAAGTACTTAGGAATAAACTTAGCCAAGGAGGTAAAAGACCTGTTCTCAGAAAACTACATACCACTGAAGAAAGAATTTAAGGAAGATACAAATAAATGGAAGCAAAGACCATGTTCATGGATGGGAATAATCAGCATCATTAAAATGCCCATACTACCCAAAGCAATTTATAGATTCAATGCAATCCCTATTAAAATATCAATGGCATTTTTTACAGACCTAGAACAAATACTTCAAACATTTATATGGAACCAAAAAGGACCCTGAATATTCACAGAAATCTTGAGGAAGAAGAACACAGTAGGAGGAATCATAATACCTGATACCAAACTATATAGTAATCAAAACAGTCTGGTACTGGCATAAGAACAGACATATAGATCAATGGAACAGAATAGAGAGCCCAGAAATAAACCCAGGTCTATATGTTTAACTAATATTTGACAAAGGGGGAAGGACCATCAAATGGAGTGAAAAGAGCCTCTTCAACAAATGGTGTTGGAAGAACTGGACAGGGACATGCAGAAAAATGAAACTAGACCACCAACTTACACCATACACCAGAATAAACTCAAGATGGATCAAAGATGTTAATGTAAGTTGTGACACCATAAAAGCCCTAGAGGAAAACATAGGCAGGAAAATTTCAGATATCCCACATAGCAATATTTTCACTGATACATCTCCTAAGACAAGGGAAATAAAGGAAAGAATAAACAAATGGAACTACATAAAACTAAAGAGTTTCTGCTCAGCAAAAGAAAACATCAGCAAGATGAAAAGGAAACCAACCATATGGGAAAATATGCTTGCCAATGATACCTCAGACAAGGGATTGATCTCCAAAACAGATAAAAATCTTATATAATTCAACACCAACAAGACAGATAACCTAATTAAAAAATGGGCAAAGAACCTGAACAAACACTTCTCCAAAGAGGACATACAGAGGGTCCATAGACATATGAAAGAATGCTCAACATGACTAACCATCAGAGAGATGCAAATAAAAACCACAATGAGATACCACCTCACACCAGTCAGAATGGCCATCAACAAATCAACAAGCAAGCGCTGGCGAGGATGTGGAGAAACGGGACCCCTGGTGCACTGCTGGTGGGAATGCAGACTGGTGCAGCCACTATGGAAAACAGTATGGAATTCCCTCAAAAAACTAAAAATGGAATTGCCTTTTGAACCAGCATTTCCATAGCTAGGATTATATCCGAAAAATCCTGGAACACCAATTCAAAAGTGCCTATGCACCCCTATGTCTACAGAAGCACTATTTACAATAGCCAAGTGCTTGAAACAACTAAGTGCCCATCTGTAGATAAGTGGATCAAAAAACTGTGGTACATTTACACAATGGAGTACTATGTAGCAGAAAGAAAGAAGGAACTTCTACCATTTGCAACAACATGGATGGAACTAGAGAGAATTATGCTTAATGAAATAAGCCAGGCAACAAAACAAAAATACCTTATGCTATCACCTATTACAGGAGACTAATGAACAACACAAACAAATGAGCAAAATTGAACCAGAGGCAAGTTAACAAGGAGTAGACTAACAGTGACAAGGAGGGAGGGGGAAAGGAGGGAGTGGGAGTAAGAAGGGGAAGGGTCTAGTCAAAGAACATGTATAAATGACCCATGGACATGGACAACAGGGTGGGATTGACTGGGAGAAGGGATGGGCAGGGGGCAGGAAAGAAATGGGGGGGAAAGTGAGACAATTGTAATAGAAAAACAAAAATTTTTTGGGGGGGTGAAGAAAACAAAATAAATTAATAAATGAACCAGCAAATCCCTCCTCCCCCCACAGAAAAAAACCTCATGTGTAGGAAAATGAACAAAAGAAAATGTAAAGTATGAAAATGCAATTTAAAAAAAAAGACTTTAATACATGTATGACATTCAATGCTCAGGATTTTTTATGAATTCATTTGCTTTTCCTTTTGTTTGTTTTATTAATGCATACTATGTGAAATTTCCTGGGGCCAAGAGGCTGGGGAAAGAAGCTGAGAATTCCATCATCTATTACATCAGAATTTAAGAGAACTTACAAATGAGGTCCATCTTGGGCAAGACCATGTGGGTGTCCCTGCACCACATGGCAGGTGCTAAAGAATTATATGGAATAGTCAGGATGGATAGGGACACTGGGGTATGAGCTGCCCTACTTCAGGGGAAAATACCTTTACATATGTTGCCAGGGCCAGAGCCTCTTTCAGGGACCAACACACCTAAGGCACAGGGGAGGGGTCAGATAGTCTCTAAGCAGATGTAGAGGAGGCAAACTCTCTTCTGGCCCAGATCTAGCTGGATCCAGCACGAGGGCCCAGCAACAGTCAGGCAGGGTCAGGTGGCAGTCATGTCATGGAACAGTCTCTCCTCTGCAGTGCATTAATTGTGAACTTGAGGAACGGACTTGATGTTATCCAAATATGTTTTTTAAATCTTGTGTGCCATACTGTTTCTCTCTAAGAAAACATTATCTCATACTAACAGTATTTAGTTAAATATGTTACCACCTTTAACCAGTATTAAGAAATGATCAGTCACCATGGTAGAAAGCAATACTCTTGTCTTATTTACTGCCTGTGGTGGACAGCAAAATGCCCTCTGTCTGCACAAAGATGTCCATGTGCAAATGCCCAGAATCTGAGTGAATATGCTACCTTAAATGGCAAAAAGGACTTTGCAGATATGATTAAAGATCTTGACACGGGAAGATTATCCTGGATTATCCAGATTAGCAAAGTGTAATACAAGGGACCTTATAAGGGAGAGGCAGAAGAGTGAGAGTCAGAGAAGGAAATATGACCAGGGAAGCAGACATCAGAGAGGAAGAAAGTTGAAGATGCTACATTATGGGCTTTGAAGATGGAGGAGAGGGCCACATGACAAGTAATGCAGGCAATCTTGAGAAGCTGAAAAAAACAAGGAAATAGATTTTACCCTAGAAGCCCCAGAAGGAACTCAGCTTTGCTTGTTTGGGAAGAAGAAACTTCTCTACCCTCAAGGTTCTTCTGGCTGGTCTAATAATCAAATAGACCTGAGACAGATCAACAAGAGAAAAATAACCAAATTTAATACATAATATGTATGGGAACCCCACATACATGAGAGATTGAGACTCCACATGAAGAAGAGGTTAGGGGGTATATAAGCCATTCTGAACTAGGGATGAGGCAAGTTACCTTGAAGGCTTCAAACAAGTCACTTCAGCATAAGAGCAGAATAGAAGTTTGCTCTGCCCTATAGATAGGTCAAAAGAGGTTATTTCTGATAATTTCTTATTATGAGTAAAGCCCCTAATTTAAGTTCTTCTAGGTAGTTAAGGGGGGCAGAAGTTACTCTTGCTGTAGTTTCCTAAAGCAGCTACAGTTGCCTTAGGTTAAAGCAATCCCCATACCACAGAGGCACATCTGAACCCCCATACCAACATAACACTTTTAGTGCCGTAAGACCCATTTGGACTTCTGACCTCCAGAACTATAATAAACTCATGTTGTTTCAAGCCACTAAGTTTGTGCTGATTTGTTACAGCAACACTAGGAAACTAATACATTGCCTCAGAAAATTATTTATCCTTTTTTAAAAAATTGCCAGTAATGTATATTTGAGCGATATAAAATTTGAAAGATAAATTAAGAGCTGTTATAAAAATACCTGATTTTTTTTTATCTGTGCCATCCATGGCGTTTGGAGAGATAATATGTCTTTATTAATTCTATAAAATAAAATTAAATAATTGTATTATATATGAGTAAACCAAATGCCAAAAGTACTGGTATTTATTTATTCATAATAAATTCCCAAGACTCCATCACTTATATTATTTCAAATTTGCAGTAATTGAATATAGCAAGTCATTAGATATATACACTTTGACAAATTCTGGTTTTGTGTAATTAAACATGAAGAGAATGAGTGGGGCATTTGGGTCTGTATTTCTTATATCAAATGATAAATAGGTTACAATATTATTGGCACATAAACCAATATGCGTGGGACATTACCATTTTTATGCTTAGCAGTTTGAGATAACTGAGAGCAATTACTAATGATTTTTATTTTTTTAGAGGAAAAGCAGTGAAAAGAACACACAAGAAATTAAAAAGATATCTGCCTCTTTTTTATTTTTGATTGCCCCAGCAATTTTTTATTAATTGGAAGAAGTTTTTCCAAAATACACTTTTCTAACACTTTCTGAAGCAGTGACATTCCAGATAATGAAAAGCTACCAGAATCTACTCCAGATCTAGATGGAAATATATACATATATATAATTCCTTGTATTGCTGTAATGTGGACCTCTTTTTATTCCTTCCAAGTGCCTAAGGAAGGCAAAATTTATTTGTTACTTATGTTATTTGGTCACTCAACATATGGAGGTCAAGAATTATTAGATGGCCTTTATTTTCCAAAATAAAAAGGGATATGTTTTTATATCAGAAATAATTTGGGAGACTTCCGGCCAAGATGGAGGCTTAGACTGACTCTCTGTCTCCCTCCACAACTAAGAAGGAATACAACCACCTCAAAACTAAAAATAACCAGAAATTCCAAGAAATAAAACTACATGGAAGTCCAACGTATGAAGTTATAAACCAGTGGTGCTCATCCGAACGGGTAGGAGGGGCAAAACCAGAGAGGAAAGGTTGGGCTGTGCTGTTCGCGGTAGCAGCAGGGATAGCAGCGGGACTGCAAGAAACGCCAGGGGAGCAGTGCTGGTGTCAGTTGAGACCTGTCAGCTCGCGATTCTAATGCTGGGGAAGGCAGACCTCCATTGCCTCGGACTGTGAGTCCCAGAGGGCATGGGGATGGAGGGAGAGGCTCCCAGTCTCTCAGTGGAGAGTAATGGCAGGAATCCATCGTGGACCCCCGCCCATACACAAAGTGCCACAACGTGGTGAAAAAGGTCGCCAGGTTGTGACAAGTGCTCAGGGCACTGCACCCGATAGCGTAGGAGGTGTGATAGCCCCGCCCAAGAAGTAAAGATAAATGAAAATGGTCAGAATGACAGGAATAATGATTGAAATACCAGTCATGAAGCTAACCAAAAAGTAAACAAAGGAATTAACCAATGAACAAATAGAAAAACTTTCTGAGGCTCAGTTCAGAGCTATAGTCATAAGGCAGCTTACAGAATTAACTAAAGATATTGAACATGACAGGGAAGGAATGAAGGCTAGTCATGCTGAAATGAATGAAAACACATATGAGACAAGTGGTGAGGAAACAAAAACCAGAGATCAAATCAACAAATCGGAACATAGGGAAGAAACAAATAGTCAACCAGTGCAGAAAGAGGAAACAAAAAATGAGGAATATGAGGAGAGGCTCAGAAACCTATGGGACAGCTATAAGCGAACAAACATTCAAATTATAGGGTTGCCAGAGGTGAAGAAGAACTAGAAATTGAAAAATTATGTCAAAAAATAATGAAGCAGAACTTTCCTAATTTGGGGAAGGAAATAGACTTACAAGTCCAGGAAGCACAGAGAGTTTCAGAAAAACTGGACCCAGGGAGAACCACTCCAAGACACATTATAATCAAAATGTCAAAAATTAAAGATAAAGAGAGAATTTTAAAAGCAGCAAGAGAGAAGAATAGAATTATGTACAAAGGGGTCCCAAATAGACTATCAGCTGATTTCTCAAAGGAGACCCTGCAGGCAAGAAGTGACTGGCAAGAAATATTCAAAGTAATGAAAATCATAACCCGACAGCCACAAATACTCTATCCAGCGAAACTGTCATTCAGAATAGAAGGGCAGAGATAGTGCTTCCAGGACAAAGTAAAACTGAAGGAGTTCATTAGATCCAAACCACTGTTATATGAGATGTTAAAGGGACTGGTTTAGAAAGAGGAGGATCAAAACTATGAACATTAAAATGAAAACTGTATCACAACAACCAACAACAGAAGCTAGGGAACTGAAACAAAGGCAAACTAAGTAGGCAACAAGAGTGGAAAACGAATTATAGGTATGGGGAACATATAGCGGGGAGGTCAGAGGAGTGGGGGAAAGAGGAAAGGGAGGGAGGGAGATGATGCAAGAATTAAGCATAGTAGGAAGGAGTGGAGTAGACAGGAAGATGTTGAGAAGAACTATATGCACAACCAATGGACATGGACTAAAAGGGGGGACAACTGGAGGGAGGGGGTCACTGGGTGGAGGGGAGCAGAAGGAAAAGAAATTGGGACAACTGTAACAGCATAATCAATAAAACATTTTTTAAAAAGTAATTTGGGTTTTGTTGTCCTTGTTTGTTTTTGAACTTTAGGTGAGGACAGAGATTAGATTATTCAGCACCCCTAGATCATCCCCCCCCCCATTTTCTCTCTTTGCTGATCTTCACCTCCCCAGGCTATGCTTATGTCCTTACTTCCTATAACTTTCCACTCAGTGGCAGGCCAACCAGGCCGTGTTGTAAGGATGAAAGAAGCCATGGAGAAACTATGACTTGGGCTGCACCTCAGCCACTCCACCCAGGGCCATGAGGCAAGCCAGTCTTATGTATAGGAGGTAGCCATGTGGTATAATTTCCTAAATGTAGGGAAGAAACTTGCTTCTAAAAACATCTTCCTGTCTCTCAGTTTCACAGCTGGAGTTTCTTTTGTTTCCTTTAGATAGGTAGCTTTCTTCCCCCTCTGTTAAAATGCATTTTTTTTTTTAAAGTAACACTTTGTGGATTAGCAGGCTTTTTTTCATAGTGTGAGTGAGTTACCAGATTCCTTCCTGAGAGCAAATTTTGATGGAAAAAGAGAACATGAAGACCTTGATGGCTAAGGAACAGGAGGCATTTATGAAAGGAACTATTTCAGAAAGGGCAAGCTGTTCACAGGGAATCAACATTTCATAAGTTATCTTAAAGTAAACCTTTTGTTCAAAGTATAATGATATATGCATTCTTTATCCGTCCTTATCCGTGAATCTGGGATGCTGATTCTCTACCCCTCATGACCACCCTCTCCTGCACCTTCCACTCCCCTAACCTTCCCCCAACCAACCCAGTAAAGACATAACCTAGCAGGAACTCTGCCAACTCAAGAGTTAAAGATTTTAGCTTCAGCTATAGTTGATAGACTTAAGTGATTAATGCAGGTGGAAAGCTGTTATTCCAGGAACTGGAATGCATGACCAAAGTGACTCCAAGAGTTCTTGAGCCCCAGGGAGTCTGCAAGCGATAGAGATGGTATCTGAGCCATTGTGTTCCTTGAAAGGAACTTCCCTGCCTCAGATAAATAATTGTTCACCAACAGGTAAAACAGTAATAGGAAAATTGCTGCCAGAGTGCAACTCTTATCCAAGTAGCCTTTTTTCCAAACCCCTTACCTACCCTTCCTTCTCCTTATAAGAAGGTCAGCTTGAAATGAGATGTCAAGATGGTTTGTGACAGTACATAACCCACTATTTTCTCAGATCACTGGCATCTGAATAAAGTGCCCATAAAAATTCAATCCTTGTCTCTACTTATTGGTTCTGGTAGTGACGGGCAGCAAAAACGCCAAATTTTCTGCTTTCAGTCCCTCTTTGCTCTAAAGAAAACAGGTTGAAGAAATATTTCAAATGTTTCCACTAATATTAAAATGTATTAAATATGTTTAAATGTTATGTAAATATATTAAAACATATGTAAAGATTTGTTAAAATATTAAAACTAAATTGCATCATTTTACACTCCCTAGGATGGCTATAATCAAAACATAATAATAAGTGATGTGGAGAAATTAGAACCCTCATACATTGCTGATAGGGTTGTATAATAGGATAGCTGTTTGGGAAACAGTCTGGCAATTTCTCAAATGATTGAATGTAGAATTACCATATAACCCAGCAATTTTACTCTGAGGTATATACAAAAAAGAAATGAAAACACTTCACACAAAAATTTTGTGCATAAACTTTCATAGCAACAAAATAACTCATAATTACAAAAAAGTGGACTGAACCCAAAAGTCTGTCAGATAATGAATGGATAAACAAAACTTAGTATATCCATACAATAAAACATTATTTAGCAATAAAAGGCAGAATATTGTGATGCACACTACAACATGGATGAACCTTGAGGACATTATGATAAGTGAAAGAAGTCAGCCACAAAGGACCACATATTGTATGATTCTATTTAGATGGAATGTCTAGAATAGGCAAACTCAACAGAGACAAAGAGCAAGCATAGTTGCCTAGGAGTGTGGGAGGAGAGAGTGCCTGCTAATGGGTATGGTGTTTCTTTACAAAGATGATGAAAATATTCTAAAATTGATTATGATGATGGCTGTCTAACTTTTAAAACTATTGAATTGTATATTTTAAATGGGCGAATTGTATGGTATGTGAATTATATCTCAATAAAGTTATTACAAGAAAAAAAGAGTAACGACATAGAGGTTGAAATCTCTCCATATACCATGTCAAGGAATTCACAAACTATTTAATTCTCACTGAAGCTCAGTGAACCCAGAGATGTTGGATCCTGACACACATCTCTGCCCCCCACCAGCATCTAACCCAGAGTCCTGTGAACCACCCCTCCAACCCTCCAAATACCATAGACTGCTGATTTTATGGTTGTTAAAGTTCAACTTGCAAGGTTTTTGTGAAAGAAAATAAATTTTTATTTAGAGTGGGTGCATCTTATAAACTATATATATATAATATTTACATATTAAAGATGTGTAAAAGACTGAGCCACATCAAAATAAGAATGAGTCTGTCGGTTACACACAAATATTTGCTGAGCATTTTACTAAGTGCCAGACACTGTACTTTCAGCTGGGACAGAAAAGAACAAGACAACATGAGCATTTGTGATAATGGTTCAGATCTTAAACAATTACCTTCCAAAAGTGACAATATTCCCTCTTCCCCACAATAAACCTAATATCACAATCAACTTCCACTTTGGAACTTTTGTGAAGATAATAAGCCTAATTTTAGAGGCCAGATGTCTCTTTGACAAGAGAGGAAAATGAAACCCAGTGAAGGAAGATGACTTGCCCAAGGTCACACAGGGTTATGCCATTGAGCCAGCAACTTTCTTGAATTGACTGTGAGGCTCTTGAAATCATGTGTGTCTCACTTCCTGACCAATGGAAGATGCTCAGAAACACTCTGTGTTGTTGTCATTGGCTTTTCTTTCTAATTAGTGTAATGAATGTTGCAAGTCCAGCCTCCAACCCTGCACTAGTATGTTGTTGAAAGCTTGTGTTTCCCATACCCCTCCCCACCCCCTCTCCAGGCTGTGCCTTCACAATAAAGGCACCACACCCTGAACTGTGGTACTGTCATTCCCTTGCTTTAAGAAAGTTTGGTCAGATATAAATAAATATAGCTAAAGTGATCTTGGAATGTTCTAAAGGGAGATGTGTTAAGGAAGAGAAAATCTTCTTATATACTTGTATGTGCTCCCCACATTGCCCAACAAGGCACTTCTGCAGAATAGTCTTCAACAGCCACGTGTAAGGCACTGGGATCCAGCAGAATTGGCATGGGCTGCAAAACTAGACAAGTATCTTTGAATCAATTTGAGTCCGTTGCTGATTCTCTTCTCCTGGAACCTGTTTTCCAAATGACATTTAGTATATCTTCAGACCTCAAATTCTTCCTTTCCCCGTCCCAGGCCATTTCACAGAATCTCTCAATCTTCTCAAATAGATAGCAGTGAGATCCACTTTTTTTTTTTTTAATTTCTAAAGTTCTCCCATTAACTATCAGAATCTCTCTTGTGATTCTAGTTGCTTTATAGAAAAGACTTCTACTCAATTTTCCTCTGAAACCAAGTTAAAAGGCCTTTACAGTTGTAAGGGATAAAGAAGCCAGTGACTCTCAAACCAGTAGGAGATAATTAACAGATGAATCATGGAAAAGGGGCCAGGAAATGATTCCACAGCTCTTAAGACATACCACTGGGATCAAAAGGAGAAAGACTGTCATCACCAAACACAGAGGAATGGGAAGATGTAGCTAGATAACTTTGCAAATAAGTTGAGGATAGACCTATAACTAGATGTCGTCGTCGTCGGCAGCCGTCCGTCTCGAGAGACGATGGCTAGCTTCTTGAGAGTCTATCTGCACCGCCGAGAATGGCCCTTAGTTAATCACACCCTGAGTTAAGTAGTTAATCGTGTTAGATTGTGAACCCAGATTAACCAGTAATGGAGAAACAGAGGAGGAGAGGGGAGGGAGAGCTATTCGTATTAGTATAAAACCAGTGTTCTTTGTCTACCTTCCACATACATGCCCCTGGCTGGCTCTGCACCTGACTCTGCAGACTCATGAATAAATGCCTCACTTTGCTGCTGAATTCCTGTGTCCCGGTATTTTATTGTGAGCGTTTCTCACACAGTCAAGAAATCTGAGGGACAGAGATGGAGAAAATGATACTTTATTACTTCAAAAAGTACACAAGCCACCTTCCCAGATGGCATTCTTACTGAAATAAACTCTAAGAAACCTCTGTAAAAGAAATAATGAAAGCCCTGGGTTTGAATGACTTAATGCAACCATTTTGTGCTGATCTCATTGTTACCACTAACATTCACCTCTCCCCCAGTAGTCTTCATGAGGATGATCCTCTGAGGCCAAGTAACAGTTCTATACAATATTCCCTCACTTATCACAGCTATTACGTTCTAGACACCCCCACCCCCACAATAGGTGAACATCCATGAAGTAGAAACCTTACATTTATGTTAGTATTTATACATATTTTAAGGCTTTATAAACCCTTTCCACACTCTTATAAACCATTCCCAGTCCCTTATTAACCTTTCCCACTCCCTTATTAACCTTTTCCGCACTTTTATAAACACTACTTATATTCTTAAACATATTTTACACTCTTAAACTTACATAATTTTAGCAACATATGTATACTGTACTGCAAAATTCCGCGATATAGCAAAAAATCCATGATAAATAATTAAATATTTTTTAAAATCTTGCGATACAGTGAGGCCGCAATAAGTGAACTGCAATATATCCAGGATGAGCTTGTCCATTCTGCACATTCAAGTTCCATATGTGGGGCAGTTTGGGGATGTGTAGTGGGTTCAATGGCCCCACCCTGTCACTGCCCCAGATAAGCAAGTCCACCTGGAACCTGTGAATATGCCCTTTTTGGAAAAAGGGAGAATCAAGTTAAAGATCTTGAGATGAGTTCCTCTTAGATTAGGGTGGGCCCTAAGTCTAATAACAAGTGCCCTTAGGAGACACAAAAAAGAAGGGGAAGTGAAGGCATAGACAGAAATTGGAGTGATACTGCCATAAGCCAAGGATGCCTGAAGCCACTAGATGCTGGTAGAGGCAGGAGAGGATCCCCTCTAGAGCCTTTAGTGCCCTCTCTCCCCTGAGTTTTTGTTCTTCATTTTTGCTTCTCCATCTCAAGTAACTTGCTTATCATGCTTAAAAAATAACAAAGAATATAAGTTCTGTGAGTGCAGGGCTATTTGCCAGAGGCCTCTCACTAGTACAGTACTTTGCCCTTGGAGGTGATAAATAAATAATAGCTGGATTTAAATAATCATGTGGACAAAATAGCATTTGCCTCATGAGTACTGAAAAGTGGACTATACCCCACTGAAGAGTTTCTGAGTTCATAGATCTGTGATGAGGCCTGAGCATTTCTTTTGTCCCAAGTTCCCAGGTAATATTGATGCTACTGGTCCAGGGACCCTGTTAGGGTGGTCGGTGATGCAGGCTGTGAAAGAATCCACAAAAAGTATAAAGTGCAGAGAGTAAAGGTTTTATTCACTTTTCAAGAAAGGAGAGGGGCGTGGTACGGGAGAATACACCAGCACTGGGGGGTGGGAGTTTTGAGCATTTATTGAATTATAATTGGATTATAAAAGGGTAGGGGGTGCTGTTGTGAGGCCCTTAGGCTGTTGTGAGAAACGCTCACAATAAAAACTGGGACACAGGACTTGAGCAGTAAAGTGAGGCCTTTATTCACGAGTCTGCAGAGCTGGGCACACCCTCACAGCCAGGAGAATGTGCGCACCAAGTAGACAAAGGAAATTGGTTTTATAGCCTTAGCTTCCCCACCCTGAAATTGCCACCCTAAAGTGATTATCTTCTCCACCCTAAAATTTCCACCCTAAAGTGATTATCTCCTCCACCCTAACACAATTAGCTCCCCCTCCCCTCTCCTTCTTCCCCATTTCTCCATTACTGGTTACTCTAACACGGTTATCTAAATGCCCCTTCTGTGGTTTGTAGATATGCCAGTGCTGTCAGCTCCCTTCTCAGAGATCCTCTAATTACATTTGCCCTTAAGACCCTTTAATTACATTTGCCCTTTGTTACTAATGACTTTTTACTGGTTTGGGAGTCACTATTCCTTGTTTCTAACACTGTTGGGTTGGTTGTAACAAGAAGCTGCAGTTTGTTCCAATGTTCTTCTGCTTGTGGCTCGAGGGGGTTGTTAGTCTCATTCTGTTCCTGCTTCCAGTAATTTCCAGTCCTGGGACATAAGCTTAGGAAACTAAAATGGCAGTCATGTTTAACAAAGTCATAGGCCTGCTCAGCAAATGGTGCCACGATAGCAAATGGTGCTGACTTTATCCTTTCAAACCCCACTTTGAGAACCACTGGCTGTAAAAAAAATAATAATAATAACATAAGCAGAGCCCCTTTAAAATGAAGCTGGAGCTGCCATCCCAGAGGAACTGCCTTGAGTATCTTATGCCTCAGCCCTTTGGAATGTCAAACCATGACAATATACTCTCTGGACTACACCTAAAGCAACGTTGTGCCTCAAAGAGCTGTTCGCAAAGATAACAAGGGAGACATAATTTTGACTCCTGGGTGTGGTTTGAAATTAGCATTGCTATGTTGGGTATGTTAGAAACAAGGTCATAGTGACTCCCAAACCAGTAGCAAAGTCATTGGTAACAAAAGGCAAATGTAATTGAAGGGTCTTAAGGGCAAATGTAATTAAAGGATCTCTGAGAAGGGAGTGGATAATATTAGCATATTCACAAATCACAATAGGGGCATTTAGATGAACGCGTTAGATTGTACCTCCGGAGTATCCAGTCATGGAGAAATGGGGAAGGAGGAGAGGGGAGGGGAAACTAGTTGCGTTAGGGTGGGGAAGCTAAGACTATAAAACCAGGTTCCTTTGTCTACTTGGGGCGCACATTCTCCTGGCTATGAGGGTGCGCCCGGCTCTGCAGACTCGTGAATAAAGGCCTCGCTTTACTGCTCAAGTCCTGTGTCCCGGTTTTTATTGTGAGCGTTTCTCACAATTTGGGGGCTCGTCCGGGATCCTCCGCCTGTATGTGGGAAGGGCTCTGAGCCAAGGTGGGGAGACGCGTCCTACCCGTTTTTGGGTGGCCCGCTTGACCCAGGGCCCACCCGCCTCAGTGTCCGGAAACGACCCGAGACTTCTTGTTGGGACAGCAGTGGATCGACGCAGGGGGAAACAAAAGCAAACACCGCGGCAACCAGGCAACCTCGTGCACGGGCCAAGGTAGGAAAATTGGACTTAAGTACTGCCTTGGTGGTTGGGCATCCTCGGGAAGCTGATTGTGCGTGTGGCTGGTACGAGTTGTGTGTGTGGCTGGTACGAGTGTGGAGTGCCTCTCCACTGGGTCCGCTGTCCCGTGAGGGAGACGGCCGGAGTGCACCTCCTCTGGGTCCGTTGTCCCGTGAGGGAAACGGCCGGAGTGCATCTCCGCTGGGTCCGTCCTCCCGTGAGGGAGACGCCCGGAGTGCACCTCCGCTGGGTCCGTTGTCCCGTGAGGGAAACGGCCGGAGTGCTCTTCCGCTGGGTCCATTGTCCTGTAAGGGAAGCGGCCGGAGATGAACGAAGCATCTCGGTCTGTGTGCAAGTAAGCGAGTGTGGAGTGCCCCTCTGCTGGGTCCGTTAGGTTGAGAACACAGCCGGATTCAGCCACGGGAATCAGCTGAGGATGGGAAATGGAAATTTTAGGCCTAGGGGTGGAGACCAAAAGTAAGGAAGAACAGACAATGGTAAATTATTGTTGTTTCCTTTGGCCAAAGGAACCCATTTAGGGGAAATCTGTCTTCTAGCCCCGATTTGGGTCTGATGAATGTTGGGTTTGTTAAGCCCTGGTCTTATATTTGTGTTCAGCTTTTTTGGATTATTTGTTTGTTTGTTTGTTTTTGGAGAGAGAAGAGGGGGCATCGCTGTGTGGTTGCCTCTCGCTCGTGCCCCAGTTGGGGACCTGGCATGTGGCCTGGTCGTGTGCCCTGACTGGGAGTTGAACCGGCGACACTTGGTTCGCGGGCTGGTGCTTGGTCCACTGGGTCACAACAGCCAGGGCCAGGCATCAGCCTTTAAGGAAGAGAGGGAATATACTCTCTGCTGATCACCACCTACCAGCAGATCTGCAGGTCTCTTCCCAGTAAAAAAGAAAAAGATAAGGCCTGGGACCCTCTGTCCTGTCTCCCATTGCCTTATAGCCCTGGCCAGCCGGCAGCCAACTGGACAGAGGCACCGTGGACGGACAGTACAGATGAAAGAGGCCAGGAACACCTAGCAGATACCCCACCAGTATCCGCCCCCATGGCAACTTATCTAAATTAAGAAAGGAATTGAAACAATGTAAGCAAGACCTAAAGAACTTCCCCGTTCCCTCAGAGCAGCCGGTTTCCCCTTAGGGAAGTCTCCAGGGGTCCAGGACATATTAGATATGTCAAATGCTCCTTCAACAAGCACTGAAGTTAGAAACTTCAAACGCAATATGAAGCGCTTGGTAAAGGACCCCCTTGGACTGGCAGAATAATTAGATCAGTTCCCCGGACCCAGCATATACATGTGGACAGAATTAATGTCTATACTAGACATCTTCAGTGGGGAAGAGAAGGGAGTGATCAGACGGGCTGCTATGAGGATATGGGAAAGGGAACATCCCCCCGGTCAGGAAATTGTCCCGGCCTAACAGAAGTTTCCCAGTATAGACCCTGATTGGGATAACAGGCTGGAGGCTAGGGCTCAAATGAAAGACCTTAGGAGCTTCGTCATCAGGGAAATCAAGGAGTCCGTTCCCCATGCACAGAATGTCTCCAAGGCATTCGAAATACAGCTCCATCGGATCCCTGCAGAAGCTCAGGGACAAAATGAGGAAGTATTCTGGTCTAAACCCAGAGAATGCTGTGGGACAGGGACTCTTAAAAGTCACCATTGTAACAGAAACTGGCCAAATATTTGTAAGAAATTGCAAAAAGTAAGTGAATGGGCCAATTAAAGCCACTGAAAAACTCTTCAGGGAAGCTCAGAAAGTGTATGTTAGAAGAGAGGAGGAGAATGAGGAAGTAGCCCTCTTTAACTCTCTAAATCCGGGAGACAAAGGAACTGTTTTGGCGCCAAACTGCGCCCAGGTAAAGGCGCCTCCCGTGGCACCACCCCTTCCACAGGTAGGGGCGGTTCCCACAGCACAGCCCTCTCCCCAGGTAGGGGCGGTTCCGCGGCCGCATCGGAGGCTCCTGGGGCGCAGCCCCCTCTGCAGGTGAGCGTGGCTTCTGCAGTGCCCACCCGTCTGCAGATTCAAGGGACTTCCCTCTCAGCACGCCTTTTGGTTATGGCCTCTGAAGTGACTGCAAAGCCAATGACTCCACTTCTGCAGGAGGAGAAATGGGTCTCTCCCTCCAGAGCCTGCATGAAGGTTGTGATTTGGACACTAAGTCTCATAGGTATACTGCCATTTAGGGTAAGCCACATGAGTACTCCACCATGGTGGATAAGTCATGTGGGTTTGCCACCATCTTGTGGGTGGTACTTATGGGTGCCACCGTCTTCAAAGATGCTGCATGTAATGCTGCCGCCATCTTTGAAGTGGGCAAAATGGTGGGTTAGATATGCTCTTAATGTGATGTGCTTTGTTTGCAAAATGGTATATGTCTAAACATTCAAGTCATTGCTGCATGACAGGTGTTTGCAAGGTCTAAGCTTCAGAAAACTGCAGAATATCTACAAATCTGGGGAAATTTTAGCTGCTAAATACTGAGTTTGGGTAGAGTCCTTTACAGTGTGGAAAAGAATTGGAAATGGGTTATGGTTAAATCTGAATGGGTAAATATATGGAAAGTTTGTGAATGTTGCAGAAAGTCTGTGGAAAGTCATAAAAATGTATAGAAAGGTTGTGAAAGTTTTTAAACCTGGGAAAAGGGAAACCTCAACTACTTGTGGTCTAATTGTATGGTTACTGTACCTCTGTATTGGCATTAAGCCATTGGGGACCTATGAAAGGTCATTTGGAATTCCCTGTATTGGTTTGGCATTTAGCTGTTGGAGACCTAGAATTCTCTGAGGCCTAGGAAGAATCTGGAATTCTCTGTATTGGTACTGGCCATATAATCTGAAAGGAAAATTGAGGTTTCCCAGAGAAAATTAAAAAAACTTCACATGTAGGAAAGTGAACAAAAGAAAGTATAAGGCATGGAAATGCAATTTTAGGGAATATTAGAAGGACAAGAATTTTCCTTCACACTGTATATTTTTCTCCCTACCTGATCCCTCCAGAACTTGGCAATTTAAAGAAGTAAGTAATTACATTAGGTTTCTTTGCATAAAACTAAAAAGAAAGTTGCTAATGGTGGTTATGTCAGCCGAGGCTTTGACTAGAATGTCATGCCTGAAGCAGGCATGCTTAGGCTAGTGAAAGCCCATGAGGGAAAGACCTAGCACCTTGGGTGGTTGTGCGGTCCATGGCAATCTTTCTAGGGAAAAAAACGAAGATTGCTTCCCTAATAAATGGCTAGGAAGAAACTTAAGGCACAATGGAAAACCCAAAGGATTTGGGAAAGCATGGGTTTTACAGGCAAGGCCAGATGGCAGGTGTGTGGCTCAGCTTCTTGCCCAGGGGGCAGACTGAAGGTCAACCTGAAGAGTCTTTGTATAAGTTCCAGCAAAGCAGACTTAAAAAAAATCTTATGTGGTCAATCACTGCTCTTGTTGTGTTTATGCAAATGAACAGGCTAAATTAAAACTGGACTTAATGCAGTCCCTTTAATGACAAGGAGGGTAATCTTAGGGAGAAAAATCATGATTTGAGGAAAATCACAATGCTCAGTGGTAGACTATAAACTAGTGCAGCTAACTGTGTCTATAAAGTTCATTTTAATTCAAAGTTTGTTTTCATTCGAAAGTTAAAACAGGTCTGTGATATCAACAATGCTTAATTTACAGGCAAGAAGAATGTCAAATGCCTTGCAACTGGATGTCTTCCCAATAAGACAGTCTTGCAAATTTAAAGACTGGTTTGTGAATTGTGTTGTGTGAATAAACATGTGTGTGTTCTTTCTGTTTTCATAGGATATAAGCCTATAATCTCATTACCTGAGTGATTGTCTGTACATAGAAGCCTCACTTAAGAAGCCCATCTGCATTGCTGCCTCCTGAGACTCAACAGTTTGGCTGAACTAAGTGGTTGGGTTGGCGAAGTATGGGTTGGTCAGTGGGCTTCACTTTAAACTGGTCTCTCTTTTGCTTAAAATAACTTTCACCAAGGAGCTCCTTCCCGAAACTGCCAGCCTCTCCAGTGCAACCCTCTTCTTCTGACACTGAACAAGCCACAGACCTTAAGTCAGGAACCCCATGTGGCTGCCAGAGTTTATGGCCTAAAAGCTAATGTATCTGACATAAATCCAGTAGGGTGGCTAGGTCTTCACTTAGTGACAACTACTCCTTCCCTAGAAAATCTAACTTCTCTCAGCTACACCTCAGAAAAGACTCCAGAATAATCCAGCCAAGGTAAAAGTTTTTAAGGTATTAGATCTCAGACAAACCTTAGAGATAGAGACTGGGTACGGAGACGCAAATGCTTGGGTAGAATGGGTCAAATTTGCTGTTAATTCCCTGAATAAAAGCAACTGTTATGCTTGTACCACAGGGAGACCCCAGGCACAAGTCGTACCATTTCCACTAGGCTGGGACTCTGACCCCTCGGGAATGGCCTGTATGCTCGCTCTCTACCAGGATGAGAATGCATGGGGAAATGGGACTTGCAGAAGCTTGTCTCTCCTCTTCCCTCTATAAGGAGTAATGGGACTCAATCCCTCCCTTCATACTCAGTGGGGCCCATGAATTACTCTTCTTGCCTCTCTAGGTGGGAAGCGAATTCGGGTACCCCTGCGGAAGAACTCCGAACATGCACTCATACCAGAAATGCGAGCCACCTTCACAGTGGGGCCGGCGACTATATTCCCC
Organism: Furipterus horrens; assembly: GCF_987537825.1. NCBI lineage: Eukaryota > Metazoa > Chordata > Mammalia > Chiroptera > Furipteridae > Furipterus > Furipterus horrens. The sequence goes on along the minus strand of NW_028327182.1, from coordinate 55,315,764 downwards.
TCCAAGTCCCCAGAGCAGATGTCTGGTGGTATTGTGGGCAAAGGAGTCTCTGGAAAATCCTACCTGACAGGTGGAGTGGAACCTGTGCCCTGGTTCAATTGGCTATCCCATTTACCCTAGCATTTCCAAAACTGGTCCAGACTAGACTGCCCCTGTTAGGGAAAAGAGGTCAGTGGTGCCTGGTGGATCCTTTGATCCTCATATCTATATTGACGCAATTGGGGTCCCCAGAGGAGTTCCAAATGAGTTTAAAGCTAGAAATCAAATAGCAGCAGGGTTTGAGTCAGTGCTCTTCTGTTGATTTATTTATTAAATGCCACCAGTTGAGTGGCTTGGGAGAACAGGATGGCACTGGATATGATGCTGGCAGAAAAGGGAGGTGTATGTGTAATGCTTGGGGGGCAGTGTTGCACCTTTATCCCTAATAATACAGCCCCTGATGAATCTATCACTAAGGCTCTGCAGGGACTAACTACCTTAGCAAATAAGCTAGCAGAAAACTCAGGTATTGACAATCCCATAACAGAATGGTTAGAAAATTGGTTTGGCAACTGGAAAGGAATAATCTCATCAGCTCTGGTATCCCTCATAGTGGTAACAGGCGTCCTCACAGCTTTAGGCTGCTGTATTCCATGCATCAGAGGTTTAGTTCAAAGACTAATTGAGACTGCACTAACTAAACAGATGCAGCAACTTTTCATAATCTCCTCCTCCGAGAGACCAAAGGGAATCCTAACCATGAGGAAGAAAGTCAAGAAATCCTCCTTAAATTTGGAGGAATAAATAGAATGGTTTGAGTAGTCAATTTTCCAAAAGAGACAGGGGGAAATTGTTAGAAACAAGGTCATAGTGACTCCCAAACCAGTAGCAAAGTCATTGGTAACAAAAGGCAAATGTAATTGAAGGGTCTCTGAGAAGGGAGTGGATAACATTAGCATATTCACAAATCACAATAGGGGCATTTAGATGAACGCGTTAGATTGTACCTCCAGAGTATCCAGTCATGGAGAAATGGGGAAGGAGGAGAGGGGAGGGGAAACTAGTTGCGTTAGGGTGGGGAAGCTAAGACTATAAAACCAGGTTCCTTTGTCTACTTGGGGCGCACATTCTCCTGGCTATGAGGGTGCGCCCGGCTCTGCAGACTCGTGAATAAAGGCCTCGCTTTACTGCTCAAGTCCTGTGTCCCGGTTTTTACTGTGAGCGTTTCTCACAGGTAGATATACCTTCCTTCCTTTTTTCAAATACCCTATGCCTTTGTCTCCTAACTGCAATATTATTTAGGTTTCTGCCTGAATCAGTGCTTCTGCATAGCTATTCTTTGTTCTCAAAGAAATGCTTATTGTCTCTCACTTTAAAAGGCCTTTTATTTTTAGGTTAACATGGGCAGGAACAAGAGTGCCCAGGGGACTCTTTGCACAACCACATCAAAATTACAACTAAAATATCAGAAATCAAGTGGAATGGAAGTCTTGACAATTACGGAATTAAAGGAACCACATCCATCCAGACTGGTAGCAAGAGCACAGACACGGAACTGGCTTGTTGCACACACACACACACACATGTGGTGAATAAAAATTTGGGAGGGGACTTCTGGCCAAGATGGAGGCTTAGACAGACGCACTGCATCTCCCTCCACAACTAAGAAGAAATACAACTACCTCAAAACTAGAGACAACCAGAAGTTCCAGAAAACTGAGCTGCATGGAAGTCCAACAGACAAAGATATAGGGAAGAAATACTCATCCAGACAGGTAGGAGGGGAGGAGCCAGGGTGGAGAGGACTCAGTATGGTGGCAGCAGCAGTGGTGGCAGTGGCAGGCTGGCGGAAAGCACAGTCACATGCTTTAAAAAGTAGGGAGGGAAACCTGAGGAGTGCTTCCAGCACCAGACCAGACCACACGGTTCACAGTCCCAGGGCCAGGTAAAATAAAGCCCCATTGCTTCTGACTGTGCAAACAGTACGGGTTGGGCCAGAGGAGGAAACTGCTGGTCTCTCTGCAGAGTCTGCTTGTTTAAAGGGCTCAATGGTCCTAGAACATCTGCAGACCCACTCACTCTGGGAACGACAGCCAAGGCAATAGCTAGAGAGGCGCCAGTCCCATATGGAAGTGTGAGAAGTGCCTAGAAAAGGGATGAGTGCTGAAAAAGCAGCATTGTTCCCTTTCAGACCCCTCCCTCACACAGAGTGCCACAGCGTGGTGAAACAGGTCACCTGTACCAACGAATACCTAAGGATCTGCCCCTGACAACATAACAGGTGTGACAGCTCTACCTAAGACACAGAGGCATGTCAAGATGAGGAGACAGAGAAGTATGGCCCAAAAGAGGGAAAGGATCAAGTTTCCAGTGGGAGAACTAAACAATGAGGAGATAGTCAACCTAACAGATGAGGAGGTAGCCAACCTAACAGATGTAGAGTTCTAAACACTGGTGATAAAGATGTTCACATGCTTGACAGATATGCTTGAGTATGGCAAATGCATAAGGGAATAAGTGAAGGCTATGCTAAATGAAACAAACAAAAAAAAAAATCCACAGAAAACCAATGGTGAAGGGAAGGAAATCAGGGTTTGAATCAATGATTTGAAACATAAGAAAGAAATAAACAGTCAACTAGTATAGAATGAGGAAACAAGAATTGAAAAAAATGAGGAAAGGCTTAGGAACCTCTGGGATAAATTTTAACATATTAACATTCGAATCATAGGGGTGCCAGAAGGAGAAGAGGAAGAGAAAGAAATTGAAAGCATATTTGAAAAAATAATGAAGGAAAACTTCCAAAATTTGGTGAAAGAATTAGACATACAAGTCCAGGAAGCACAGAAAGTTCCAAACAAGCAAGGCCCAAAGAGAACCAAGACACATCATAATTAAAATGTCAAAGGTTCAAGATAAAGGGAGATTCTTAAAAGCAACAAGAGAAAAGCAGAGAGTTGTCTACAAAGGGGTGCCTATAAGACTATCATCTGATTTCTCAAAAGAAACTTTGCAGGAAAGAAGGGACTGGCAAGAAGTATTCAATATGATGAAAAGCAAGGAGCTACAACCAAGATTACTCTATCTAGCTATCATTTAGAATGGAAGGGCAGATGAAGTGCTTCCTAGACAAGGTAAAGCTAAAGGATTCATCATCACTAAGCCATTATTATATGAAATATCAAAGGAACTTACTTAAGAAAAAGAAGGCCAAAATTAAAATGACAACAAACTCACGACTATCAAAAACTGATTCTAAAAAATAAAAACAAAATCCAAGTAAGCAAACCAGAATAGGAACAGAATCATAGGTATGGGGATCATTTGGAGGGTTATCAGCTAGAGGAGGAAGGGGGAGAAATTGGAAAGTGGTGCAGGAATTAAGCATAATTGGTTGGTACAAAATAGACAGGGGGAAGTAAAGAATAATAGAGGGAAGGGTGAAGTCAAAGAACTTATATTCATGACCCATGGATATGAACTAAGGGGGCTGGGATTGCTGGAGCAACGTGGGGTACTGGGTGGAGGAGAGCAAAGGGAAAAAATTGGGACTACTGTAACAACATAATCAATAAAATATACTTAAAAGAAATTTGGGAGGGATATCTCAGGAGTGAGGAGTCCCAGCCACAATCCAGGCCCTCCAGCCCAGGGTTCCAGTGCCAGGAACTTAAGTCCCCACAACTTCTGGCTACAAAAACCAGCTGAGATTAAGCCTGTGGAGAAAATCGCTGAAGCCCCAAGCAGTTCCTCCTAAACAGCCCACACATAGACTCACCTACTCAGACTTACTCCCTCTGAGCTTCAGCTTGAAAGGCCCTAGTGGTGTACTGGGAGAAACTGAAGTGTCTAGCACCCAGGTAAGCAGAGGCCATGTCCCTTTTCTAAACTCTCCCCCTACAGAGCCACAGAAGCGGCAAGCTAATGCCATATTTGAGACTCCATCAACCTGGCTCACACTGTCTGACCCACCTTGTAGATCCCCAGGGACTCCGCCCCACCCAAGTTACATGCCCACCCAAGCTGCTTTTCCATATGAATAGCTGGTCTTGGCTCATGCTGCAGGTCTTCTCACACAAGCAACAGCTGGCCTTAATGAGCCCCAGGCCTGGCACTAGCAGCAGCCAGCCTAGATTCACAGCTTGGCTTTGCCTGGGAATCTCCAATCCCAGCACAAGTAGCAACCACCTCAGATTGCTTTATAGCTCAGTCAGGGTGGCCCTGGGCAAAACAGAGGTTGGGGCTGACCTTGGCCTGCACCACCTGGAAAAACCCAGGGTCAAAGCACCCAGTGGATAGCTACACATCATGTTGGAGCACCACCACCCTGCCCCTGCACAGCTGATCCTCCATGGAGGGAGGTTGGTGGTAAGTAATCAAGGCAATCCTTGTAGCTGACTGGACTGGGTAAATTCCTCCTATAGATCTGCCAACAGCAACCAAATCTTAACTACAAGAGGAGGGTGTACTCAGCCCACATGAAGGGAACACCTCAAGTACCCAGATTAGGTGATAAGGGAGGCTGTGCCACTGGAGACTACAGGACACCTACTACATTAGGCCATGCTACCAAATTGGGAAATCATAGCAGCTCTACCTAATACAGAGAAACATACACAGGGAGGCTACCAAAACAAGGAGACAAAGAAATATGGCCCAAATGAAAGAACAAATCAAAACTTCAGAAAAAGAGCTAAATGAAATGTAGATAAGCAATCTATCAGTAGCAGAGTCCAAAAAACTGGTTATAAGGATGTTTAAGGGACTTAGTGAGGGCCTCAGCACCATAAAAAAGATCCAGTCAAAAAAGAAGGATACACTAATTGAAATGAAGAACAATTTATAGGGAAACAACAGCAGAGTGGAGGAAGCCAAGAATCAAATCAATGATATGGAACATAAGGAAGTAAAAAACAACCAATCAGAAAAACAAGAATCCAAAAAAACTAGGATAGTATAAGCAGCCTACGGGACAACTTCAAGAGGTCCTACATTCACATCATAGGGGTGCCAGAAGGAGAAGAGAAAGGGTAAGAAATTGGAAATCTAGTTGAAAAAACAAAGAAAACTTCCCTAACATGGTGAAGGAACTAGACATGCAAGTCTAGGAAACAGAGAGTCCCAAACAAGATGGATGCAAAGAGGCCTACTCCAAGACACATCATAATTAAAATGCCAATGTTTAAAGATAAAGAGAGAATCTGAAAAGAAGCATGAGAAAATTAGTTACTACAGGGCAGTTTCCATATGACTGTCAGCTGATTTCTCAAAAGAAACTTTTCAGGCTAGAAGTTGAGTGGCAAGAAATACTCAAAGTCATGAAAAGCAGGGCCCTACGGCCAAGATTACCCTATCCAGCAAAGCTGTCATTTAGAATTGAAGGGCAGATAAAGAGCTTCCCAGACAAGAAAAAACTAAAGGAGTTCATCATCACCAAACCATTATTATTTGAAATGTTAAACGGACTTAGTTAAGAAAAAGATCAAAACTATGAACAATAAAATGACAGTAAATACATATCTATCAACAATTGAATCTAAAAAACTAAGCAAACAAGAAGAACCAAGACAGAATCATGGATATGAAATGCATTTTGATGGTTCCCAGAGGGGAGGGGAGTGTGGTGAGGGGATTATGAAGGACAGATAGATAGTTACAGAATAGCCATGGAGATGTACAGTATAGGAAATGGAGTAGCCAGTGAACTTATACACATGGCAAATGGACATGAATAATGGTGGGAAGATTGTATGAGTGGACAGTGCTGGCTGGAGGGGGCAAAGGGGAAAAATTAGAACTGTAATAGCATAATCAATAAAATATAATTTTTTAAAAAGTGTGCCCAGGATTCCAAACTTCCTGAGCTCAACAGAAATATGACCTTGTAGAGAAAACTTTAATCAAAAGAAACTATCACAGGGTTTTCCTTTCTACCCCTGGCTTAATCTGATGGCAGGACAACTATGAAGCATGGTTCCAATCCTTCAAGAGCAAGTTTTCTTTCCTTCAGTCAATGCTGCATTTATTAAGCTGGGGATGATGAAACAAGGAAAGGTCTCTGATTAAAGAGTCAACAGGTGAGAGACAAGGCAGGGCTGCATTCACTTTCTAGAAACATAATGGGAAAGAAGGGAGCCAACGTGTGGCAGCTGTCAGCTCAATGGAGAGTCAGAGAAAAGGGGACCTTGGGGATAGGTTCAGGGGCTTAGCCCAGGATGAGCTGCTGCTGCCCATTGCTCCCCTGATTGTAAGTCTTACGGGGTCCCTTAGAGTTTTGAAAGATGCATGCCCAGGGAGGAAGAAGACGTGGAAGGAAGAGGCACATGCATGCTCCCAGGAGGAAGAGCAAGCCCCCTGGGTCCTTTTGCTTGAAGATTTTAAAGGCCAGGAATTTAGGGGTAGTCTTAAGGGAGGATCTCAATAGAATAGTCATCAGCTTTCCCAGGTGTGCCTTTTCTGGGTCATGGTTACCACTGATTGGTCAGCACCAGGGAAGAGGGTTGTTAGTCATTTCGGCTGCTCCTGGCATACAACTGAGGCCTAGTTGTTATCTCTAGGAGGAAAGGTCAGGGGTCTAAACCACAAGACCAGCGATATGCCAGGGGAGGAAAGGACTCCCTGGGGGCCAGGTGCACCAGTTTTGTCAGTTGTTAGGCACCGGGGGTTTCCAGCCTGGTGACCTTCTGTATCTGACTGTAAATTGCTCAACCAGTTTGTTCAGCTCTCTGCCTCAGTTTCCCCATTCCACTTGCCAAGGAATTTTCCTAGCTTCTTACTAACCTGCCTCAGAAGGGTAGGTAGAATCCTTCAGAAATGGTTTCTGTGGGTTCACACTCCAAGTGTAGCTACACATTATGTGTAGGCCAGCACACAGGACTTGAGCAGTAAAGCGAGGCCTTTATTCACAAGTCTGCAGAGCCCCGCGCACCCTCACAGCCAGGAGAATGTGCGCACCAAGTAGACAAAGATGGCTGGTTTTATAGTCTTAGCTTCCCCACCTTGAAATTGCCACCCTAAAGTGAAATTGATTAGCTTCCTCGCCCTAAAGTGAGAGGAATCAGCTCCCTCGCCCTAACACAATTAGCTCCCCCTCCCCTCTCCTCCTTCCCCGTTTCTCTGTTACAGGTTACTTCAGAGTTACGAGTTCATCTAAATGTCCCTATTGTGATTTGTAAATATGCTAATGCAGTCAACTCCCTTCTCAGAGATCCTCTAATTACATTTGCCCTTAAGACCCTTTAATTACATTTGCCCTTTGTTACTAATGACTTTCTACTGGTTTGGGAGTCACTATGTCCTTGTTTCTCACACTCCTGAAGAAGTTTTGTTTTCTCTGAAGTGGGGTCTTCAAGAGCAACAGCAAAATCACATTAGAACTTGTCAAAAATGAAAATTCTGGGGTCCACCCCCCCCCCCCAACCTACCAAGTCAACAGATAGGGATGAGGCACAAAACCTGCGTTTAAAGAAGCCCTGGAGGTGACTCATGAGCACTCAGGTTGGGGCTTCCATAGCCCAGGTCTCCCGCAGCCATCTGTGGCCCTGACCCTCGCCCTCTCCCAAGGGCCTTGGGTATATCAGAGGCGCCCCAGGGCTGGACACAGACAGGCCTCCCTCTGCTGAGGCTCAAGGGGCGATAACCTCTGTTCCCTGGGTGGAGTTCTGCCACCCCGCCCGCACACCTCCAGCTGCGCAGGTAGCTGGGCAGGGCCTGGAAGCAAAGTCAAAGGAGCAACACCTTGAAAAAAACTCCTCAGGTCTGAACTCCTAGCTCGTCAGTCGCAGGAAACCCTTGGAGCTGCCACCATGGGTAGGCTCGTGGGTCCGGGCTGGAGCGGCTGGGATGGGGTTTTCGGAGAGCAGGGGCTCCGAGGTCAGCGCGCTGCAGAGGGGGCGGAAGGGGTCCAACCGGGCTGCCACGCTGGTTCCCGCTGTCGCCTGTGGCTCGCAGACCTGCACGTCCAGTCGGGAGGGCTGGCACCGCGGGAGGGCTCAGGGTCGCGCGGCAGGGGCACGTCGCCGCGGTGGGAAGCGACCGAGAGTTGGTGGAGCTGGAGCGTGAGGGCTCCGGGGAAGTTACCTGGCGCGGGATCGCCCTGCTAGGTGGTGTCTTCGCTCCGAGAGTGCAGAGGCGGAGGGCCCAGAGGTGCCCACACTTAGAGGTTGCAAGATGAACGCAATAACTTTAATCGGCCCATATCTATGAGGAGCCCTCAGTCCTTGGGTTTCCACCCTGTGGAGTGGGAATGGGCTTGACTGCAGGGCTTGCGGGCACTTAGCGGCTGGTGATCCCAGAGCTCCTGAGGGAGTCCTGCCTGGCACTGGAGGAACTGGGATTGGCCCTTTGTGGCCCTTCTTTTTATTCTGTCCCTATCCTCAGACTTCAAGAGAAGGCACAGAGAATAGCTGGTTCTCCACAGGCATGGAGTGTCAGCAGAACATCCAGGAAACCAACTCAATGCTGTCTGCTTCAGAGTAAACCGCTCTGGGATGAATGCAGAAGCAGAGAATAGGTTCTAGAAGACCAGAGATCAGCCAGCCTTCTTCTCCCTTAAATATGGGGAAGACGAATCAAGTGATTCCCCCTAAATGGTGCCATGTGCGTGCCCAGGAAGGAATAGTGTGGCTTCAGGGGTCTGACTGTAACCTCTGGCACTGGTACTTCCATTCTGCCACTTGCTACTTCTATGATTTTGCTTCAGTAAAGTAAGCTCTTTGGGCCTGACTTCCTCAGCCATTGAACAGATGTATCAGTGTTGACCTTAGTGGCTGTGTTGAGGTGTGTAAGGGTGTAACACCTGTGCGAGCGCACAGAGTCTCACTGTCCGTGGTTCTGAGGTAACAGTGATGAGTGCTTCACATGTGGGACTCATAGTTGTGGCTAACCGGGCTGTTCCAGAAAGATGCTACAGGCTCTCTCTCAGGCACAGGCTGTCAGCAGTGTCTGCTTCACACACCAACTGACTCCTGAGCTGGAGTTCTGGATCCCACCTCTAACACCATTGGCTTGTCAGTCGGTTAACTTTTCTGGAAGGTGCTCTGAGTATTTGTTTTGATCTTTAGATGGCAAATACCTGAGTAGCATCTGTGCTGATTTACAACTTCCTTAAAATATTTCCTATCAGGATAGCTGATTATTGATGAATGAACACAGTTAGCTTTTGAAGCGTAGCCCTAGTGAATTTACTCTTTCCATTTTGCAAATTGGTTCTGAAGTAGGGTTTTTTTTTGTTGTTATTGTTATTTTGCAACTCAGTTTGGCATAGCATGTGAGTAGCAACAAAAAGTTTATATGCAGACAACAGTTTTATGTTTACTCAGATCCTAAATTTTCAATATCTAGGTTTAGTTAGTAAGTGAAACAAATAATTAGAAAATGTTTTTAGTAAAGATCTAGCAGTAACTTCCCCTTTTAAGAACAGATCTTTGGTACTTAGATTATGCAAAGTGGTTTCAGATCCCCTGGTGATGTTCACTTGGAACATCAGGTGAATTCAGCAGGAGAAAAAGAAGCAAAGAAATGGTTCACAGAAAAATGTTTGCTTTGAGCTAATTTCATCTCATGTATAATTGGTACTAATTTTTACACCAGGATCTTTCACTCACCCTAGAAATGGAGAGGCAGAAGTTATGACCCAATAGGAAAGTGAGAGATGTGACTGATGACAGTCAGAACTTTACCATTAAGGTGTAAGTTAGACTTAGTGACACAAGCAACAAGAATCTACAAGAATAAACTGGATAGAAAGTTGCTTTGGGGTGAGGATGGATAGCTAAACCTGGCTGCAGAATCTGGTTAGAATCTCTAATGCCAACCCTTTGCTTTAAAGAGGAGTCTGCAAATCTTTCTTGCAAAGGGCCAAAACGTTGATATTTTTGGCTTTGGGGACCATATAGTTGAGTGGTAACTACTCAACTCCACCTTTGTAGTTTGAAATACATAAACAAATGGGTGGAGCTGTATTCTAATAAAACTATATATGGCCCTGGATGGGTGGCTCAGTTGATTGGAGCATGGTCCCAGGCATCAGTAGATTGTGGGTTCAATCCCTGGTCAAGGCACATACCTAGATTGCAGTTTCCATCCCTGGTCGGAGGCACCCAGGCTCCCCCCCACCCCCCTTCATCTCTCTAAAATCAATGAACATATCCTCAGGTGAGATTTTTTTTTTTTTTTTTAATTTATGGGTATGGAAATTTGAATTTTATGTAATTTCATGTGTCACTAAATAGTCTTTTAAAATAGTCTTTTCATCATTTAAAAATGTAGAAACCATGCCAGATTTGGCCCATGAACCATAGTGTGCTGGCCCTTGCTTTAACATATGGTTGTGCTCATCAGAGTCAGGGGTGGAGAGAGGGTCAGTTTCCCAAGGGCTGTCTTGTGTAGTTAGGTCTCAGAATGACTGAGGACCTCTTAAGTGACTGGAGAGCCACCTCTGAGGCCTTTGTGGGGCTAGACTTGCTTTGAAGATTTTAAGTATTTGATCTTTCTCCTCTCATTCCACCCTACGTCCTCACCCACAGTTTAGCAAGCATCTATATTAAAGTTGTTGCTATCAGAAATTACTTTGGTGTGAAAAAACATAGATCCTGCTCTGTCATTTGCCACATATTTGACTTTGAAAGTTAATCTGACTCATAGATAGAGAGCAGGATGACAGTTAATGTGGTTGAGGGGGAGGTTAAGGGGTAGAGGGATTGAGCAAAAAGGAGAAAGGACTCAGACATGGACAACAATGTGGTTATTGCAGGTGTGAGCAGGGGACATAAGGGGACTAAATAATAATGGAAAAAAATACAATAAAAAAAAAAAAGAGAAAATTAAGCATGTGGAGGCTTCAAGTTCTCCCTCTCCCAGGGCCTCCAGGCTGATGTGAGAAATTCACTCACTTAAGGAAGAACACTTTATTATGTTCCTGACGCTCTTCCCCAATTCTCAGCCTCCTGCTGACCTTGTATGGGATTCTGGTGAGTTTTGTAAGTAGTTCTCCTGCCTGAGCATGAAATGATGGACTAGCCTTAAAGATGTGGCAGACCGGGCCTTTTAAAAATCCTTCTGCATTCTCTCCTCTTACTAGAGGCTCTTGGGTAAAACCAAAGAACAATGCTGAGGTCCCAGGGCAGCTGTCACTTCTGCTACAGGCTAGAAGCTGAGATGGTTCCATACCAAAGGTGGCCTTGGGCATCTGACCCCTGGGAGAAACTTCTTCCTCCCAGACAGCAAGAAGAGAAAACTGACATTGGTTCTCCCATGCTGACATGACTCTAAGTCAGTGGTCTTCAAACTTCAGCATGCATCAGGACCACCAGAGTGAGGGCTTATTCCAACAGGTTGCCAGGCCCTATCCCTAGAGTGTCTGTTTCGGGATGTCTAGGTCAGGGTTCAAGGGTTAATGTTTGCACAAGCTCCCAGGTGCTGCTGCTGGTTCTAGGACCACACTTGGAGAATCACTTCTCTAAATGACAGGCTTGTCCAAATGTTGACATTGTGCCCCAAATAAGATCATGGCTATAAGATCTTGTGCAGTCTGGCCCCTGGCTTGCGAATGATTCCATTTTTTGTTTACTTGGGTTTTTGAGTCACTGTTAGTCAATGGGCTAGTTAAGTCACCAGAAAAGTTCACTACTGAGACAGATAGTTGTCAGAAGATGAGTGGAAGCATGGGGCTGGGACTACACAGCCAGCTGTGTCCTCTCTCAAGGTAGTGCGCTGGGACACAATTGCATCTTGATTTCATCCCTGGCAGGAGAGAAAGGAGGTAGGTGTCCCAGGTGAGCTGATAAGGAACTAAAAACAAGGGTGGAATCTGAGGATGATGAAAGAATGAGAGCAGAATTATAAGCAGGTGAATGAGAACATTGACTCATAAACTGGGCTTGCAACACAAAGAACCAGAGAATTGCTGTTTTGTAATTTTGTCCCTTGGTTTCAGGGGCCAGAAGTATATCACTGAGGAAACTGACCAGGGTGTCACCTCATGGGGTTGATGTGAACAGAGCTGTGTCAGACAGGCCTGGCAATGCTTCTGCTCACTGCCAAGATTAGGTATAAGTGCAGCTAATGATTCACCAGACAATCTCAGCAGTTGGAAATTACCACAGTCAGGGGGGGAAGGGCTAGGATCCTCACAGGTGATTTAGTTCCTCAAGGTTGGAAACCAACCAAGGCCTCCCACTGGGCTGCTGAAAGGAGCCTCTCATTAGGTTCAGGTTTAGAGCCATCAGTTGTTGTGTGGAGCTTGTGAAACTAAGCACATACCCAAAGGAAAATGTGGTTTAAAAATCAGACTTAAAACTGGAAAATTCCCAAAATGTACGTACATAAGATAACTCATTGAAAGCTCTCATACTAAGCATTTAATACGTCTACAGTGGGGAGATTTTGTTATGAAATCTATTATAACTATCAGGAGGTGTATTTGAGATGTTCTTGGAGGAACAGACCTTTTTTTTCATTTAGTCAAAACACATAAGTTCACATGGTATATTTGTTTCCTGTGGCTGCTCTAAGGAAAGTACCACAAACTGGGTGGTTTAAAGTCTAAAATCCAGGTGTTGGTCAGGCCATGCTCCTCTAAAGACTCTCAGGGAGGTTGTGTTCCATATCCTCCTCTTAGCTTCTGGTGTTGACACCAGTTCGTGGCATTCCTTGGCTTGTACATGCATTACTTTGATCTCTGCCTTGCTGGTCACCTGGCCCCCTTTCCCTGTCTGTGTGTCTTCACCTCATCTGCTCTCTGTGCATGTCTGTCTTTACATGACTGTCTCCTTATAAGGATACTGGTCATATTGAATTGAAGACCTACTCTATTCCAGTATAACCTCATTTTAACTCACTATGTCTGCAGTGACTCCATTTTAAATAAGGTCACATTCTGAGATTCTGAGAAGGAAATTAGTTTTGAGAGGACATACCATTTAACCCAATATAGATGGTAATAAAAAATATTTTCTCTGAAATATGTATATCACTTATACAGAACTTTAGGTAGGAAATATTCTTCGTGTGTAAAGATGACTATATTGTAACTTGCATCCTCAGCCTAGGTGCTAAATTTGGTGACCAGCGTCTTCCCCCCAAAAGGTAAATGGACTTTTCTGGTCATAGTTTTAATTAGTTCTAAACGACAATCCATTCAATAACGGAATTAGTATGTAGAAAACACCTCCTATGTATTATATTAGGTGAATCAGACATGCTCACAGTGATATCATAGATTCAGGTAATTTACCTCAAATTAATTCTAAAAATTATGTCCATACTCTGTTCATAGCATACTATGGATCTGTGGATAAAGTTTCCAGGCAACATTTAGCTGTGGGTAATGTTTAAACTTTTTTTTCCAGCTGTTTCTTCTATGCATGCTCATTTAAAAATACAAGACTTGAAAAAATAAGTCACCTACCACTTCTGTGGAGAGTTGTTAGGTAATATATAACAGAATTTAAAATATGCAAGGATTTTACCAGCATTCTAGGTCTAGAAATTTCTGATAGTCTCATAATAGAAATGAGTCATATGCAATCTAAATACCAACTGGGGGAAAATGTGTATTTTGCACGTAGCTTTGTAGCCTGACTTCACACTTACCATGATCATAAAGCAAATTTTCTAGCCAAGATTTAACATCTAAGAGTAAATCTTTGTCTCTACTATTTAGGGTCTCTAATTGCCTCCAAAGCAACCCCTCCCCCAACAAAGGACCAGGAGATTGGTTCCTTTTGATTTGGTGACACTTGTGTGTCTTTGGCATTGTTTTCTCCTATCACAATAAACAATATTATTAGGGCTGATGCTAATGTACTTGCTAGTGTTGCCTGTGGGGTGTGTGCAATTTCCTGTGGTGGGATAGTGTTCAGGAGGCTGATAGCTGCTTCCCTTCTTATTTTGTTCTCTTATTTCTTTTTGGAGCCTACTCTAAGGATAAGTCTGTTTTCTATTTAACCTGAGATTATATTTGTTTATTCACTATTGGCAGTCATAGCATTTAAAGTAAGCCTGACTCAAAGTTCAGAATAAAGGATGTTCTAGAATAAAAGACTGTCCAGGTGTAGATAAAGGACATAACGTGGAGAGCAAGAGCTGCCTTCCTAACACCCAGAAAAATCATCTCCCTGGAGTAACAGTTCCCTGCCTATACTTGAGGTAAAAATTAAGCCTCTGCCTGGATCCTTCTGTTTTACATAACAGTTTATTGCATTTTAACTCTCTAGCACCCTCTGTCCAGGCTGTCCTTTCTCTGCAATTGAGAAACAAACAACCTCAGCATGTCCAAAGCCCTGGGTCTTAGAGCCTGAGACCGATAGAGATCATTTCTTTCTGAAAGAGAACAGAAATGGTGGTCAGTGATGCACATCTGTAGTTAGGGAAACAATGATAAAAGTCATAGCTTATTTATGAAACCATCAGAGGCTGCTTTTACGGGCCTCTTAAGTCTATCATTTTATACAATCATGCGTAGAAGTCTTTTTAAAAGGCAGGAGAATATCTGTAACATACAATAATAGATTGTGCACTACAAATGCTATCTGTTATGGGTTCAACTCTGTTGGTCCCCAAAACCTCAAATTCATGTGCTAAAGTCCTAACCCCTGGTACTTCAGAATGTGACCTTGTTTAGAAATAAGGTCATTGTAGATATCTATTCAGATGAGGTCATACTGGAGTAGATGGGCCCCTAATCCATTATGACTGAGTCCTTACGTAAAGGGGGAATTTGTATACGGGCACACACACAGGAAGAAGAGCCTGTGAAGATGAAGGTAGAGATCAGGGCAATGTTCCTACAAGTTAAAGATTGCCAGTAAGCCACCAGAAGTTAAGGAAGAGGCCTGGAATAGATTCTTCCCCACAGCCCTCAGAAGGAACCAGCTCTGCCCACACCTCGATCTTGGATTTGCAGCCTCTAGAACTGTGGGTTGATAAATTTCCATTGTGTTTAGCCACTCCATTTGTGGTATGTTGTTATGGCAGCCCCAGCAAACAAATGAGCTGCTTACCTCAGTCCTGACCATTGGACCCCCGAATTGAGGGACAAGGTGATTTAAAAAAAGGGAAAGATGTGGCTGTCAGACACACCCACTACAAGGCAAGGAAAAGGCCTGGCTGATGGATGGCTAAAGACACAGCAAGGCAGTTTATTACTCACACAGCAAGGGAAGCCAAAGGTGCCAGCTCCCTATGGTCCCTGTTCCCATAACAAAAAGGGCAACACTGAAACAACAGGGGCTGACGAGGGCAACACATGTCATGAGATACCCCATTGCTGAGAAAACTATGCCAGACTATAGCTAAGTGGTTTTATATTCTGTATCTGTCTTCTGGAGGTGGGGCGGGGGGGGGGGGGGGGCAGTGGTACTGGACAGAAAGCTCCATTCTTCATCAGCTAGTCTCACACCTTTGCCTGCATTGCCTGTGTGCATACTAGCAAGGTTGCAAGTGCTCCAGAGCTGAGCCATTCCTTGCAAAGATATCATGCCAAAGTCACTTAATAAAACCTATGCTGTCCCATTAGCACTGATTTCTCCATATTTTTAAAGTAGCTTCATCTTATCGGGGTTTAGTTGACACTCTTAGTTCTGAAAGGACTGATCACTCATTAGCTTTCTACAGTGGTATAGCCAAGACAACCAGTGGCTTGATCAACTTTGATCAAGAAGTGAAAAGTGCCCTGGCTGGTGTGGCTCAGTTGGTTGGAGCATGATCCTGTAAACTAAAAGGTCAAAGGTTTGATTCCTGGTCAGGGCACATGCCTAGGTTGTGGGTTTGGTCCTCATTCGCGGTGCATACAAGAGGCAACTGATAGATGTTTCTCTCTCACATCTATGTTTCTCTTCCTCTTTCTCTCCCTCTCTTTCCCGCTTTCTAAAATCAATAAGCATGTCCTTGTGTGAGGATAAGAAAAAAAAAAGAAGTGAAAAAGTGCTTTTCTTTCCTTAAATGAGTGAGAATATCTGGGAGGCTGAGTAGGCAGGTGAGGTGCTTACCACCCTAATGGAGCAGGGAGCTATGAAGAGCCTGGCACAGAGAGAGAAGTTGTGTGCCCACACTCCTTGTGGGGTGGAAGAAGATGGAAGTCAGATCCCAAAGGCCTTTGAGTGCTGTGCTGAGCAGTAGGTCTGACTGTATAGGTAGCAGAGACCCAGCAAGATTTGAAAGCAGTCCTGAAATGCTCCATCTAGGGAAGCTCAGGTTGGGTGGACAGGAGACTGGGAAGGTAAGACAAGTACTGAAGCTCAGAAACAGGAAGAGATAGTAAAGGCCAGAATCACATCAGAGGAGCTAATCACCTGGGTAGGAGTGGCCACTTAGCATGCACACCTTTGCACCAGGCCCATCTCATTATGCTCTGATTTAGAGTAGAGTCCTCTCAAACTTCAGCATCACCAGGAGAGCTTGATAACGTGCAGAGAACCAGGCCCCACCCTCACAGTATCTGATTGGGTTGGTCTGGGATGGACCTGAGAGATTGCATTTCTGGTGAGTTACCAGGTGCCACTGTTCCTGGTCCAGAGACCCTACTTTGAGACCCACTGCCCTGGGAAGTTAAAGATAATCCTTAAACCTTTACAGCTACCCAATGTCACACACTATAGTGTTGCCCATTGGAAAAGCAGCTTGATTGAAAAGCAATGCTTGCCAATGTGGCTTGTATTTGAGAAGATTGACTTTTCTGTGTCCTAATCTCCATGACTGAAGTTCCCAGGGTGACATCATAAGGACCTTCTGTTTTTGGTCAATGTGAGCAACCCCTGGAGGGGACTGCATCTTTCTTTGAGAGACTTCTTACTTGTGCCAAGGCTCTCCATTGAAAATTCTTCCCTATATTTTCATTTTAAGTCAATTCATTCCAAACATCTATCCATACTACCCAGCTGTCTTCATGGGGGTGCAGTGAATAACAAACTTCATTTTATTAATGTAGAGACTATTTGGTTAATCAGCTTGCAAAGAATGTGTTAGCCTCTCTAGGTGAAGGAATGGAGGTCCAGTGGTTAAGTGCTTTGAACAAAACCACATGGCTAGGAAGAATGTCTTTAAGCTGCAGTCCAACCTCCTTATTTCTAAGACCCATGTTCTTCCCCCTATTAGATACAGGAGCAATGTTGAGAGAAGAGTTCTCACCTTCATGTACAGAAACCACTTAGACTGAAAGTGAGGCTAAGTGTATTATAGTAGAGGTCACTGCCTTCCTTGGGGGTCTCATGTGACCTACTTTGTGGGGCATATGCATGGCCTAAAAAGGATAATAATCAACTTAACTCATTTTAATCCTGGTTTGTGAAACCATTGGCAGAACACTCCTGCTTTTCAGCAACCCTGGAAGGCAGCATCCCCACTTTAGAGATGAAGAATCAGTAACCTGCAGAAAGTAGCAGAGCATGTACAGGTTCTGCCAAATCACATAAAAAAGGCAGGTGCCAGGTATGAATTTCTAAGACCCCAGGTAGAAAATGTAGCTTAGGGAAAAAAATTATAAAAAGGGCATTCTGCCAACAAATAAAACTGCTATGAAGTTTGAGTCTTGGTTCTATATAAATTGTGATAAAAACCTATGTTTACAAAGCTTGAGGCCAGCCCATGTGTTATTTCCTATTGCTGCTATAATAAGTTAGCACAAACTTAATGGTTTAAAATGACACAAATCTATTATCTTGCAGTTCTGGAGGTCATAAGCTGACCTGGGTCTCACTGAGCTAAAATAAAGGCATCAGCAGGTTCCTTCTGGAGACTCCAAGGGAGAATCCTTTTCCCTGTCTTTTTTAGCTTCTATAGGCCACCACATTCCCTGTCTCCTAGTGGCCTTCCAGCAATTGCCATCACTCCAACTTCTGTTTCTTTCCTCATATCTCCTCTTTGGACTCTTTTAAGGACCCTTGTGATTGCACTGGGACCACCCAAATAATCCAGGATGAACACCCCATCTGAAGGCTGTTAACTGAATCACATCCGTAGAGTCCCTTTGCTGTGGAAGGTAACATGGCTGCAAGTGCCGGGGATTAGGACACAGACATCTTTGGGACACCAGCATTCTGCCTACCACACCATACAACTTCAGAAATACCATCTCTAACACATTATGCAACAGTTAACATATTTCCTCAATTTCATTCTTGGTAACAGTAGGGAACAATTTTCTCTCCACCTGAAGGTGAGAGCTCCTCTGTTAAACTTCAGCAAAATGCCTCATCCCTTCTCTTCCCAAGTCCATGTACTAGAAATGCACTCTTTAAACCCATCATGGTGCTGAAGGAGTTCCTAATTTCTAGGTAATGAACCATTAAACTTCGGGTTTCCATTCCTAAATGGTTTAAAATATGAATTGTATTTTGTTAGATAGTAGGAAATAGTCACCTAAATGGGAGATTTCATTAAGTAATGAGAATAGACTGTCTTTCTTGTTTTTTCCTGCTATTCCCCCCAAGTCAGTAATCATAGAAATTTATAATGTGCGTTTACTTAATTAAATTCTTTAGTCAAAAGAAAGACCACAGCATTGCTAGGCTTAGAATAACAGTAATACCCATCACTGATTCGGTGATTGCTAGGTACCTGGTACTGGCTAAACTAGCTCCATGGCAAATTTGATTCTAAACCGCTTTACTCAGATCAGTAGTTAAATCCAAGCAACCCATGAATGATGCTAGAAACATCTGACCACTCCAATATGCTGATTAGATTTACTCTCAGAATACCAAGAACAGACACAATTGTACCAAAATAAACAGACTTTTGTGACAGTTGAAATTTGAGTTCAGATTTAAGGCTCAACATAAGCACTACTTCTGCTTTCTAAGATAGCAATCCTGTTGACACAGGTGTATTAAGATTAAAAAATGCTGACTACAATATTACATCCAGTAACTAGCTCTGAATTCTGCAGAAGAAGAGTTTAGCAACCTCTGCCCTGCAATGTATACCTTTCAAAAGTACACCTGTCAGCTAAAAATGGAACTTCTTTTTGAACCAGCGATTCCACTGCTTAGGATTATACCCAAAGAATCCTGAGACCTCAATTCAAAAGAACTTATACACCCCTATGTTGATAGTAGTGCTGTTTACAATAGTCAGGTACTGGAAACAACTCAAGTGCCCATCTGTAGATGAGTGGGTTAAAAACTGTCATACATTTACACAATGGAGTACTATGCAGCAGAAAGAAAGACGGAACTCCTGCCATTTGAGACAACATGGATGGAACTAGAGAGAATTATGCTTAGCGAAATAAGCCAGGCAATGAAGGAAAAACACCATATGCTATCACCCAATACAGGAGACTAATGAACAACACAAACAAATGAACAAAATTAAACAAGGAACAGAGTAATATTTATCAGGGGGAGGGAAAGAAGGGGGTAAATAGGGGAAGGGTTTAGCAAAGGAATTAATAGAAATAACCCATGAACATGGACAATGGGGTCAGGATGGACTGTGGGAGAAGGGGTGGGCTGGGTGGGGGGTAGCAATGAGGGAAAAAGTGAGACAATTGTAACAGAAAAACAATAAAAAATAAAATTTAAAAAAAGATTTGCTTTAAAAAATAAAATAAAAATAAAATAAATAAAAGTACACCTGTCAGAAAATAAACTTCCTGAGTGATGCTGGGTACTCAGATTTTCTTTTGAGTGAGCTTAGAAATATCATTTTTCATAATGTAGTTCTGGGTGGGATGGTTATAACAAGACAGAAGTTCTCTGATTCTTTTGCTCTCTTTTCTATAACCCTATTTTGTTTGAACTAAACAAAACCTTTGCCATTGTTATTTAACAAATAATGAGTGTTAAATAATATTTAGCAAAAATATATATATACAGTACTCCCCTCACTTATCACAGGTATTACATTCTAAAACCCCACCCCCCGCGATAGGTGAAAATCCACGAAATAGGAACCTTACATTTATTTTAGTATTTATATATATTTTAAGGCTTTATAAACCCTTCCCACACACTTATAAACTGTTCCCAATCCCTTATTAACCTTTCCCACTCCCTTATTATTTATCCTTTTCCTCACTTTTATAAACACTATGTTCTTAAACATATTCTACACTCTTAAACCTACGTAACTTTAACAGTATATGTATACAGTACCACAAAATCCTGCGATATAACAAAAAAATCCGTGATAAATACTTAAATATAATATTTTTTAAAATCCCGCAATACAGTGATGTCACAATAAGTGAACCGTGATATAGAGAGGGATGTATATAGATGCTACCCTGGTCAGGCAAAGTCTTTCCTTGAAAACCAAAATTCTGAGAAATACGCAAAAGATATGATTGCAGTGAAGTTCCAGGCTATCTCAGTTGAGTTTGAGTGTTCATACCTCCCTCCTATTTTTCTAGAAAGGGTCCATTGCAAGGTCTAGGCCTGCATTCTTCACATGATGCCCCTCAAAGCAGCCCATCCCCACAAGGAAGTCTAACTGGGGAGAAAACAAGTCTTTTAGTGTTGAGGAATCTCCCTCCAGAACTTTTATAGGCAAGAAGAGTTCAGAATAAAAGCCCTGTGAGATCAAGACATTTTATTTCTTTCCTTCAGATCAAGGACTAAAATAGCATCACTGTTCTTAAATGGGCCAAAGTGAGACTACCTGGTGTGAAGCCATGGGCCATGCTGAGCTGAGAAGTGCAAATACTCACAGCAAAGCATGACCAGAATCAGCAAGTAGAGCCCCACCAGAGAAGTGAGTGGAGACCTGGAAGACCACATGGGACTGGGCCAAGAATGGAGCTGCTCAGGCAGGGTTTCAGTTTTGTTTATTGTAGGATGGGACCCTGGATTTGCACATAATAGATCCAAGAGTAAGGGCCCTGAATGGGGAACCATGTAAGAGTTTGAGGTGGGAAGCCTTGGTGGAGACTTCCACATGCTGTCCAGCTTCTGTAGTCAGTTTCTGCTCTGAAATGGCACAGAGGGGTCTCTCTGGTCTTAGGGCCAGGGAAGTGATAAAACTTACGTATCTACATAGAACAATCAGGCAGTTCAACAACCCAGCCTGCCTGTGGTCCTCAAAGTGTGGTTCCTGGACCAGGATATCAACATCACCTTAGAACTTGTCAGAAATGCAGACTCAAGGGGCCACCTCAGACCTACAGAGAGAGCAACTCTGGGCATAGAGCCCAGCAACTAGTTCTCATAAGCGCTTGGTGTCATGCTGAGGCACATTCCAGTTTGAGAACCACTGCTGTGGGGTCACTGATTCTTAATAGAAGTGGGGTGGGGGGCTCAGGGGACCCTAACAACAAAGAACTCTAAGATGTGGTCTATGGGGGCTGTAGAGAGGGAGCGAGATGATTTCCCATGGAAAGGAGTCTAGCATGTAACAGCCACTGATAAGTACTGGGCAATGTGGTAGTATAGGAAGTAGCACGAGGAAATGTTAAGACTTGAGACAAGACAGTGCTTCAACTCTTGTCAGAATTCAAAGCAGACAGAAGAGCAGGGGCTGGACAGTGAGGATGAAAGACACTAAGTTTATAAGATAGTGGCACTTGGTTTGTACCAGCTCATTTGGATTCTCATCTTTTATATTTTTACTCTTCTAGTAATAGGCCCTGGTCTGGTAGGTATTGAAAAAGATGTGGAGATGGCTAGCACATGATTCTTCCACTAAAGAGGAGGCAAAAATATAAACTGTCATTGCACTGTGGTAACAGAGGAGGCTTCATGAAAGGAAGGAGGGCATAAAAGGAGCATTCCCGGCAGAGGATTTGCTGTCTTCTGCATTATGGGCTTTGGCTGGGTGCACAACATGTTCAGTGAACAAGAGTTTGGGTACCATGAGAGCCGTCTATGCATTGGGAAGGGGCTGGAAGGAGAGTGGGCCCAGGTAACAGGAATGGTGGTTGAATAATTCCATTATTTAATACTCACCAAATCCACTGACCTTGTGCGATAGTAAAGAACATGTTGAAAGTTTGAATTTTAGGACTTTCGGCCAAATGGAGGCCTAGACTGACATGCTCTGTCTCCCTCCACAACAAAGAAGGAATACAACTACCGCAAAAACAGAAATAACCAGAAGTTCCAGAAAATAAGGCTACATGGAAGTCCAATGTATGAAGTTATAAAGAAGTGGTGCTTGTCTGGATGGGTAGGAGGGGTGAAGCCAGGGAAGAAGGGTCAAGCTGTGCTGGCGGTAGCAGGACGGCAGTAAGCACAGACACCCATATTTAAGGGGAGCGAGAAGCACCTGGGGAGACCCCCCAGCTGCAGACCAAACCCTTCAGCTTGCGATTTCAACGCCAGGGAAGGCAGGCCCCCATTGCCTTGGACTGTGAGGACCAGAGAGGATGGGGTTGGAGGAGGAGGCTCCCAGTCTCTCAGCGGAGAGTGAATAGCAGGAATCCATCTTGGACACCTGCCCCCACACAAAACGCCACAGTGTGATGAGAAGGGTGGACTGGTAGTGACGAGTGCATGGGGCTCCGCCGCCTATAGCGTAGGAGGTGTGACAGCCCCACCCAGGAATCAAAGGTAAACACAAAATGGTCAGGATGGCACAGATCATGATAGAGATCCCAGTGACGCAGCTGACCAGACAGCAAATATCTAACCTAACAAAGCAGCAGATAGGAAATCTTTCTGAGGCACAGTTCAGAGCTTTGGTTATATGAATGCTTACAGACCTACAGTAGATCTTAAACACTATGGGGAAGGAATGAAGGCTAGTCCTGCTGAAATGAACAAAAACACATACGGAATTAGTGGTGAGGGCAAGAAAACCAGGGAATAAATCAACAAATGGGAACATAGGGAAGGAACAAATAGTCAACCAGTACAGAAAGAGGAAACGAAAAGTGAGGAAAATGAGGAGAGGCTCAGAAACCTATGGGACAGCTATAAGCGGGCCAACATCCGAATCATAGGGTTGCCAGTAGGTGAAGAAGAAGAACTAGAAACTGAAAAATTAAGTGAAAAAAATAATGAAGCAGAACTTCTCTAACTTGGGGAAAGAAATAGACCTACAGATCCAGGAAGCACAGAGATTTCCAAAAAAACTGGACCCAGGGAGAACCACACCAAGACACATTATAATTAAACTGTCAAAAATTAAGAATAAAGAATCTTAAAAGCAGCAAGAGAGAAGAAGAGAATTACATACAAAGGGTTCCCAATAAGACTATCAGCTGATTTTTCAACAGAAACTCTGCACACAAGAAGAGACTGACAAGAAATATTCAAAGTAATGAAAAGCAAAAACTTACAACCACGATTACTCTATTCAGCGAAGCTGTCATTCAGAATGGAGGGGCAGAGAAAGTGCTTCCAAGACAAAGTAAAACTGAAGGAGTTCATCAGATCCAAACCACTGTTATATGAAATGTTAAAGGGACTTATTTAGGAGAAAGAGGGTCAAAAATATGAATGTTAAAATGAAAACTGTATCACAACAACCAACAACAGAAGTTAGGGAATCAAAAAAAGGCAAGCTAAGTAGGCAACGAGAGTGGGAAAAGAATTATAGGTATGGGGATCATTTCGAGGGGAGGTCAGCGAGGAGGGGGAGGAGGGGAAAGGAAGGGAGATGGTACAGGAATTAAGAAGCATAGTAGGAGGGAGTGGAGTAGATAGGAAGATGTTGAAAAAAACTATATGGACTAAGGGGAGGGGACAACGGGAGAGAGAGGGGTCACTGGGTGGAGGGGAGCAAAGGGGAAAGAAATTGGGACAACTGTAACAGCATAATCAATAAGCATATTTTAAAAGTTTGTATTTTATTCTATGAGGAATAGGCAGCCTTTGAAATGTTTTAAGAAGTAAATGGTTTTTGGCCATTCTCTGTGCCTCTGGTTCTCTGACTGCACTTGAGAATCACCTAGAGCTCATTAAAAGGAAGTGCAGGTGCCAAGCCCTGCTCTGGATAAGATACATGGCTTAGGGCTGGGATCCTGGAGAAGGCCGGAGCCATAGGAAGTCCCAGCAGTCCCCAGCCTTTTTGGCACCAGGGACCTGTTTTGTGGAAGACAATTTTTCCACAGATTGGGTAAGGGGGGACAGAGAGAGGGGGAGACAGGAGGCAGAGCTCAGGAGGTAATACAAGCTCACCTCCTGCTGTGCAGCCAGGTTCCTAACAAGCCAGGGACTGATACCAGTCAGTGGCCCGAGTACTGGAGACCCCTGGACTCCAGACAACACATCTGACTGCCAAGAAAGGTCAGAGGGTCTGGGTTTAGCTTCAACAAAAAGTATGTTAGTTACTTGACTTTAATAGTAGTACCTTTGTTTTTCTTTCAGGATTGTCCAAACCACAGGTAAGTGTTCTTTTTTCTTTTCTATTTGTCTTCATCTTATAAACTTTAGTCTGTTTTGCTCCTAAATGTTCATATTTGTGCTTCATTCACATAACAAATGTGTATCATGCATCTAACATGAAAGAGAGGACAATCCTGAGTTTCTGTGTGATGTTCCTTCTCTTTAAGAAATGTTATGTATAGCCCTTCTCAGACTAACAGTAAAACTAGATGCTTCATTTCATTGTCATCTTTGTGGAATATAAGGGAATGGAAATGTTAAAATCCCATATTCTACCTCTAGATAATCAGTGACAAGTTACTAAATAGGCATAAGCTACTTTTCATGCCATTAATACTCATTTGTGAATATGGGCCAATGAGGAGCATATTTTAAACCTAGACTGTTTCTTTTTGTCAGAGTTGCTTTGGGTATCCCCTGAGTATCTTCTTCATCGTGATCAATGAGTTCTGTGAAAGATTTTCCTACTATGGCATGAAAGGTAACTATTTTTTACATCCTACCCCTTTGCATGAAGAAGGCCAGTTATGACCGCCACTCCTAACCATATTTCCCTCCCCCTCCCCCTGCCCTCTGTGGAAAGCACTCCTGATTCTGTACTTCACACGGTTCATTGGCTGGGATGACGATCTGTCCACTGCAATCTACCACTCGTTTGTTGCTCTCTGCTATCTGACACCAATTCTCGGTGCTCTCATTGCGGACTCCTGGCTGGGAAAGTTCAAGTGAGTTGTTGCAACTTTCTTGTTCACAAACAAACCAAAAAATATTTATTAGCTTTGAGATTTGAGGTGATGGACTCTGAGTGCAAAGAATCAGGAACATAAAACCTTGTTTCAGCTCATCATCATACCCCTAAAACCTGGCACAGTGCCTGGCATTTAGCAGTGAATGTAAATAGCATTGGTAGGTTCTTTTTTCCTCCTTCAAACAGGGATAACATCTTTGTCTCATCTTGAAATAGCAGCAGGAATACTGTCTATCATTAATGATGTGTGAGGCACTGAGTTAAGGAAGATCCCTAATTTATATCCCAGATGCCAAAAGGCTCACACTGCTCCATGGGCAGAGAGGACATGTGACACTCACCCAGTCCTTCAGAAGTGTACTCAGTAGCAGGTTATCAGGAAGTTCCTAGGAGTTAATAAGCAAGGAAGTGGAGGCCAAAGACCTGATGTGGGCAGCAACAGGAAAATTCACTATCTCAAATTAATTTAATTTAATACATAAATAACTAATGGTCCACTCTGGGCCAAATGTTGTTACCAGGCATAAATTAAGTATCATTGTCTTAACTTTTAAGTACTGATTCCAATAGTTAGATTAAACAAAGCACTGAGTCTTTCAAAGAGTTCAAAGATAAAATGGATTTTCTCCTTGCCCTGGCACCCCCAGCCAAAACTTTGCTCTGCATTTGTGGGCTGGGCAACAAATTCTTCAGCAGGTTACCTTTCTAAGAGCTACCAGTTTTACTCAAGTTTGAGAAACATGTATTTGTTATTGGTCTCTTGGAAGTTTAAGGTAGGGGACCTTTCTGTAGTGGAATAAAAAGTAGATTGTACAATTAATGTGGATTTTCTCAACCCCTTGAAACACAGGACAATTGTATCACTATCCATTGTCTACACAATTGGACAGGCAGTCACCGCAGTAAGTTCCATTAATGACCTCTCAGACTTCGACCACAATGGAACCCCTGACAACATTTCTGTACATGTGTAAGTTGATGTTACCTGCTGCCCTACCCCCACGCTCCCACTGGTTGCTTATCTGATGCTAGAATTTTTAATCTTTTCCCTTGAACTTCACTGTAAGTGTAAGGAGGCCTTGACTCCCTCATCAGTGGTATAGAGAAAGCCATTTAATTGACTAAGAGTTGGGTCTTCAGTATGTCACCATCTTAACAATTACCTGGAGTCATTGCTAACTCGAAGGCTTGCTGTCCGGAATACATCTCCCATGGTCAATGCATAGGATACTTGAGTTAGTTTTGATCTTCCCTAGAGGGACATAATTCCCACTGACCTTGATTTTTAATTGTGCCAGGTTTCCTCAAGACTCTGTACCTTTGGTTTTCTGTCTTATACTACACTTTTGCTGAGCTTTCAGTAATTCAATTTCATAAATATTTGTTTGAGCCCTTTGTTCTGAGCCCTTGATGGAAACTACTATTGACAAATGCTCCTCCGTGAGATTAATTTCCCTTCACTGCAGTCTCATCTAGTAGATACATTACAAAGATTTATTTTGTTTCCTGTTCCTGTGCTTCAGTTCCTTGGTCTTTAAGTAAACCATTTATCAGTTGGGAAAATATAATTAAAATTTAAATTTATATCTGCAGTCCCTGTGTTTCTGGTTTGTTCGTAAGATTGCTGTCCAGACTAGGTTCCTTGGTGCCCGTAAGGAACTGTGTTGGTCTAGGGGAGTGGTTATTAGCTCAGCTTGGCACCTCAGACTTTCAGTATTTCACTCCCAGACCTGAGGCAACTTATCTTCTCTGTGCCTCAATTTTCTAATCTACAGTATTGATTAAGAACATTAACTCTGGAGCCCAGCTATGTGGGTTCAAAATCTGACTGTGCCCCTTACTAGCTGTATGATCTCAAGCAAGTTTCCTAACCTCTGTGCCTACATCTCCTTATTTATAATAGCACCTACCTCATCTAAGACTGTTGTGTGTTGATCCAGTTAGAGCACCTGGGACATTGTCTGGCAAGTGAGAAGTACTCAAGAAAGCTTAGCTACTTGTTTCATTTCATGGAGTTAGTATTAAAAGATACCTGCAATTCTCACAGGAGTGCATGGTATACTGTATTCAACTAGCCATGTTTTTGTTGTCTTCTAAAATCTTTAGAGGGACAGCCCTGGACAGTGTGGCTCAGTTGGCTAGAGTGTTGTTCCGTAAACTGAAAGGTGGAAGATTTGATTCCCGGGCTCAGTCCCTGGTTGGGGCATGTACAGGAGGCAACAGGAGGCAACCAGTCGATGTTTCTCTCTCACATTGATGTTTTTCTCTCTTTTTCTCTCTCCTTTCCTCTCTCTCTCTGAAATTAAAAGAAAAATGCTTAAAATGACAGCACTTAAGTTGTATTAAGAAGCAAGTAATGAAAGAGATTCTTTGACCAGCTAATTCAGAAACGCAAACATGATTTTTAAAAGAATTTCTTTTTATTTACAGTATCTTTCTTGACTTTATCTGTTTCATAAAATGTTTTTTAGCATTTTAAAGCAACATACCAACCAGGAAGATATGAAAAAAGCATTCATAAAATCTAAAATTTGTAGTACCTACTATAATTCAATGAAACTACAAAATGAGGGTTGGTAAATTCTATGAGTGATTTTTCTTTTCAATTCAGAAAGTAAAACACTTATAGATAACCTTTTATACTAAATAAAAATAAATAACCATTATCCCTTCTAATTATTATAAATAATATTTTTAATACTGTAAAAGATTATGACAGTAAATCTTTTGCTCTATTTTTTTCTAGTCTTCAGTAAACAAGATTATACTAAATAACTTGATATTC
This sequence comes from Furipterus horrens, assembly GCF_987537825.1. Lineage (NCBI taxonomy): Eukaryota > Metazoa > Chordata > Mammalia > Chiroptera > Furipteridae > Furipterus > Furipterus horrens. Next base: position 55,287,986 of record NW_028327182.1, on the reverse strand, counting down.
TGCTTTGCAATTAAATAATGTTTTTAATGACTGTTATGAGTCTATTAAGATCATACTAGAGACAATGCTTAAGCATTTCACTTATTTTTTTACTGAAAATGATAAGGCTTCAAAAGAACTCTATAAAAAAATTCTTGTTCAGTATTCAAGCTATTACTTTAAAGTTTCTAGCTAGTAAAGTATTAGATAGTAGTATAAACTTAAAGGTTCGTGAGATCGAATTCCATTCACCTGTCAAGACTGCATGTCTGCGCATTTTCTTCTCATATAGGTTTCATGCCTTCTCTGCGTTTACTGCTGCACCTGGTCCTCAAAGGGAAATTAGGAAACAGGAGGCTCCTACTTTTAAGGATCTCCCATTTTGACAATAACCCTTACCCCCTTTTTTTTCTCTAGGGGTCTGTCCATGATCGGCCTGGCCCTGATAGCTCTTGGTACTGGAGGAATCAAGCCCTGTGTGTCTGCATTTGGTGGAGATCAGTTTGAAGAGGGCCAGGTAAGAGCATGTACCTTCACAGAAACTGCATAAATGAACTATAAACCTGTAGGAATCGAATTCCCCTGACACAAATTCTGTACTCCACTGGATTCTTTTCAAGTAGACTTGAAAGTGAGATACTGACCAAATCTAAGAAGTAAGATCAGGCCATCAGCTACATTTGATTAATTGATATATAGCCAAAGCCATTATACTTTAACTTTATCCTTTTTATTATAGGAAAAACAAAGAAACCGATTTTTTTCCATCTTTTATTTGGCCATTAATGCTGGAAGTTTGCTTTCTACTATCATCACTCCCATTCTCAGAGGTAAAAATATCAGAGGGGGACTTCTGTTTTCCTTTTTTTAATTGTGAGGAGAAAGGTGAAATGTTTAAGTCCTTGCTTTGTTTGTTTTGTCCCTCTAGTCTCCCATTGTACTTCAGCTACCAGACACACATTGAAATCCAGAATATGAGCTTCTTTTCTTTCAAGTTTTACCTCCTTTCAATCTTATTTGAATCCCTTATCCTAATGACTACTGAAGAATCTATGACATCTTTAGCATACCAGTCAGTTTTTCTAAATTATTACTAATGCAAAGTCCTTATTCATGGTAAAAGATAAGACAGGAGAAGCTGTGGAAACCACACATTTTGCCTTCAATCTTTGCTCCCCAGTGATGTTCAGTGAATTAGGAAGAATTTTGTGTGCAAGGTCTTATTCTTTGCTTTTCTATCATCTCACATAATTCAAAAAGAACTGCCAAAGAAAGAGGGTGAGACAGCAACTGGCAACACCAGTCAGATTTTTGTGCTTGCTAACGATCCAATGAGAGTTTGTGAATTTCCCACATGCAGGGAATATTTGTGGACAAATTAGACAAAACAAGATTATGATATGCACACTGAATCATGTTAAATTGTGAAATAAAATATTTTGTGGCGATTTCTGAATATCTGCATAGACTAGTAGTTTGGAGATGATACTTAAACCACATTTCAGCTTGTTTTGTATAAAAATTTAGTAGTTTTTATTCTTATGTCCCCTCACCTCCCCCACCTCTCCACCTACTAGAATATCTACTATGCATGTTTGACTTATAGAACATCTTAAAAGATAACTTTTTTAAAGGCAAAATCATGACTCACACAAATATGAAATGAGCATGTGACAAATATTTTATATAAGTTATTAATTAATGAGGGAACTGGATAGTAGTCTGTTCAAATAGGGATTTGACTAATAGGGATTTATTTATTTGCATTGCCATGAACAGAAAACATTGCATGACTATTGGTTTTCTACTAGTTAACTTCTTTCTCTACAGAATTATGAAATCGCTAGTCAAAGACAAAGTTAAAAAGCCTTTAGAATCAAATTCCTGGAGGTGCCAGCATTCCATTAAAAGGATTTCCAGAATACTCTGTTGCCCCTTCTAAAAGTCTTAATTTGTTTTATACCTATCCTAGGATTTCAGAGTTAAAATAGATCCTTAGTCAGGGGTAGAAAAACTATGGCTCATGGGCCAAATCCAGAAATGTAGAAAAGACCAGCCATTTGTATATTATCTATGGCTGCTTTCACCCTACAAAAGCAGGAATGAGTAGTTGGGATGAAGACTAAATGACCCACAAAGCCTGAGATATTTACTCTCTGGCTACTCACAGAAAGTTTGTTTGACCTCTGCCCTGGGTCATCTTATTGTTTTCAAATTGGCATGAATTTAGGAACATGCAACCATGATTTTCCAAGCCACTTTTGATTTTATTTACTGAGTATTCTTTTCATTTTTATCTCCCCGACTAAGAAAGCCCATGGGACATAAGAACTGATTTTGTCTTAGCCAGTATCAGACATCTACCTAGGGGCTGAGATTAGACTAGTCTCCATCTCCTGCTCTTTCCATTATAAAGCTCCTTTGCTCAGCTGTGAAATTGTTGCAGCTGGAGATGGGATCCAGGCTCTTGGTGGTCACAAACAAAGAATTGAACAGGCCACACAAAGATAAGCAAAGCAAATGAGAGAAAGTTTCTGGCATCATAATTGACAAATCTTCTGAGAAAAGGAGAAAGCCTAAAACCAGGAACACCCACCAGAGCCAATACAGACCATCAAAATATCCAGGGAAATAAGTAGAAAACATGACAATCAGGATCCACTTAATTAGAGAGAGCTCAAATCCTGAAATGGCCCCATAATTTCCTGTACCTGAAGTGGTCAGGCAAAAAGACAGGAAAAACACAATCCTATTAAAAAGGAGGAAGCACATGATTATAGTATGTTAAGGGTCATCTCAAAAGTTCCAAGGCAATATTTTCTTTGCTCCTAGCAGTTAACCCCTTCCCAGGCATGGCCACCTGTCATGGGGTGCCAGCATTTCAATGTCCTTGGCCCACCCTGTATGAGCTGATCTAATAAAGCTACTCAGCAATTTCCCTGCTGTATCAGTAAGGTAAATACATAAGACTGAAACATTAAGTGAAAACTAATACATAATAACCACCTAGAGATTTTTTGAAAATGGGAACTAGATGAGCATTATCAATGCCATAATGAATTTTAATCTTGTAATTTCTTCCCAGTTCAAGAATGTGGGATTCATAGCAAGCAAGCCTGTTACCCACTAGCATTTGGGGTTCCTGCTGCTCTCATGGCTGTTGCTCTGAGTAAGTAGAAACGAGTTGAATTAATACAATCCTATGATCAGATCAGGCCCTCACATTAATTATTGTGACCAATTTTTAAAAGTTCATGTAACAAATTGTAATAATAAGTAGTTGAAGAATTGCCATCCCATGTTAAACATGCTCTGAGAATTCAAAGAAAGTAGAATTAGCGTTTTCCAGAGGGAATAAGATCAAAGAAGTCTTTACAGGAAAAGGGATCAACTGAGTTGAACATCTAAAGGTTTGATACTATTTAGGCAGGTTAAGATTAAGATGCTAGAATATGCTAGACTAGTTGAACCTATAACTGAAACCTTTTCTTCTTATTAACATGTGACCATCTACAACTGGAAGACATGGCAACCTAGTCTAATTATTTAAATATCTCCAAAACCATCTGTATTTCTATAAAGTATCATCTCAAAATGTTTCTACTATAATATCTTCCCTCTAGGAAGGATATATGTTTATATTAGATGCATTCGTTTGCACATGAGTTCTTGGCACTGGCTTTTAAAGAAGTCTAAAGAGATTTCTACATGGAACAATCTAGCGTGAGAGATGGTAGAGACCTTCATTTTCTAGGACTACCATAACAAAATACCACAGACTGAATGGCCTCACCAACAGAAATTTATTGTCTCACAGTTCTGGAGGCTGTAAGTCCAAGATCAATGTGTCAGAAGGGTCATGCTCCCACTCAAGACCCTGGGAATGATCTCTTCCAGGCTTCTCTCCCCCTTGTAGCACCCTGGCTTGTGGCAGCATCATGTCAGTCTGCCCATGCTCTTCCCTCTGTGTGCACATTTGTGTCCAAATGTCCTCTTTTTATAGGGCTACCAGTCCTATTAGAGTAGGGCCACCAGAATGACCTCATCTTACCTTGATTGTCACATTCTGAAATCCTGGGCTTAAGGACTTCAACCATAACAATAGTATAAGAAGGAAACAGTGCCCAATTTAACATCTCAAGCCTTCATAGCTGCTTCTCCCACTCAAAGAGGTAGCAATCAGCACTATTCACTTTCTCTGATAGTCTTTTCAATCCCTAATAGTATCAAGTATGCACCTTTTTAATGTCTTTTGATCATGTAGAAATTTAGCTTTTTCCATACATTTATGCAAGAGCTCAGCATTCTCCTCTTTGTATATGTCCATTTTCTTCCCTAATTGTCTAACTACTTCCCTAAAAGGGTCATATATGCCTTCTTTTCTCTAATTATGGGTAAGGAAATGGAGATACAGAGGATTTCAAAAATGTTGTTTGAGGCTGGACATTGTATTAAGTTGGCATTAGGTAAGTAGTCATTTAGCCTGTATGAGTCCTTATATCAACGATTATGCTTTTTCTTATGGAAGAATTGAGAACAAGCCAAATCCTGTGTATCAACACCAACTCTAGAAGTTTCTATCTGAAGCAATTTTATGCTTGAATTAGTTAATCAAAAGCTTAAAGGTTAGAATATTAGTTAGCAAAAAAATATACACTCAATTTACTAGGCACCTCTACCATCCAAGTCTGGACTGAGGACAATTGGCATTGGGCAAGAATACAAGTAAACTCCCCTTTATTCAACTATAAAGACCATCTATAATATAGGCACATACTTGGAGATATGCTTGAGAATTAGCACATATCAAAATCTCAAGCCCTCTCTTAATCAAGGGGAAAAAACCTAATTCAGACAATTCATTGGTGTTTTAAAATTTTTGAATTCTGGTATTGGATCATCAGAAATTCAGGTACAGGAATTGTGTTTTCAGAGATTTTTTCAGAAATTTTTTCCTAAGTTTTTTTCACAGTATGTCTTTACTAGGAGGGTTAATGGAAGAATCGCCTCCTTTTATAGGTGCTTTTACTTGTTTAAAACTGTAGCTGTGTTTCTGGGCCATGACCAGAGAGTAAATTTTGTCATATTTGATTAAATAAAAGTTTCAGCATATTAGTTCGTATTTTTTCTGAAGATTTAAAAAAAAAAAAAAAAACTTTTACGTGTCATTGCAACTGGAAAAATAAAGCTGGTTTTTGTCTTTATTGAGTAATGTATTAATTTATTATGTGAATGCACTTGTTCCTTTTTTCTCCCTTTACACAGTGATAGAATTTGTGCCTAAATAGCCATACTAAGTGTCTTTGAGCTGCCCCAAGTTCTGGGAAGGAGGTTGTAGTAGACCTCATTATTTATATGTGAAAACACAAATACAACATTACTCAGAAGCTCCTGTGATTGTTAGAACCAAAAGCATTTTTGAAACTGGGAGGTATGTAGGTGAACCCATTCTACAAGTAATCCTAGAATATCCGAAATACAGTTAAAACTCAAATAAAAGCACATCTTCTAGTTCACAAGTAGTTCTGACAACACCCTGTTAACACATCTTCTTTTGCCCTGTCCAGTTGTATTTGTCATTGGCAGTAGAATGTACAAGAAGTTCCAGCCCCAGGGAAACATCATGGCTAAAGTAGTCAAGTGTATTGGTGTAAGTATCTCAGAAGCTCTCTCTTGATGGTAATTTTACACAACCCAGAACCTTCCACCTCCTCCAAATTAAAATTTAATGAAGTGTTGACTTTTCCTTTAAGCATTTTGTTGGTGTTCTTTACTACAGGGCTGGGAAAAAGTAGGTTATATTACCAGCGATCATTACCCAAATGGTAAATCACAAGTAAGGATATGAAATAACAATAAGACAATACAAATAAATAATACAATAATAAATAAATAAATTATAATATAAGAATAAACTGTTTTTCCTACTCACAACCACAAACCTACTTTTGCCCACCCCTGTATTTTGATAAATTGATGTTTCTTATAAAACTCACCACATGGAAAAGGATACAACAGAACTCAGAAAGGGAGGGATAGCAATGACTCTGGAACTTGTAAGATCAGTGATCAACTTGAATCAAACCAAAGTGACTCTTCACCTATCAAAATGGTAAACAAAGTCTGCCCTTTGTTGGGGAGCAGAGAAACAAAAATGAGGGGGAGTGCTGCTGTGCATTAGGAGTCTGAGGCACAGAAAGTGTCAGTCATCCTACTTTCAGGAATCAGGGCTAAAAAAATAGCTTTTAAAAATGAACACAAATTCACATTTGAAGATTATCAGTGTAATATTTGCAATACCAAAACAACATAAAACAAATATTTACAACAGCAAAAATTTAAGTCCTCCAAGTTGCTGATAATGGGAGAACAACACCTCACTTACAGCAGTTCTATGCCGTAGTATGCAGCCATCAGAAGTCTTGTCTTCAAAGACTATCTGGTGATAGAGACATGCAGAATATGGATTCCTCCATATACATCTACATGGCATATGTACATACAGGCAAACTTAAAATCAGGAAATAAAAGTTAAATGTAGGAATCTTTAAATAATGGAGTCAAATAACTTCATTCCCCCTATTTTTTCCCCATGTTTTTAATGAATATGCATACATTGTGTAATCAGGGGCAAATGTGTCACTTATTTGTAAGAAAAAAAAATGTGTGTGGATGATTTTTTGTATGTGAAGGCAGCCTTAAAGTAAATGTTAGATCATTTACTCTCCCTTTGCCTGGGTTTATTGGATTAAATTACATTTGCGCACTTCATGAAATAAATGTGTTCTCTCAGGATCAAAAACATCATCTTTCCTTTCAGCTATTTATTTTTTTCCTTTTGTACTTTCCTCTAACATTAATTAGGTTGATCCCCTTCACAAAATGTTTTCAAAGCCAGAAGGGGATCTTACCAATGATCTCGCCAAATCCTTCCTTCCCAAGTAATTGACAACTTAGTTCAAACTCCAAAAGAACAACTTCAAGCTCTTTAGAGTCATTAGAATTATATTACCCAGCATCCAAAATCAGCCCACAGCTTTGAGTTATTGTCTTTCAGTCACATTCATGTTCCCAAGCAGCCCCACCATCACCTTCTCTTGCTACTTAAGTGCGCTTTGCTTTTCCTAAAAGCCTCTTACTAACAAGGAATCTTAGAAACCCCTAATTTTATGATGAGTGAGTGGGTCAGTATATTTTTCTAATCATTTTTACCATATTTTAAAATGTGTTCAACTATAACCTTTTTATTTTTATAAGTCCATTTCTGTGTAGTGGGTTCTCACTGTCCTTTGTGTAACTAATCCATTTATTATAGACCTTCATTATTTAATATGGTAGCTATTAACCATATGTGGCTATTATACATTTGAAATGCAGCAAGTTCAACTGGGAAACAGAGTTTTTAATTGAATTTCACTTAATTTAAATTATATAGTATCTTATATACTTCTATATAATATGTTCTTTTAGATTTTAAAACCCAATACTTAGTTCAGTTATTGAAAAACTTTAAAGTATATTGGAACAACTTAAGTATATAAATATAGTTTTTCCAACAAATTTTATGAAATGTAAATACAGATCAAATATTTCTAATAAAAATTTAGCATTCAAATTAAAATGTGCTGTAAGGGTAAAGTATGCCCTGCATTTCAAAGACTTGGTTTAAAAAAAAAGTATGTAAAATTTTTTATGAATTTTTAAAATATTGATTACAGCCATGGCTGGTGTGGCTCAGTGGATTGAGTGCTGGACTATGAACCGAAAAGTCACTGGTTCGATCCCTAGTCAGGGCATATGCCTGGCTTGCAGGCCAGGTCCCCAGTTGGGGGCACATGAGAGGCAACCTCACTTTGATGTAACTGATCGATGTCTTTCTTCTTTCCCTCACTTCTTCCCTCCCTTCCTCTCTATGAATAAAGAAATAAAATCTTTAAAAATAAGTATATTGATTAAGTTCATATTTTGGGTTTGTTGGGTTAAAGAAAATGCATTTAAAATTAATTTTACCTGTTTCCCTTTCACTTTTTAATATGCCTACCAGAAAACATAAATGTCACATTATATTTCTGTTCAATGCTCCTCTCTGGAGAGTAGAGTAGTAACAGTATGAGTTTGTTTACTCCAAACTCACACACTCTTAGTTAGTAAAAGATCAGAAGTAAATGCATATCATGCCTTTTAGCATTGTCATATATATATTTATATATATATTAGTGTTTATAATTTTCTATTTTGCTTCTCTCACAAGTTTTCCATTAAAAGGAGTTTAATTGAAATTTGCTCTTTCTTCCTTTCTTCAGTTTGCCCTCAAAAATAGGTTTAGGCACCGGAATAAGGAATTTCCCAAAAGGGAGCACTGGCTGGACTGGGCTGAAGAGAAGTATGATGTAAGTGATCATTATTGCTTCAGTGGTCCCAGTGACCTTCCTTTAGAAAGTGAACATGCACAGTTGCAATTCATGTTGTTAAGGTTTCATGGATAAGATTAACATCTGTATCTTTGGAACCTTTATCACCACGTTAAGTTAGACTCTGGGAATGTGATTTTTTATATTGAAAAGAAGTTGATAAACAATGGATATAATTTATCAGGAAACAATATTATCTTGTCATAGATTTTCATTTGGTACAATCTGCCAATTATTATGTGTACTTGTGATCACATAACTTTAGTCTGAATATAGAAGAGTTAAATGGTGATGGTGGAACTTACATTTAGTGAAATCTAAATATAAATTCGAGTAATTTACCTCCTAACAGACATTTTTCACTCATATTTTTAAAAGCTTAGGAAGTTTTGGTTTTCCAAAGAAACCTGAGGTAGGACTTTTTTGGAACTGTTAATCACCACCCAAGTTGTCTCTAGATGAAAATAAGTGCAGTGAAACTAACATTGCTGATAACTGTGACATAAGTCGAGTCTGATTTGTTCTTCCCCTGGTCCAACTACAGGCACGGCTTATCTCTCAAATTAAGATGGTTACAAGGGTGATGTTCCTGTATATTCCACTCCCCATGTTCTGGGCCTTGTTTGATCAGCAGGTAATGTGAAACTGTGTTTTTGTAATGTTCGTATGGTAAACATTCTTTGACCACTGCCACATACCAAGCCATAGTTAATATCTAGTTCTTAAAAATGTTCTCTTCCAGTTTCTCTTTTATTCATTTATTTGATCACTTATTCACATTGAGTCTCTTTAAAAAAACAAACAAGCAACTCTAGATGGTTCCATCCACATCTCTGTTGCAAAACGATGAAGAAATTAGATACGATCAAGTAAAGGAGCCTTAGGAAAGATTTGAGCATAGTGTCTGAGACTCTTTCAAATCAAAACTGAAAATAAAGAAAAATATAAAAAAAGAAAAGAAATAAAGGAAAAGCAAAAGAAAACTAAACAAAAAACTGAGAAAAAGTGTTTTCCTATTGATGCATCATAGTAAACCGATGTATTGTAACAGAACCCTTGGGCTGCTCCAATTGAAACAGAACCCATTGGCTGTTTAGTTAGGGACCCGGTTGCCCACCACCAGAATTATAACTCTCAATACCAGAGTTTAGTGAAAAGAAAAAGAAGTGTTTATTTAACAGTTATATAGATTTAGATTATTTGAGGATTTCTGCTGTCAAGTCTTATGTTCTTTACAACACCCACAAACACATAGTTCTGCCTCCCCCTACCAAACCAGGCTAGTTTTAGAAAAGTTAGGGATACCATTTCCCTACTTCCTAGACACAGTTCAGCTTTACTGGTAGCTGTCAATCATTCAATTCTGATTGGGGAGGTCTTACTGTGTTGTGGTGCCTGCCAGCTTTCAATGCAGAACTGCGTGGATTCTCAGCCTCCTTGCAAACTGCCTTCTCAAAGTCGCAGGTACTTCCCTCTCAAAACAGCATGGAGAACTCAGCTTCTTTAATCCACATGGGGAGAGAGAGCCCCTTCTTCCTGCAAACCGCATGGATCTCCTCTCCTTCTCAAAAACACATGGCGAGAGCCCCCACTAAAATGTCTGCAGCTGCTTTTTAAATCTCTGGCTGCGTCCTGTGACCCAGTGGGTGTGGCAGCCAGTTCTGACCATTCACAGAACCCTACACAGGCTCTGTCCGCTCTTTCAGTACCATCCCACAGTCCAAGACCCCTCCCATCTTCCTGGGCCTTGGAAGTTTCAAAGCCATTTGTGCAACAAAGTTACCAGCCACTAGCCCCAGGCACGCAAAGGCATCCTAAAAACTGCTTCCTTTTCCCCATCCCCTAGCCGCAAGCTCCGGGGGTTTTTTGGACACTCCCATTCTGTAACAGTATTACCTTTTATGGGCTCCACAGAATATTTAAACTGACAGGGACTTGCTATCTTCCAATCTAAAATGGTATGCTTGGTTTAGAAGTACTATCCAGAGATACAAAATGACTCCCCCAAAGTCATTCTTATCAGAGCAGGGAACTAGAACCCTGATCATTACCGTGTTGCCTGCTCTTTCTCCCACAGCTATAAGATGCATGCCTAGGAATTCTTCAACATAGGGTTAGATAATTCAACTTATGATGCCTACTAGTCAAAGTAATAAGGTATTCCTTTTAGAAACCAGAATTTCAAAAAAATTACAAACATGCATAATTTTATTGTGCAGGAAGGATTATTATAAGAGTAAGCCATCTCTTGGAAAAAAATTTAATGTACACATTAATCTCCTTATTTGTAAGAATGGAATTTAGAACAGCATTTTAAAGACCAGGGAGGCAGTTTTGCATGTTGAATACAAACTCGTTACTGGATTTGGACTTGTGCTAGAAATACACTCAACACATTTTAGCTATGTGACTTAGGGTAAACCCTTAAGCCTTCTGAAATGGTAATAAGCCATGGCAAGGTTTTGAGGATCAAAATGGAGAACATATATAAAGTAATCAGGGACTGACATATATTAAGAATTTGAACAATAAATGCTAATGGAAAATATATAGAATAAAAAATGAACTATTAAAAAAGAGAGCTCAAACAGTGGCATCATTCATGATTTTCTATGATGTCCTCCTAGTGGAATTGATAGATTATACTGAAACATTTACATCTTTAGTCATCCATGGAAATAATCATACAGTCTTATACAGTCCTGAGTCATCTTTTCCTATAAAATGGGTTGACTGTAAGGAGGCTGCTAAGGTTTAAATTTGTCACTCTCTTCATGGAATCACATTCTAGGATAGCCTAGCCTGTCAAAAATGGTTCTTAGCAATAATAATGTTCTTGAAACTATGATGCCAGTGAATATAGAATATCCTCAGGGTGTAAAGCTACTTTCACTGTGCAGGTAATGTCTTCCTTCCCAAAAAGCCTCAGGAATGCATTTTAGCCTTTCCTGAGGAAAGCTTTATCTTAGTGTAGTACTTTGTGGATTCCTTGTGAGGGGTGGGGGTACTGTCTCGGCAGCCGTCCGTCTCGAGAGACAATGGTGTAGCTTCTTAAGAGTCTATCTGCACCACCGAGAATGGCTGTGCAGTCCGACTCGGGAGTGACACGGTATCTGTCTCCTCCCGTGTTGAATCGACATCTTGCGATGACGCTGGAGTGTCCTCTCCAGTGAAGCTGAAGCTACAGAGCCTGGGCAGGGTGATATGGAGGGTCTGCTGTTGCCCATGCAGCAGACCCCCCCTCTCTTCGCAGCTGAAGGATCCAAGGGAAAGACGGAGTCAATACAGCTTGGCTTCAGGTGCGCCGCAGGAGTTGCCGGTGTTGACTACAACGTCAAACCGCCTTAGGGACTCCGGCTCCGGATTTTCTGTCAGGGTTTACTCCCTTAGCCTTTCCCCTGAAGAGGTATGCCGCAAGGCAGCGGAGGTTTTTTGGAGTCAGAGTTTTCCTTCTCTGTGGGGGTACTGTATGTTATGTTAATTTGTAGAGCAGAAATACAGGTTGTTTCTTCTTACCCAGTATTACAATGGAATTAGGAGATGAACTTGATGTTGAAAAAAATTGTAAATCCCATAACATTTCAGACCTCCTTTCTGATTTGGAAAAAAACTCAACATTGACTTGAAAATGTTTAAAACCCACACTCTCAAATGATGCAGTAAGCTTATTCATTCTTAAGGGCTCAAGGTGGACACTACAAGCAACAACTATGAGTGGGAAAATTGTAAGTTTGAGACATCAATATATTTTACCTGTCCTTGTCACTATTCCTTTGCTTTAGCCCCTTTGCCTTCTTTCTCCTTCCCTTTCATGGCATTTTCAAACCCCAAGTTGATCATCTGTGGGAACTAATCAATGAGACATTTTCCCCCTGTTTCTAGGGAAGTATTGAAATTCAGCCAGATCAGATGCAGGTAAGAGAAAATATTTAAATTGCTTTCAGAGATCAAAGTCACCTTTGAGACAATGGTAACATTAATATCCACTTCACCTGCAGACTGTCAACGCCATCTTGATTGTCATCATGGTCCCCATCGTAGATGCTGTGGTGTATCCTCTGATTGCAAAATGTGGTTTCAACTTCACGTAGGTGACTGTCAGGTTGGGGCGGGGGTGAGGCTCCATTAGTCCTAGGATTTTGCAGCTAGGCTGCACTCCCTCAGCTTCCAGGCCTCCGTGGAAAAAAGTCTTTATCCTCTCCCACAACACCAACTATAAATGGGGCTTTTAAAGTAATACATATGAATTAGATGTCTGTGTGCTGATGTTTCTGAAAGCTTCCCCTTAAAATAAAAGGGCTACTTATAGCAGCCTGTAAAAGCCTCTAATTAAGGCATATATATATACATATATATGGTTGTCCAGAAAAGGCTTCCCCAGGATGTGCCACTTTGGCCCATAAAGTATTTGGAGCTGAAGGCAATCTAGACTCTGTGGGCTCAGGAGAATCTTCTGCCCCTCCCTGCACTATCTAGAATAATCTAAATTGTGGGTCTTGAGCTGAAAGAAATCCAGACCCTATGGGCTCACAAAAAATTTTACCTCTCCCTTAAAGAATTTAAATTTGATTCATTACCAGAAATAACTTTTTATGACTTATCTATATGGCAGGGTAAACATCTAAATTACTGAACACCTTCTTTTCTTATCTTGCAAACTGTGCTCTTTCCCTCTGAAGCCCCAAGGCATCTTTCTTCATTCCTTGGTTCAAGATGCCATGTATATCTCATTTTCTCTTTCTGTCTCTGAACCTCTCATATATATGGGGTTCCCATACATATGTATGCAACTAAATTTGATTACTTTCTCTTGTTAATCTATTGTTAAATTGACATGAGATACATATCAATTTAATTATTAAACTAGCAGAAAGAACAGAGAAGGGGAGAGAAAAATTTCCTCCTCCCCCATAATCTAGATGATAGAAATGTTAACTATAATCCAAAATATCACTGGTATCATAATTTCTAGAAATTAAATGTAAAAATGCAAATGGAAGCTGTATTACATTTAGCATCCTTTGTCTTGGTCATGAATAACAGATGAACAGATACTTTTAATCTCATGTGCTTTGGGAGGGAAGTTAGTTTGTTTGGGGGATGGCAGAAGAGGAGCGCTTCTTTGGGGGATTTATCACTAGCTTGTTTGTATGAAGCTGATTGGGAATCAGTCTCTTGTTTGTCCCATCAGCTCCTTGAAGAAGATAACAGTTGGAATGTTCCTGGCTTCCATGGCTTTTGTGGCAGCTGCAATTGTGCAGGTGGAAATTGATGTGAGTTGCCCTCTGATTCTCCAGTGGCCTTTCTTGGCACAGGTGGGGTGTTCAGAAGTCTTCTTTCTCCAGAACTGAAAGGATTAGGGCAGGCCAGGATCTTTGTTAATAAACTAAGTTGTGGGGCTATGGACAATAATTTACCGAAGGACAAAATAGTCCCTTTCTAACAGCGTGGACTGTAGGTTCTTAGTTCTGCAAAGAATGCAGCCAGAAATAGGGTTAAATGGGTACACTTAATTCTGGGAAAAACTAGACAGCAGTTATATAAGGAGCTTTCATTGCAGTTTTTATAATGGGAGAGAAGTTCATGGAAATTGTTCTTTTATGAACTCCTAAAAGATCTAGTAAAAGAAGTTCAGCACTCACAAAATACTTCAAAACTGTATAAATTGTCTTTTTGATGGATAGCTTGGCTTTTGTATTCTAACTTTCCTTATAATGGTTAGTACCCAAGCTAATTCACACATCTATTGGGCCCACAATGGGGCTAAACTAGGCTCCTAATGCCCTTAGTCTGAGATCAGGTCCTAGAAACCTGATCTGTCTCACTCTCTCTCCCTCACTCTCTCCTTCCTTCTCTACTTTTAATTTCTAGTTTTTAATTTTTAATTGTGATAAAATATACAGAACAAAATTTACTATCTCAGTCATTTCTAAGTGTACAGTTCAGTGGTCTTAAGTATATTCACATTATTGTGCACTTAATCTTCAGAATGCTTTATAGCTTCAACAACTACACATTCCTCCTCCCCGCCCCACAACCCCTGGTAACCACCATTCTACTTTCTGTCTCTATGAATTTGAATATTCTAGGTACTGCATTAAGTGAAATCATAATATTTGTCTGTGACTGGCTTATTTCATTTAGCATAATGTTGTCAAGATTCAACCATGTGGAGCATGTGTCAGAATTCCCTTCCTTTTTAAAGCTGAGTAATATTCAGCTTTAGCTGAATATAGCTCATTTTGTTTATCCTTTCATCTGTTGATTGACACTTGAGTTGTCTCACCTCTTGGCTATTGTGAATAATGCTGCTATGATCACGGGTGTAGTCACTTTCTCTTGAACATAGCTAGCCTTGTGGAAAATTAATTGTGGGGCTAAAATAAAAATAGATTGCTTTAGTGACGCTGGAATTTGAAAGAGGAAATGTCAGGAAAAGGCAGAAACCCTGAGACAGGAGGGCATAAAGCATTTGTGAGAGGCTGTTTAGAGCACAGGTCCAGAGCTGAGGTCTGGGCTTCCAAAGTTACATGGGAGGCATCTGGGGAGAGCACATCTCAGGTGCCACAACAAGTTAAGCATTCATTTAAGCTATGGCTACTCTGACCCTCCTCAGATATTAGCCTTCATAACTTAGCATCCCTTGACCTGGCAGTAGATGAATAGGTTCAAGATATGAGCAAGAATGGCCTCTTTCTGATTACTTCCACGTTTTGCACAAACATTTTCTCTGGGTACCATGAACTGAGAGATTGGAGGCTTGGTTGGTGGGAGGGGATGCCACAACAAGTTAAGCATTCATTTAAGCTATGGCTACTCTGACCCTCCTCAGATATTAGCCTTCATAACTTAGTATCCCTTGACCTGGCGGTAGATGAATAGGTTCAAGATATGAGCAAGAATAGCCTCTTTCTGATTACTTCCACGTTTTGCACAAACATTTTCTCTGGGTACCATGAACTGAGAGATTGGAGGCTTGGTTGGTGGGAGGGGATGCCTCAGCCAGTACAGCTTTCCATGGCTGGGGAAGTTGACTCCAGCACCAAAGTTAACTTATATTCCATATAAACTGAGGACCTCACTTCCAATTATGTTTTATTTTGCTCAGAAAACTCTTCCAGTTTTCCCCAAAGGAAAGGAAGTCCAAATTAAAGTATTAAATATAGGAAATGATAAGATGACTATATATTTTCCTGAAGAGATGGTGTATGTTGACCAAATGTCTCATGTAAGTAGAAGAAACTGCAGTTTTCTTTTTCATCATCTGATCTGAGTTATAGTAGAATTTGCAGAAGCTGATTTTTTTGGTCCTTATATAAATTCCAAGACAAGTCTAGAAGTGAAATATCTTAGTATCTTGATATCCTTTTGGCTTCACTCTGGACCAGGGCAAATCAAACTTTAATGTGCATATGAATCACTGGGGGAGCTTGTTAAGATGCAGATTCTTGATTGGTAGGTCTTTAGCCTTCATTTTATAAAAGTTTTTAGGTGCTGTTGCTGCTGGTGGTATATGGACCCACAATTTAAATAGCAAGACCTGTGTCAGTCAGTGGTCCTCCACCAGGAGCAATATGTAATGGGAAAGAAGTTTATGGAACTTCTTCTATGCAATATGAACTCCTAAAAGATCTAGTTAAAAGAAGTTCAGCACTCACAAACTACTTCAAAGATGTGTCTTTTTGATGGAATTCTTCCCTTTTGTATTGTAACTTTTCTAATAATAATTAGTTCTCAAGCTAAGTCACATGCCCATTGGACCCACAATGGGGATAAACAAACTAGACTCCTAATGCCCTTATTCTGAGATCAGGTCCTAGAAACTAGGTATTATGTTGTAGTTAAGGGACATCTGACAATCTCTGGAGACATTTTTTGTTGTCACTCCTGGGAGCGCTATTGGCATGTCCTATGTAGAAGCCAGGGATGCCGATACACAGCGCCCCACCCAAACAAAGAGTGATCTGGCTCCACATGTCAATAGGGCCAAGGTTGGAAAAGCTAATGTGGACAGTCATTGGTCTAGATTAAAGGTTCTCATTCTTGAGTCCATATTGGAATCTCCTGGAAAGCTTTGAAAATTCTTGTATTTGGGCCCCACTCCCACAGATTTTGATTAAACTTGTCTCATTCCTGTTTAGACACAATTAAGAACCACTCCCTTATATCTTGCCAAACTAATAATATTGAATTAAAAAGAAAGTTTGATTCCCAATGGGCAGCCCAGTACTGATTATCTCCAAGGCTGATGCTATTCTTTGCCCAATGATAGACATGATTTCCCTTCATAAAACAAAATAAAAGTAAAATGCTGGAGGAAAAGTATAATTCCTATGGTAATACTCAACCCTTCATGGCAGAGTATATAAGGGTGGGGGGCTAAGACAAATCAATGCCAGCTCCCCTAAGGCATTTTTCAATGTGGATGAATATGCACTGGCAATGTCAAATAACATGCACTGGCAATGTCAGATAATATGCCATAACAGTGTCCAATGACACAGTTCAGAACAAGACTCTGGCATTAACTATGACTCCTCTCCCCATTACAGACAAATACATTTAGAACTTTTGACGTGGACAAACTGACAAGTATAAACATTTCTTCTACTGGATCACCAGTCACTCCAGTAACTCATAACTTTGAGCAGGGCCATCGCCATACCCTTCTAGTGTGGGCTCCCAACCATTACCACGTGGTAAGTAACTGGACACCTACAACTGACTCTTTACTATATGTGATATTGGAGACATAGTCTTTTAGTGGTGTGACTTTGTTTTACCTCTATGTAGATAACCCTCATTTCTTCCTTCTTCATTTGATTTCCAATAAAAGTTTGACTGGTGGATGGGAAGGATTAATATTAAATATTTTTAAAGAACTTTTGAGCATTGTGTGTGTGCATGTGTGTTTACATATATACAACTCACACAGAGTACATATGTGCATTCTCAGTGACTTTTTGAGATGAAGTTTAAAATATATCTTTAATTGTATTAATTTTAAAATTTTTCCCCGAGTAATCAGAAAATTGGAGCAGTTTATGTAAAAAATATAGGAAACATATCAGGTAAAAATAATAAAAATACATATAAAATATTTCATGGCAAATATAGGCATCTAGATATGCCACTCAGTATATAAAGCTGCTATGAAGGTGTAATTGAACTAAATGAAAGAGTTGTGGATATTCTGTAAGGTGAATTTAAGTGAGCTTCTATAGAACTGCAATATAAAATTAAGACTTCTGGATTGTGTGTATAATTAGAGAGCTGTTGAATGGCTTGTTCTACATTCTCAGAGAGCAGGGTTCTGTGGAACCACTGGAAAGCAATCATGAAAAACTGCAGAGGCTCATGTTAACTTCAAGGAAAAGCAGGGCTGAAGGATGGAGCCCTCCAAATGTCATTATTATGCCCTTCACTTCCAGGATAAATGTCACCATTATTCTCCTTCTCAGAGGCTGAAATGGTTATCTAGATGTATTCTAATGGATTAGGTTTTAAAATGTTTTCTTTTTTAGGTCAAGGATGGCCTTGACCAGAAGCCAGAAAAAGGACAAAATGGAATCAGGTATAGTATTTCTTTAAAAATTAAGTTATATCAGCTTCTTATGGAAGTAATGTGTACTCATAGTAAAGTCCAACTGTAACAAGGATATAAAATGAGAGTATGGATTCATCCCAAGAAGGTAAAGTTGGTTCAATATTTTTTTAAATACTCAATATAATTTATTATATTAATAAACTAAAGAGGAAAATCCATAAAATCATATCAACTGATGCAGGAAAGGCGTTTGATCTAATTCGGTATCCATTTATGAGAAAAACTCTCAGCAAACTAGTAATTGAAGAGAACTTCCTTACTCAGAAAAAGGACATTAAAAAATAAAATCCCCAAGATACCATTATACTTAATAGTGAAACTCAAAATGCTCTCCCCATAAGATCAGAAACAAAGTAAGATTATCTGTTCTCTTTACTCATATTCAACATCCTTCCAGAGGCTAATACAATATGACAAGAAAAAGGAGTACAAGTATCTAGATTGAAAAGGAAGAAAATTAAACTTAATACTCACAGATAGTATAATTATCTGTATAGAACATCCCAAGGACTCTACAAAAAAAGCTCATGGAATCAATAAGTGAGTTTAAAAAGAGTCTGTGATACAAGGCCAACCACAAAACAAATATACTTCAAAACGCCAGCAGTGACTGATTGGAAACTGAAAGTTTAAATAGCATGCACAATTCCAAAAAAGGATGAAATACTAGTTATAAGTATAAGAAAACATATTTGAGAGTTGAAGCTGCAAAAGGCTTATGAAACAAACCAGTGAAGAGCTAAATAAATGGACAGGTATGCTTGTACATTTATTAGAAGGCTTCATATTATAAAGATGTTGGTTCTCCTCCAATTAACCTGTGACTTTAGTACAGTTCTTATCAAGATCAGAGCATTACTTTTTGTTTATTTTTTCCAGTTTTATTGAGCTATAACTGACAAAATTGTATGTATTTAAACTGTACATTATTATGATTTAATATATGTATACATTGTGAAGTATTTACCATATTAAGTTAACACATACATCACATCACACTTAATGTTTTTTTAAAGTATATTTTATTGATTATGCTGTTATAGTTGTCCCAATTTTTTCCCTTTGCCCTCTTCCACCCATTACCCCCATTCCTTTCAGCAATTCCCCCTCTTTAGTTCATGTCACTGAGTCGTGCATGTAAGTTCTTCGGCTTCACATTATTTTATAATATTTTGTCTATTTTGTTCATAACAATTATGCTTCTTAATCCCTGCACCATTTCCTCCTTTTCCACCTTCACCTCCCAGCTGATAACCCTCCAAATGATCCCTATACCTATGATTCTGTTCCTGTTCTGGTTATTTTCTCAGTTTGTTTTTGTTTTTGTTTTTTAGATTCCATTGATAGTTATGAGTTTGTTGTCCTTTTAATGTTCATAGTTTTTTTATCTTCTTTTCTTAAATAAGCCCTTCAACAATTGATATCATAATGGCTTGGTGATGATGAACTCCTTTAGCTTTACCTTGTCTGGGAAGAACATTGTCTACCCTTCCATTCTAAATAATAGCTTTGCTGGATAGAGTAATCTTGGTTGTAGGTTTTTGCTTTTCATTATTTTTTTAATGTGTTTTATTGATTATAATGTTACATTTGTCCCAATTTCCCTTCCCTCTGCTCCCCTCCACCCTGTGGCCCCCCTCCCTCCAGTTGTCCCCCCTTTTAGACCATGTCCATTAGTTGTGCATATAGTTCTTCTCAACCTCTCTCTGTCTATTCCATTCCCTCCTACCATGATCCCCAATTCCTATATCATCTCCCTCCCTCTCCCCATTCCCCCTCCCTGTTGACCTCCCCCCGATATATTCCCCATACCTATAGTTCTTTTTCCACTCTCGTTGCCTGTTTAGTTTGCCTTTGTTTCAATTCCCTAGCTTCCGTTGTTTCTTGTGATGCAGTTTTCATTTTAGATTTCATAGTTTTGATCCTCCTTTTTCTAAACCAATCCCTTTAACATCTCATATAACAGTGGTTTGGATCTAATGAACTCTTTCAGTTTTGTTTTGTCCTGGAAACACTTTCTCTGCCCTTCTGTTCTGAATGACAATTTCGCTGAATAGAGCATTCATGGTTGTAGGTTTTTGCTTTTCATTACTTTGAATATTTCTTGCCAGTCCCTTCTTGCCTGCATGGTCTCCCTTGAGAAGTCAGCTGATAGTCTAATTGGGACCCCTTCGTACATGATTCTTTTCTTCTCTCTTGCTGTTTTTAAGATTCTCTCTTTATCTTTAACTTTTGACATTTTGATTATAATGTGTCTTGGAGTGGTTCTCCCTGGGTCCAGTTTTTTTTGGAACTCTCTGTGCTTCCTGGACCTGTAAGTCTATTTCCTTCCCCAAGTTTGGGAAGTTCTGCTTTATTATATTTTCACTCAATTTTTCAATTTCTAGTTCATCCTCTTCGCCTTCTGGCAAACCAATGATTCTTATGTTGGGCCTTTTATAGCTGTCCCAGAGGTTTCTGATCCTCTCATCCTTGCTTCCCATTTCCTCTCTCTGCACTCGTTGACTGTTTGTTCCTTCTCTGTGTTCAGGTTTGTTGATTTGAACTCTGGATTTTTTTTCCTCACCATCTGTCTCGTATGTGGTTTTGTTCCTTTCATTATGAGTGTTTTTCGATTCTTTCTCATCTTTTTCCAGATCTTTTGTTAATTCTGTAAGCCACCTGATAACAATGGCCCTGAACTGAGCCTCTGACAGGTTTCTTATTTGTTCATCTGTCAGATTCTTCATCTGTTGCCTGGTGAGCTGCGCCACCGGGATTTCTATAGTCGTCTGTCTCATTTTGACAGATGCGTTTTGTTTTCTTGGGCCGACTATAGGGGGCAGTGCCTGTGTACTCGTCAGGACCCAGCGACCGGCAGCAATCTGCAACCTTTTTCGCTGCGCTGTGGCCCTTTGTCGTCACTGCCCAGCAACCGGCGGTGGTCCAGCAACCTTTCTCGCCATGCTGTGGTGCTTTGTCGTCACAACCCAGCTACCGGCGCCTATCCGCAACCTATTTCGCAGCACTGTGGCGCTTTCTGTGGGGGTGGGGGTCCAAGATGGATTCACACAGTTATTCCGCTAGGAGACCGGGATCCATCCTCCCACCCTCTTGGGCCTCACCGCTCAAGGCGATGTGGTGGCTGCTCTTCCCAGAGTTGGGGTTGCAAGCTGCTGGGGGTTCGACTGCAGCCGGGATTGTTCTCCCTGCCGCTGGGATTGTTCTCCCTGCTGCTGGGATTGTTCTCCCTGCCGCTGTCCCTGGTCCGACCGCAAACAGCACCACCCCCTTTTGCTCTTCCTACCTGCCCAAAGGGCGCCGCTGGTTTATAACTTCATACATTGGGCTTCTGTATAGTTATATTTTCTGGAATTTCTGGTTATCTTTTGTTTTGAAGTAGTTGTATTCCTCTCTAGTTGTAGAGGGAGACCGAGCGTGTCCGTCTAAGCCTCCATCTTGGCCGGAAGTTGCTTTTCATTACTTTGAATATTTCTTGCCAGTCTCTTCTTGCCTGCAAAGTCTCCTTTAAGAAATCAGCTGATAATCTAATTGGGACCCCTTTGTACATAATTCTTTTCCTCTCTCTCACTGCTTTTAAGATTCTCTCTTTATCTTTAATTTTTGACATTTTGATTATAATCTGTCTTGGTGTGGTTCTCCCTGGGTACAGTTTTTTTGGACCTGTAAGTCTATTTCCTTCCCCAAGTTAGGAAAGTTCTGCTTCATTATTTTTTCACGTAATCTTTCAATTTCTCGTTCTTTTTTCACCTTCTGGCAACTCTATGATTCGGCTATTGGCCCACTTATAGCTATCCGATAAGTTTCTGAGCCTCTCCTCATTTTCCTCACTTTTCATTTCCTCTTTCTGCACTGGTTGACTGCTTGTTCCTTCCCTATGTGCCTCTAGATGTTGCCCTGGCCATCGTTCCCAAGTGGGTGGGTCTGCTGACAATTCTAGGACCATGGGGGCCCTTTAAACAAGCAGACTCTGCTGAGACCAGCAGTTTCTGCCTCCACCTCAACCCCCACTGATCTGCACAGTCAGAAGCACTGAGGCTTTATTTTCCCTGGTGCTGGGACCGTAAGCTGCACGGTCTGGTAAGGAGCTGGGAATGCTCCCCAGGTGTCTCTCCTGACTTTTTAAAACGTGTGACTGCTCTTCCTGCTGGCCTGCCTGCTGCCGCCACCACACTGCATCCTCTCCACCCAGGCTCCATCCCTCCTACCTGTCTGGATGAGTATTTCTTCTTTATATCTTTGTTTGCTGGATTTCCATGCACTTTGATTATCTGGGACTTCTGGTTGTTTCTAGTTTTGAGGTAGTTGTATTCCTTCTTAGTTTTGGAGGGAGACGTAGCATGCCTGTCTATGCCTCCTTCTTGGCCGGAAGTCTCTAAAAGAAATTTTTGTGTTAAACATAGTTACCATATGATCCAGAAATTTCACTCCTATGTATATGCCCAAGAGAAATGAAAACATATGTCTACCCAAGAACTTCTAGATGAATGTCCGTAGGAGCACTACTTACAATAGCCAAAATGTGGAAACAACTCAAATGACCATCAAGTGATAAACTGGGGTCTATCCATATAATGGAATATTATTCAACCATAAAAAGGAATGAGATACTGATATATGCTATATAATATGAATTCACCTTAAAAATATTATGCTAAGTGAAAGGAGCCAATCAGAAATATTCCATACTATATGATTTCATTTACATGAAATGACAGGCAAATATATACAGACAGAGAGCAGATTAGTGGTTGCTGGGGACTGAGGGAGGGGCCATGGGAGTTACTGCTAATGAGTATCAAGTTTCTTTTTGGAGTGATGAAAATTAGATTGTGGTGGTGGTTGCACAATCTTGAGGACATACTAAAGCCACTGAATTGTACACTTTAAATTGGTGAATTTCATGGCATGTAAATTTATTTCACAAAGCCGTTTTAAAAAAAATGAGAAGAAAGCAATCTCTTGGCACCTTGGTTATTCTTTAAGGAACTGTTCCCATACTTGTCATTTTCTCAGCTGGTTCCCATTCTCCTTACCTCATTCCATGATCACTTTGTAGCCTTAGATCCTGGTACTTCTAAGAGGCCTAAGCTAACTTGAGCCTTAATGGGACCCTAGGACTGACAGGGCCTGATTACAACTATTAGAGTATAATAGATCTTGGATCTCTGCTCTCCTCACACTTCAAAGCACTCAGAGTGTATTTTCTGTTTATGCTCTATTTTCTATATTTTTGTGTGTTTTCATATGAATGAAAGCACATCTGATATGTATGATGTTGCATTTTTTCAGTTTTTTTTTCTTTCTTTCTTTTTTTGTATCTTATCAGGCTGAGACATGTGTCAGGAAGATAATAGTACTCTGGTATAGTACTACAAGTCTTATGGTGAGATTTATGCAGAGTCTTATAAGTTACAGAGTCAGGCCCCAGGCCCAAGGGCCTACTTCCTAAATTCATATTCTGCCCACTGTCTCTCCTTTGAGTGGCTCATCTTAATCTGATAAAAGCAGCTTTGACAGTTTGAAGCAGTGTTAATTCTACCTATTAGGCTCTTTGGGACACATATCAGGTTCAGATTCCTATATTAATCACCTATCAAACTACAAGTCAGGATATCAGGACCTGAGTTTAATTCATAGGTTCTCCGCAACTTCTGCTTTTGGTCCTCCACCACTTTAGCTCTTAAGCTTCTGAAGCAAGGAACACAATGGCATAGCTACCTTCTTCAAGGGAAAGAGATTTCAGTCCACATCTAATACTCCAAACATCATTGAAATACTTCCTAGTTACAAAGTACTTAGAACACTTCCTGGTATTTAACTGTATTAAAATTTTAGGTGTGGTTTCATGAGTGGGTGAGCAAGGGCAAGCCTGGGGTTGCTTATTTTCTGCCTTCACTCTAGGAATCTTCTGTAAATATCTTCAATTTCTTCTGATAGGGAGCATAGCCCAACTTCAGGTGCATATACTGTGATTTAGAGCTAACCATTCCTTAGTCCATTCGCAAGACAGATTTCTGTTTTCTGTTTCAGATTTGTAAATGCTTTTGGTGGGAGCTTTAGTATCACAATGGATGGGAAAGTATATAAAGATGTCACCAGTCACAATGCCAGCAAATATCTGTTTTTTCCTTCTGGCATGTAAGTACCTATACTGGACACTTTGTTTCAAAGTTCTTGGATTTCAAGTCTTATTCTTTAAATAATATATTGAAGCTTTTAAAATTTTTTTCATTATTCTATCACAGTTGTCTCGATTTTTCCCCCTTTGCTCTCTTCCACCCAGCCCACCACCCTCTCCCACAGTCAGTCCCCATGCTGTTGTCCATGTCCATGGGTCATTAATACACATTCTTTGTCTAGTCCCTTCCCCTTCTTATCGCCATTATTCCCTTCCACCCCCACCCCTAGTCACTGTCAGTCTGTTCCATGTTTCCATGCCTCTGAAAATATTGAAGCTTTTAATACCAAGAATGTTAATCTATATTATTTTTTTCTATAGAAAAAGCATCATACTAAACTCAACAGGGATTCCAGAAAACTGCAGCAATTCTTTTGAATCCAACCTTAGTTTCGGTAGTGCATATACCTATGTAATCACCAAGAAGGTTAGTAACTGGTTCAATCAAATCAGAAGTGCTTCTCAAACTTTCTTCACCTGAGTCCTCACAAACACTTAGGACATAATCATGATTTTACTAGAGTATTATTAGGATCTGTATTTTAAATGCGCTTAGAATTAATTAAGTTCACTACAAGTCTTTAACTTACCATTGACTTAAGTTCACCATTAGAATAAAACTAAACAAACTAACTTACTCTCACTAAAAGTTCACATTGACCAGTATTTGATGTTTTTAGTTCACAGAGATGGCAATGTTTTAAATGAAACTGACTTCCAATCTATTCCCTTATTTAAGAGGAAAACACTAGTGAACATATTATCAAATCCCACCATGGCTATCTCATCACAAGTATGAAACACAATGTTGCGCATTTACACTGAAAACATGTTCTTACTTGGTAAACCATATGACATAGCCCTAGAAGTCAAAACTTAATTTGCCAGTTTGAGCAATATTTACTTTAGAAGCAATCCTGATTTTAATTTCTTTTTCTCACTTTTGCTGTATTGATTTAGGATGATGGCTGCCCTGCACTGAAAAAATTTGAAGATATTTCACCCAACTCAGTTAGCATGGCCCTGCAAATCCCACAGTATTTCCTCCTCACCTGTGGTGAGGTGGTATTCTCTGTCACAGGATTGGAGTTCTCATATTCTCAGGTTTCTTGTTCATTGTTTTTACCACCCTTCTGCTAAACCCCCTACCTTCAAAATGCTGCTGGGCCCACATTTAAATCTGGGTTAGCCATACATTTATAGTGTAAGATAGTTCTAGAAAGCATATAGTATATTCCACCAAACAAGGTTTTTGAGATCACCATGCCTTGTCTTTATATTGACTAAGAATATTACTGTTTAGCTTCATGATTGCATATATCACATGTTTCTGTATCCCCACAATCATACACAGAGGTTTATAGTCCAAAGTAGGAAAAACTATATTAACAAGGTCATGATAGTCAGGTGACTCTGCTTTCTGAGACAACCAAATGGTATCAACAATTTATAACAGTGCTCATTTCCAGGTCTATGCCCTCATTATCTTTAAGGTTCAATTGAGGTCTCTCGGTAGCTCCTAGTAAACATAGCGATTAAGGCCTAGCTTTTAAACATTTAAAAATTATTTCTTTATGTACGTTATACTAATGAGGCAGGTTTTGCCAATACCTGAATTAGAGTTTAATTTCTGAATGATTTTACCAAAGCTATAGCAGTTATAGTCATTGTATCCCCCTATCTAGTAGTTTCGAGTTTTTCAGTAAAGGTTGTAAATATGAGCTGGATAACCCCTTTCTGTGGTGACCTCAGTCTAATAAAGGAGATGATATAACAGAGATAACAAGAGTCTGAAGAGAGGTTTGGTGACATGGCAGGGAAGCTCACAGAAGAGCAAGCTCACAGCTGCCAGAGAGCAGCCTCCATGTGGGGGGAAGAAGTGTCATGCTGAATGTCTTTCCTTACAAACTACTGCAGAAATAGAATCAGTTCATCTTAGAGTTGTCTGTTTAACTAGGATGGCAACTTTGCAAATATGTGGAGAGTGAAAAACAAAGGCTTCTTGTATGTTTGTACAACTTGAGGATTTAGAGTATCGTGCTATCCAAGCAATTATCCCTTTTACATTCAAGTCAACCTGAGTTTTAATGTGCATTTTTAGCATGACTGTTTAATTAAATAAACTGGTGAGTTGTGTTCTCCTTTTGAGGTTGCGATCTGGATTAGGATTCTCTGCTTTGCTTCCTTAGGCTCCTTCCAACATGAAGTCAGTGCTTCAAGCAGGATGGCTGCTAACAGTGGCTGTTGGCAACATCATTGTGCTGATTGTGGCAGGA
The DNA here is from genome assembly GCF_987537825.1 of Furipterus horrens. NCBI lineage: Eukaryota > Metazoa > Chordata > Mammalia > Chiroptera > Furipteridae > Furipterus > Furipterus horrens. The sequence continues at coordinate 55,261,532 of NW_028327182.1, read as the reverse complement.
GCAGGCCAGTTCAGTGAACAGGTATGAGGTGGAAAAGAAGATGTATCTTTGTCTTATCTATCAGTGGTCATCATGATGTCCCTCCCTAGCCATCTACATACACATTGTCATCTCAGCTAATAACTGAATAAAACTGCCAAACCAGTCAGACAGGGTCGTTACCAAATGGTCTTATGGCCAAGCATGTGCTCATTCTTCTTATTTCCACCAGATATTATACAGTTGAAAATTGACTACCAAAATCACCAGATTAGGTTAACATACATGCACCCTAATGTTATTTACTATCAAATAAAAGATCTTTCCTAGCTTCAGTGAATGCAAGTTAATGGCTCCACACCAGACATGTTGTCCAGAAACTGTCATAATACCTAAAGTTAAAGCCATTCTAAAGGTTATTGTAATTTTTCCAGCTAACATAAAGGGCTTTTTATGATACTTAAACTCTTTCCTTCAGCATATCAGCATATCTACCCCCTAAGGGAGTTATCCCTTACCCCACCCTATCAGTTTCATTACATCTCCTACTAGGTCCCATCAGAGTGTGCTCATGACCTCAATGTACTGCCAAAGGATAACAGGGGGCTCTTAACTTCAAACAGTTCAGCATATTCTTTTTTTTTTCAAGTACCTGGTGTTCTCTTGGTTTCCATCCTTTCAGGAGCCATTATGTACCTTAAGACTTCAGTTTTTCAGAAATTTTCTGCCATGTTCCCAAAGTCTTATGTTTCTGCATTCCAGTGTTGTTATAAAAATGTTATCTTGATACTTGAGCATTCATGTAAAGCTGGCCCTTCTGTATCTGTGGCAATACTGACCATTCTATATCTATAGCAGAAGCCTACCAATTTTCCCTAACAATTTAATTTCAAAGCACCTTCCATCTGGACATAGCAAGAAAATATACACATACTATATACATCACTATAACTGATACTGTTTTTGTTTTTTTTCTTGCTCCAACTCCAATTCCTTCAAAGTGGGCCGAGTACATTCTGTTTGCTTCATTGCTTCTGGTTGTCTGCATAATCTTTGCCATCATGGCTCGATTCTATACTTACATCAATCCAGCAGAGATAGAAGCTCAGTTCGATGAGGATGAAAAGAAAAAGAAGCCAGAAAACCTAAACAGCACTTTGGATCCCATCTCACAGACAGAGATGTGAATGTCAGGAAGAAGCCAGTGGAGGATGGACTGGGCCCAGAACATGCCCTGACTTCTGTCCCCAAGTGGCAGGACACTATTGGATGGCCCCTGATGGGGAAAACTTCAGAATTATGAAACAAACCAAGGAAACCATTTTTGAAGCAGCCATCAGTGAACCTAAAACTCTGGAAGAAGTCCTTTTTTTTAAACGTCTTATTTAAGGTATGCATGTATGCACAACACACACTTTTACACATTGAGACTGTGCCCTCCATTTAACACCTTTTCTATCACACAGATGAAGTTATTATGGACTAAATTTTTTGAAAGAGTGCCAAAAGTTTCATATTGTTTGCATTCTATGACTGTATGAAAACAATGCTAAATGAAGCCAGAGACAATGTGAATGTAAATACATAGGTTTAAGGATGGTGTATAATAAGCTAGTGTTAACAGATACCTTTACTTTGTTTTTCCCCAGTCCCTACCTCTTTTTAAATTATGTATAACTCAAAAGACCACCCAGGTAAAGGCCAGTAATGATTTTTGGAGTCTCAATGGTATGGAATAAATTACCATTCTTAAGAATAAGTTTCTGTGTGTCTTTCAGTAGGGTAAGAAATTCTTAACATGTTTTCTGATTATTAAAGTGATGCACACATTGAAATGTCATCAGAAGTTGACAAAAGCATGTACAAAAGAAATGCCCACATATAATAAATTTAAGGAACATGAAATATAGACGTCTTTGTCTTCCTGGTTATATACTCCCCAGGGAGGGAGATTACATATATATATATTTCTCTTTTATTACTAGGATCTTTCTATGTGTATATTTATGTACCATCTCAAAATGGTTTTCTCAATACTCATTAACACTTTCTGCTTGAATGAAAATTCTTCCAAAATATTAGAAACACTTAATGCCTAATTCATTCTATAGATACTTATCATTTAACCATTGCCAGGTTTCAGAGCCAAAACAAATCTATGTTGGTACTCTTGTAAAAATAAGCAACCATTCTTAGACAAACTTGTGCACAGCTTTGAATGCTGGAACTGGTTCCTGGATTAGAAGGAAGGGCCCATGTCAAACATGCTTCATGCACAAACTTGTCATTGCACTGTGGAGACAGAATGAAGCTGGTGGGGGAAGTAGGAGACTCAAACTCCAGAGCAAGAAACACACATGTGGTGATCACATCTTGCTGAAGACCTTCTCCACACTTAGGATCAAGTATTCTTTCTCTAACTGGGGCCCATGAGGCTCTTTTTTTTCTCTGAATATATCTCCTTTCTCTCTGTTCATTCCAATCTAACATTGAGTTTCTTCTAGTTCCTGGAATGCATCAAGTTCTTACTTCCAAGTCAAAGGCTAAAGAAAAATCGGGTCCTGAGATACTTATTCTCTACCTACTGCTCACCTACCCTCTCCACCTGGCTCAGTCTTCTTCATTTTCAGGATTCAGGCTACTTCTTCCAAGAGTTTCCCTGTCTCCATTCCCTTGTTTTAGGTTGTGTCTCCTTTGAGGTATCTGCCATCACACACCCTCAGTGTACTGTAACTATGTGGCTTTCCCTGGACTGAAAGCTTTTTGTATGTACCCTGTTCTGTGTTCATTCTCTATGAACACAGACATAGTAGGCCTCTATGTGTTAAATAAAGGTTTAAACCTTTTGGGCTATGATGAGTGAGATGGAAGAGGGGGAGAACAAAACATTCAATAATAATTTGAATGGGCCTAATTAATAAACTTTAGTGTGACAGACTAGCTATAAAGGATGGCTAATTTTGCCTCTCTGATTGTCTCTACCCTCTAGTTTCTATCTTTTGCCTTTGATGGGGAAACAAATAGTTACAGTGATGAGCACTTAGTTTTCATTACTTCTCTTGTCAATAATCAAAAGAGAACTAATCCTAAATCCACAAATGATATTCTAGTTCTAACTCCTCTTATAGCCTCAGGGTAAACTGTACAGTGTGTGAATTGTATCTCAATAAAGCTATTAATTTTTAAAGTGGGGGGGTTATCCAGGGCCTCCTCTAAGAACCTTGTGATGTCCTGAAGACACCAGAACCCCTCCCCCATGGATCTGAGTTTTGCACATCCCCGTTGACAATAGGAATCCCAGTATTAGCTCCTAAAGGTCGCAGTGATTAGCCCTGAAGCTTGCCATGCTGAGGCCAATGTCTCACCATGAGGAGCAGTTGGCTTGGGAGGCACAGGTGTGTGTGAGGAGGAGTGGCCTATGGAGGTGCTGGAGAAGAAAGGAGTCAGGGAAATCATAGCACAGCGCAACAGAGAATGAGCAGACTGTTTTGTTTAGAATCTTGCAAAACTACCAACTCCCGTAGAGGCCTCCAAAGAAACAAAAGGCATTTCTCCTTCCACTTGCCTCCATTGCAAGATGTGAGAGGGAACCCAAATTATTAGGGACCTCCGCTTCCAACCTTACCAAAGGCTTAACAGGAAAGAGCTCCTGGGCCTCCTGGGTCTCCAAGGTGTGTCAATAAGGACACAAGTTTACCTCTGTCCATTGCAGTGTGACCAGGATGGCTTTTGGTCTCACTTTCCTGTACTCTGGTATCCTCTGGCAATTAGAGCCACTGAAGTTTTTATTTGATGTAATAACATCTGACTTGTTCTAATGAGACTTTTAGAATCTATAAGTGTGTTTAAAGACTCAAAAGGAACAGGCGTCAGATCTGCTATGTCACTATTCTGGTGACTCTGGATCAGGATTGGTCTTGACAGCAGGCCTTTGTGCCTGGGCACTGTCCTATCCCAAGCACTGAGTCAGGCAAGTTTCCCTTTGGTTTCCATTTTATAGAGGACTTCTAAAACGTTCTTTGTCCCCCATCACTACAGAAAATAGAGTAGGAGGGTAAAAGGTGGCAGTCACAGAACTCTAACAGATTTCTCCTGCTTTGCAGTTGCCAGCAAAATGTGCCAAGAGCCCCTACTAAACTGTACCTTGGGGCAGAGATGACATTCTCTGCTGCCCCCTGTTGTTCATCCCAATTTTATTCTTTGGTAAGACCAACCTTCAGTGAGACTAATCTTCAATATGTCACTAGTCTTACTTGGGCCCTTGATTTGGTTTACAAGCCTGAAAATAATTCTTAGTACAGGCAGACCTCAAGGTATTGCAGGTTCGGTTTCAGACGACAACAATAAAGCAAACATCATGATGAAGCGAGTTGTATTACTGCTGCCGGAGGGTCTTGCCTGCAGTGTGTAAAAACTACAACGTCTGTGAAGCACAATAAAGCAAAGCCCAATAAAACAAGCTATGCCTGTATGTCTCACTCAGCTACTAAAAGTCACAACCCATGTTGTATGTCCAATTAGTTTTGGGGACCTACAGCAGGGATCCCAGGAGTGGGTGAGTGGGCCCTCATGATGGAATTATGATCCTCATAGAAGAGGAAGGGGTAGACAGACATGCTATGTCTCCCTCCACAACTAAGAAGAAATACAACTACCTCAAAACTAGAGACAACCAGAAGTTCCAGGAAATCAAACTGCACAGAAGTCCAACAAACAAAGATATAAAGAATAGACTTCCGACCAAGGACCAAGATGGAGGCATAGACAACACACTGCGTCTCCCTCCACAAGTAAGAAGGAATACAACTACCTCAAAACTAGAAACAACCAGAAGTTCCAAAAAAAAAAGAAACTACATGGAAGTCCAGCAAACAAAGATATAAAGAAATACTCATCCAGACAGGTAGGAGAGGCAGTGCTGGGGTGGAGAGGATACAGTGAGATGGTGGCAGCAGTGGCAGCAGGGGCAGGCCAGCAGAAAGTGCAGTGACACGTTTTAAAAAGTCTGGAGGCACACTTGGGGAGCATTCCCAGCTCCTCACCGGACCTCACAGCTCAGAGTTTCAGGACCAGGGAAAATCAAGCCTCATTGCTTCTGACTGTGCAGACCATTTGGGGTTGGGGTGGAGGCAGAAACTGCTGGTTTCTCAGCAGTCTGCTTGTTTAAAGGGCCCTGACAGTCCTAGAATGTCCACAGACCCACCCACTCTGGGAATGATGGCCAGGGCAGCAGCTAGAGAGGCGCCCATCCGGTGCGGGTGTGGGAGAGGTGCTTGGAAAAGGGGCGAGTGCTGGGCAGGCGGCATTGTTCCCTCTAAGGCCCCTCCCCCACATACAGTGCCACAACGTGGTGAAACCGGTTGCCCTGTACTGTTAAATACCTAAGGTTGTGCCCCATACAACGTAACAGGAGCGACAGCTCTACCTGGGATTTGGAGGCAAACAAACACAGGAGCCTATCAGAATGAGGAGACAGAGAAGTGTGGCCCAAAAGGGGGAATGGATCAAGGTTCCAGTGGGAGAACTAAGCGACGAAGAGATAGCCAACCTAACAGAGGAGGAGATAGACAACATAACAGATGAAGAATTCAAAACACTGGTGATAAAAATGCTCACAGGCTTGACAGATATGCTTGAGTATGGCAAACGCATAAAAGAAGAAGTGAAGGCTATGCTAAGTGAAACGAAGGAAAATCCACACAAAACCAATGGTGAAAGGAAGGGAACATAAGAACATAAGAAAGAAAAAAAGTCAACCAGTGCAGGATAAGGAAGCAAAAATTGAAAAAAAATGAGAAAAACTTCCCAAATTTTGCTAAGGAGATGGACATACATACAGGTCCAGGAAGCACAGAGGGTCCCAGGAGAGCTGGACCCAGAGGGGACCACACCAGGACGCATCATGATTGGGATGCCAAAGGTGAAAGATAAAGAAAGGGTCCTAGGGGCAGCAAGAGAGAGGTGATGAGTTGCCTACAGGGGGCTGCCTACAGGACTATCAGCCGATTTCTCAGAGGACACTTTTCAGGCAGGAAGGGAGTGGCAAGCAGTATTCAATGTGATGAAAGGCAACCTGCAACTAGGATTACTCTATCCAGCAAAGCTATCATTTGGAATGGAAGGGCAGATGAAGTGCTTCCCAGACAAGGTAAAGCTAAACGAGCTCATCATCACCCAAGCCATTATTATATGAAATGTCAAAGGGACTTCCTTAAGAAAAAGAAGATCAAAACTATGAACACTAAAATGACAACAAACTCACAGCTATCAACAACTAAATCTTAAAAATTAAAACAAAGTCCAACTAAGCAAACCAGAATAGGAACAGAATCATAGGTATGGAGATCATTTGGAGGGTTATCAGCTGGGAGGGGGAGAAATGAGGATATGGTGCAGAGATTAAGAAGCATAATAGATTGGTACTAAATTGACAGGGGGAAGTTAAGAATAATATAGGAAAGGGTGAAGCCAAAGAACTTATATGTACAAACCATGAACATGAACTAAGGGGGGTGGGGTTGCAGAAGGGGGGTTCTGGGCAGAGGGGGGAAAAGGGGAAAAAATTGGAACTATTGTAACAGCATAATCAATAAAATATACTTTTAAAAAAGATATAAAGAATAAAGACTCATCTAGACAGTCTGGAAAAATGCTTAAAACATGAAAGGAAGGACAATACTTTGAATGATAACAAAAATATAAGATTCAATAATCTGCATACTTTTAGAGAGTCCGGACTTCCGACCAAGATGGAGGCCTAGACTGACACGCTCCATCTCCCTCCACAACTAAGAAGGAATACAACTACTGCAAAACCAGAAATAACCAGAAGTTCCAGAAAATAAAGCTACATGGAAGTCCAACATATGAAATTATAAAGAAGTGGTGTTCATCTGGACGGGTAGGAGGGGAGAAGCTGGGGAGGTGAGATCAAACTCTGCTGGTGGTGGTGGCGGGACAGCAGTAAGCACAGACACCTGTATTTAAGGGGAGGCGAGAAGTGCCTGGGGAGCACCCTTGGCTGCAGACCAAACCCGTCAGCTCGCGATTCCAACATAGGGGAAGGACGGCCCCCATTGCCTCAGACTGTGAGGGCCAGAGGACATAGGGATGGAGGAGGAGGTTCCCAGTGTCTCAGAGGAGAGTGAATGGCAGGAATCCATCTTGGACCCCCGCCCCCACACCAAATGCCACAGTGTGGTGAGAAGGGTTGCCCGGTAGTGATGAATGCATGGGGCTCCGCCCGCTATAGTGTAGGAGGTGTGACAGCCCTGCCCAGGAAGCAACGGTAAACTCAAAACTTTCAGGATAGCACAGATTATGATAGAGATCCCAGTGATGCAGTTGACCAGACAGCAAATATCTAATCTAACGAAGCAACACATGGGAAATCTTTCTGAGGCACAGTTCAGAGCTTTGGTTATATAAATGCTTACAGACCTACAGCAGATCTTAAACACTACGGGGAAGGAATGAAGGCTAGTCCTGCTGAAATGAACAAAAACACATACAAAACCACTGGTGAGGGAAAGAAAACCAGGATCAAATTGGAACATAGGGAAGGAAGAAACAGTCAACCAGTGAAGAAAGAAGAAACGAAAAGTGAGAAAAATGAGGATAGGCTCAGAAACCTATGGGACAGCTATAAGCGGGCCAATATCCGAATCATAGGGTTGCCAGAAGGTGAATAAGAAGAACTAGAAATTGAAAAATTATGTGAAAAAATAATGAAGCAGAACTTTCCTAACTTGGGGAAGGAAATAGACTTACAGGTCCAGGAAGCACAGAGATTTCCAAAAAAAAAACCGGACCCAGGGAGAACCACATCAAGACACATTATAACTAAACAGTCAAAAATTAAGAATAAAGAGAGAATCTTAAAAACAGCAAGAGAGAAGAAGAGAATTACATACAAAGGGTTCCCAATAAGACTATCAGCTGATTTTTCAACAGAAACTGCAGGCAAGAAGGGACCGACAAGAAATATTCAAAGTAATGAAAATCAAAAGCCAACAGCCACGAATACTCTATCCAGCAAAACTGTCATTCAAAATAGAAGGGCAGAAAAAGTGCTTCCAAGACAAAGTAAAACTGAAGGAGTTCATCAGATCCAAACCACTGTTATATGAAATGTTAAAGGGACTTGTTTAGTAGAAAGAGGATCAAAACTATGAACATTAAAATAAAAACTGTGTCACAACAACCAACAACAGAAGCTAGGGAATCAAAACAAAGGCAAACTAAGTAGGCAATGAGAGTAGGAAAAGAATTATAGGTATGGGGAACATTTTGCGGGGAGGTCAGCGGGGGGGAGGGCGGAAAGGAAGGTGATGGTACAGGAATTAAGAAACAATAGGAGGGAGTGGAGTAGATAGGAAGATGTTGAGAAGAACTATATGCACAACCAATGGGCATGGACTAAGCAGAGAGCAACTGAAAGGAGGGGTGTCACTGGGTGGAGGGGAACAAAGGGAACAGAAATTAGGACAACTGTAACAGCATAATCAATAAAGCATATCTTAAAAAAGCAAAACTAGAGAGGGAGGGGGAAGATGGCGGCGGAGTAGGAGCAGCGTTCTCAGCTCGATCCTGTTAAGGAGAGACTCCAGGAACGAATGCGGAGAGGAGTCACTGAGTGAGTGTGGATCTCCGATAGCGTGAACAGCGAGGAGAGCGTGGGAGCAGCATGGAAGGGGGTGGAGGGGTTTACCACACACTGCAGGCTGAGTCATTCTCAGACCCTGTGCGTCTGCAGTACCAAGCCAGAGAGCTCACTAGCCGAGAGCTGCTTGGAGGCTCCCCCTGCTAGGGGAGCACCAATAAGTGAATTCTTGTAGGGAGTTAGGGAGAGGGTTTGACTGAAAAAGCGAGAGGAGTGAGAGAACAGTGAACGACCAGGACTGGGAGAAACTGTGTGATCTGAGTCTAGAGGGAAACCTCTTCAGCTGCAACCTCCGACCCAAAGCGCAGCATCCCAGGCGCACCCAGCACTTGTGCTAGGGCCCTACAGAACAAAGGGACAGTTTGGGGGCAAGGAGACGGGCCGCACATAAAAGCTGCTGCGGAACTCTGGACCGGGGGAGAGCTCCTTAGCAAGAGAGCAGTGCATGCCCCCAGCGCTTTGAGCAATCGAACTAGAATCCCACAGAACAAAAGGCGGATTTGGGGCTAGGAGAGAAATAGGGCACGCAGGGCATGTAAGTAGGGAAGAGAGCAGAGGTGGAGGTTCTGGAGTGGAGACGGTTTTAGGGCGGGGAGAAGGGCTCGCAGGGAAAGGCTGCTGTGGAGCTCCAAACCGGGGGAGAACTCCTGGGTAGGAGAGCGCTGCGCTGACCGACCACACTAGAATCCTGCAGAACAAAGGAACAGTGCTGGGGTGGGAAGAGAGATAGAGCGCGCAGGCCTATAGACAGGGAAGCCAGTGGAAACTGTAGCTCAGAATAGAGACAGTTTGGGGGCAAGGAGAAGAGCCCACGCGGGAAAGCTGCTGCAGAGCTCCAGACTAGGGGAGAGGTCCTGGGCAGGAGAGTGCCACTGAGCCCGGCACTTTGACCGACTGTGCCAGAGTCCTGCAAAACAAAGGGACGGTCTTGAGACAGGGAGAGAGGTAGGGTGCGCAGGCATATAGACAGGGAAGAGAGCAGAAGCTGTAGCCTGGGAATAGAGACACGACTGGAGGCAGGGCGGGGATTGCTGGCAGGCACAGGCTGGACGAACAGTGGGAAGGAGTAGCTGGACAAGCCTGAGGAGGGCTGAGGGTGCCACAGGAGGGGACAACTAAATGCAGCTCACAGCAGAGCGGCAGTAGGCCCACGAATAAAAGACTAGCAATCTCAGAATCAAGCAGGACCTTCCCACAGCCAGCCAACCAACCAGAAAAGATTTGAAACCCAAGGAATTTTGAATAAGGGCGGACTCAGGAAGAAAGGAAGGAAAAACAAACAACAACAAAAAAAACAAAAATACCCAGAGACGGTGCCTAAAAGTAGAATTGAGTTAAAATCCTCTCATTCTTTTATTTCTCACTCTCTCTAACTGCCCCTCCTGTCCTTTCTTATTCTCTCTCCTCTTCTCCGCTCCTCTTCCCTCCCTTCTCTCCCCTTAGCATGTCTCCCCTTCATCCTATTCTTTGTTAATTTTTTAATTTTAAGTTCTCTCCCTTTCCTTCCTATTCCCTTCTTCTAATCCCCTCCCCTCCCCCTTATCCTCGTCCTCCCTCTGTTTTCTTTCTCTCTATCTCCTTTCTCTGTGCTAAGCACTTTCAATTTTATTAAATTCCTTTCTTTATTTTGTCCTCCTTCAGTCTACATTCGTTTTTCTTTCCTCCCTTGCCCTTATTTTCCTGCTCTCCCTATAAATATTCTCTCTCTCTTTCTCTCTCCCTATCCCACTTTATATTCTAATCTTTTAATATTTAAATTTTAATTCTAATCTATTCCCCTACTCCTTCACCCTCCCCTTCTTAACCCTTCTCTATTTCCACCCCATCCCCTCACTTCTTTCTCTCCCTCTTGTATTTCTCTTCTTCATCCTATCTTTTGTCAACTCTTCAATTTCAATCTTTCCCTCCCTAATATATCCTCTTCCTCTTGATTTCCTTCCCTCCCCCGTGTTCTTTCCCTCCCCCATCCTCTTGCTTTCCCATCTCTTATTCCTCTCTCTATATATTCTCTCTTTCTCTCTATCTTACTATTTTATATCATGTTTTAATCTCCTAATTTTTTTTTATAATATATATATTTTTGAAAATTTTTATTCAGTCCTCCCTCTTCTCCCTCCCCTTCTTTCGTTCTCTCTCCTACCCTTCTCTTCTCTACTTTCTCTCTCCCTTTCCTCTCTCCATTCCTGTCTTGCTATTTTCTACTCTGTATTTTTATTCTTGAAAAATTCTTTCTCAATATGTTTCCTACCTTCTAACCTCCTCAGCCCTCTGCTTCAATTTCTGGCTGGCTGTCTGCCTGGATGTCTGTTGAGTCTATCCTCCCTTCCATGCTGAACATATAGCATATACCGATTACATAATCCTAACACTATACACTTCTACTTTCTCACTACACACTGTAACCCTCTCCTCCTTTTCAAACATACAATGTAAATGTTAATTGCTGTCTTACATAACCTTGATCCCAATTGCTAATATTATTACCTTATCAACTTCCCGCTCAAAAATTACCCTTCCTTCATTTAAAACAACTCCTATCTGTTTCTCTTATGAAATAAGAGTCCCAATATCTCCACAAGTATATTAATACGGGCTCATTTGCAACCTATAGTGAGATTGTAGTTGGGGGAGATATTGGAGGGTGTGGGTTTCTTGCCTGGGTTGTGTGATTAGGTTTTAGCATCACCTCCACAAAAGATCTCAAGACAAGGTGGGCAGAGTGACTCTCAATCAACTAACCAGAGGAAAAGACCCACCAAAGAGTAGCTGAAATACAACCAGACAGATTAAAGAAATAACATCAAGGACAACACAGACAGAGATCCAAGATGGCGGAGAAGTAAGGGGAAGCTACAGTAACCTCCTCCCAGGACAAGCCAGTGCTGACTCAGCTCCAGTACAGCAGACAGACCATTCCCCTCCAAGTGGTGTCAGACTAAGGGGAAATAAAAGTCCTGCCTACAGCAATTAAGCTACCACACCCATGGTCCTTAAGTCTGATGGCTAATAACAGATTGAGTAGAGTAACAACTAAAGAAGACAGACAAAGGCAGTAGATCACTGGAAGTCTCCAATAGGCTGCCTAGGGCCAGTCTGGTACATGATCTGACGCTACCAGAGGCAGATCCAGGAAGTGCAGATCATTCTAAGAAGCACCAACAAACAATAGGAATCACAAAAATGGGGAGACAGAAAAACAACCCCCCATCAAAAAGAAAGGTAGAATCCCCAGAGAGAGTGCTAAATGAAATAGAGGGAAGCAAAATATCAGATATGGAATTCAAAGCATGGATTATGGAGAAGCTCAATGAGCTCAGTGGAAACTACAAAGAACTCCAGGGAAACTACAAGAAACTTACAGAGAATTACACGAGCATGAAAAAGGACATAGAAGCTATCAATAAGAGCCAGGAGGAAATGAAGAATACGATCTCTGAATTGAAGAACACAGTAGAAGGAATTAAAAGCAGGCTAGAGGAAGCAGAAGATCGGATCAGCGAGCTGGAGGACAATGTACACAAAAACTCCCAGACAGCGCAACAAAATGAAAAAAGACTGAACAAGAATGAAGAGGTTCTAAGACAGCTGCAGAACAACATGAAATGTAATAATATCCTTATCATAGGAATTCCAGAAGGAGAAGAAGAAGAACAAGGGATAGAAAACCTCTTTGAAAAACTAATGACAGAAAACTTCCCTAACATGAGGAGAGAAAGAGTAACGCAAGTCCAGGAAGCACAGAGGGTCCCAATGAAGATGAACCCCAACAGGCCCACTTCAAGACACATCATAATTAAAATGCCAACATTCAAAGACAAAGAGAGAATCCTAAAAGCAGCAAGAGAGAAACAACTAATAACATACAAGGGAGCTCCAATAAGGCTATCATCAGATTTCTCAGCAGAAACACTACAAGCCAGAAGGGAATGGCAAAAAACATTCCAAGCAATGAAAAACAAAGGCCTACAACCTAGAATACTCTACCCAGCAAAGCTCTCATTCAAAATGGAAGGTGAAATAAGGAGCTTCCAAGACAAAAGAAGGCTAAAAGAATACATCTCCATCAAACCAGCAATGCAAGAGATGCTAAAGGGTCTGCTTTAAGAAGATGAAGAAACAGAGAGAGACAGAGAGGAACACGAGTACAAAGGGGAAAAATGACAATGAATAAGTACTTATCGGTAATAAGCTTAAATGTAAATGGATTAAATGCTCCAATTAAAAGACATAGGGTAGCTGAATGGATTAGAAAGAATGACCCACATATATGCTGTCTACAAGAGACCCAACTTAGAACAAAAGATCTACACAGACTGAAAGTAAAGGGATGGAAAAAAGTATTTCAAGCAAATGGACATGAAAAAAAAAGCCGGGGGAGCAATACGTATATCAGACAAAACAGATTTCACAGCAAAGTTCATAAAAAGAGACAAAGAAGGGCATTTCATAATACTTAAGGGAAAAATCCATCAAGAAGATATAACCCTTATAAATATATATGCATCCAACTTAGGAGCACACAAATATATAAGAAAAATTTTGAAAGACTCCAAGAAAAATATAGACAGCAACACACTCATAGTAGGGGACTTTAACACCCTATTGTCAACAATGGACAGATCTTCAAAGCAAAGAAACACCAAAGATATTGAGGCACTGAACAACACTCTAGGTCAAGTGGACTTAGTCGATATATATAGAAGTTTTCACCCCAAAGAAGCAAAATATACATTCTTCTCAAGTGCACATGGGACATTTTCAAAGATAGACCACATGGTAGGACACAAAACAAGCCTTAACAAATTCAAGAAAATTGAAATTATATCAAGCATCTTCTCAGATCACAATAGCTTAAAATTGGAAATCAACCTCAAGGAAAATATTCAAAAACATTCAAACTCATGGAGAATGAATAACATGCTATTAAATAATGAATGGGTTAAGAATGACATCAAAGAAGAAATCAAGAAGTTTCTGGAAACTAACGATGGTGAACACACAGCAGCCCAGAACCTATGGGATACAGTGAAAGCAGTCCTGAGGGAGGGGTGGGTTCATAGCAATACAGGCCTATCTAAAAAAGCTAGGAGAATCTCTAATAAAAGATTTAACACTACAGCTACAAGAAGTAGAGGAAGAACAACAAACAAAGCCCAGATCAAGTAAAAGGAGGGAAATCATCGAGATCAGAGCACAATTAAATGATATAGAGACTAAACTAACGATTCAAAAGATCAACAAAAGTAGGAGCTCATTCTTTGAAAAGATAAACAAAATTAACAAGCCTTTAACCAGGCTCATCAAGAAAAAGAGAGAGGACCCAAGTAAATAAAATCAGAAACGAAAGAGGAGAAATCACAACTGATACAACAGAAATACAAAGGATTGTAAGAAATTATTACGAACAACTGTATGTCAAGAAATTTGACAACCTAGAGGAAATGGACAAATTCCTGGAAACCTATGGTCTTCCCAAACTGAATCAAGAAGAAGCAGAAAGTCTGAATAGACCAATAACAGCTAGTGAAATTGAAGCAGTAATCAAAAAACTCCCAGCACACAAAAGCCCTGGACTGGATGACTTCACAAGTGAATTCTACAGAACATTTAGAAAAGAACTAACTCCTATCCTTCTCAGACTATTCCAAAAGATACAAGAAGAGGGAAGACTCCCAAACTCGTTCTATGAAGCCAGTATAACCCTGGTTCCAAAACCAGGTCAAGACACAGCAGAGAGGGAAAACTACAGGCCAGTATCGCTGATGAACATAGATGCTAAAATCCTCAACAAAATATTGGCAAACCGGATCCAGCAACACATTAGAAAGATCATACACCACGATCAAGTGGGATTCATCCCAGGGATGCAAGGATGGTTTGATATTTGCAAATAAATAAACGTAATACACCACATAAACAAAATGAAAGGCAAAAACCACATGATCATATCAATAGATGCAGGGGAAGCATTTGATAAAGTACAACACCCATTTATGATGAAGGCTCTCAGCAAAGTGGGAATAGAGGGAGCATACCTCAACATAGTGAAGGCCATGTACGAGAAACCTGGGGCCAGCATCGTGCTCTGTGGGCAGAAACTGAGAGCATTCCCCCTGAGATCAGGAACAAGACAAGGATGTTCGCTCTCTCCACTCCTATTCAACATAGTCTTGGAAGTTCTAGCCACAGCAATCAGACAAGAAAGAGAAATAAAAGGGATCCAAATTGAAAAAGAGGAAGTAAGACTGTCATTATTTGCAGATGACATGATAGTGTACATAGAAAACCCTATAGTCTCCACAAAAAAACTACTCAACCTAGTGAGTGAGTTCGGCAAAAGAGCAGGATACAAAGTCAATATTAAGAAATCGAAGGCATTTTTGTACACCAACAATGGAAACTCAGAGATAGAAACTGAAAGAAAAATCCCATTTACCATAGCAACAAAAAAAATAAGATACCTAGGAATAGACTTGGCCGAGGAGGTAAAAGACCTGTACTCGGAGGGCTGCATAACACTGAAGAGAGAGATTGAAGAAGATATGGGTAGATGGAAGCGTGTACCATGCTCATGGATGGGAAGGATCGACATCATTAAAATGTCCATACTACCCGGGGCAATTTATGGATTCAATGCGATCCCTATTAAAATGCCAGCAACGTATTTCACAGACCTAGAACAAATACTTCAAAAATTTATATGGAACCAAAAAAGAGCCCGAATAGCCACAGCAATTTTGAGGAAGAAGAACACAGCAGGAGGAATCACAATACCTGATATCAAACTATACTACAAGGCCACGATAATCAAAACAGTCTGGTAATGACATAAAAACAGACATATAGATCAATGGAACAGAATAGAGAGCCCAGAAATAAACCCAGGTTCATATGGTCAACTAATATTTGACAAAGGGGGAAAGAACATCAAATGGAGTGAAAAGAGCCTCTTCAACAAATGGTGTTGGGAGAACTGGACAGGGACATGCAAAAAAATGAAACTAGACCACCAACTTACACCATACATCAGAATAAACTCAAAATGTATCAAAGACTTAAATGTAAGCCGTGATACCATAAAAGTCCTAGAGGAAAAAATAGGCAGGAAAATTTCAGATATCCCACGTAACAACATTTTCACTGATATATCTCCTAAGGCAAGGGAAATAAAGGAAAGAATAAACCAATGGGACTACATCAAACTAAAAAGTTTCTGCTCAGCTAAAGAAAACATCAGCAAGATGAAAAGGAAACCAACCATATGGGAAAATATATTCGCCAATGACATCTCAGACAAGGGATTGATCTCCAAAATATATAAAGAACTCATACGACTCAACACCAAGAAGACAGACAACCCAATTAAAAAATGGGAAAAGGACCTGAACAAACACTTCTCCAAAGAGGACATACAGAAGGCCCATAGACATATGAAAGAATGCTCAACATCACTAGCCATCAGAGAGATGCAAATAAAAACCACAGTGAGATACCCTCTCACACCAGTCAGAATGGCCATCATCAACAAATCAACAAACAACTTGTGCTGGAGAGGATGCAGAGAAATGGGAACCCTGGTGCATTGCTGGTGCAGACTGGTGCAGCCGCTATGGAAAAGAGTTTGGAATTTCCTCAAAAAACTAAAAATGGAACTGCCTTTTGAACCAGCAATTCCATTGCTAGGATTATATCCGAAAAATCCTGGAACACCAATTCAAAAGAACCTATGCACTCCAATGTTCATAGCAGCACTATTTACAATAGCCAAGTGCTGGAAACAACCTAAATGCCCATCTGTAGATGAGTGGATCAAAAAACTGTGGTACATTTACACAATGCAGTACTATGTAGCAGAAAGAAAGAAGGAACTTCTACCATTTGCAACAACATGGATGGAACTAGAGAGAATTATGCTTAGCGAAATAAGCCAGGCAACGAAAGAAAAATACCTTATGCTGTCACCTATTACAGAAAACTAATGAACAACACAAACAAATGAGCAAAATTGAACCAGAGCTATGTAAACAAGAAATAGACTAACGGCAATGGGGGGGTGTGGGAGGGAGAGAAGGGGGTAAGAAGGGGAAGGGCCTAGTCAAAGAACATGTATAAATGACCTACGGACATGGGCACCTGAGTGAGGACTGAATGTGGGGGAAGGGAGGGACAGGGTAAAGGGAAGCAAGAGGGGGAAAAAAGTGATACAACTGTAATGGAAAAACAAAAAAAAAATTTTTTTTGTGGGGGAAAAATGAAAATATGAAGAATGGAAATGCCAGTTCAGTGAATATTAGGACAAAGATTTTCCTTCACGTTGTATATTTTTCTCCCTATCTGATCCCTCCAGAGTTTGTCATTCTAAACAAGTAAGTAATGACATAAGTTTCTTTGCATAAAACTAATAAGACCAGTTGTTAATAGAGGTTCCTTTTTTTTTCTTTTTTTTGACCTAGTCTTTGACTGGAATGTCAAGCCTAAAGGAGACATGCTTGGGCTCAGGTTGTTACCAAAAAGCCCTGAGGAACTGAGAATGACTTTCAAAGGTAATAAAAGTCCACGAGATAAAAGTCCTGGTACCTTGGATGGATGCGCAGTCCATGGCAATCTTTCCAGGGAAGGAATGAAGGTTGTTTTCCTGAGAGATGGCTAGATGGGACCTTAAGGCACAATGGAAAACCAGAAGGACTTGGAAAAGTCAGGTGTTTACAGGCAAGGCTGAATGCCAGGTATGTGGTTCTGCTTCTGTGCCCTGAAGGACAGACTGAAGGTCACCCTAAATGTTCCTTGGGTAAGTTCCAGCAAAGCAGAACTAAAGATCATAAGTGATCATTTTCTGCTCTTGTTGTGTTTATGCAAATGAACAGGATAAATTAAAAATGGACTAATGTAGTCCCTTTAATGACAAGGAGGGTAATCTTAGGTAGAAAAATTATTATTCAAGGAAAATCACAATGCTCAGTGGTAGACTATAAAGTAGTGCAGCTAACCATTTTAAAAGTGTCTTTTCATTTAAAATATGGTTTCACTTGAAAATTAAACCATGTCTGTGATATCATCAAAGATATTCAAGTTGCAGGCAAGTAGAATGTCAAGTGCCTTGCAACTGGATGTCTTCCCAATAAGACAGTTTTATAGATTTAGAGACTTGTTTGTGGGTTATGTTACATAAATTAACATGTGTTTTCTGTTTTCAAAGGGCATAAGCCTATGACCGCATTACCTGAGTGATTGTCTGTACGTATAATCCTCTCTGCAGCGCTGCTTCCTGAGACTCAACGGTTTGGCTGAACTAAATGGCTGGGTTGGTGAAGAATGGGATGGTCTGTGGGCTTCACTTTAAAATGGGTTTCTCTTTTCTATCCTAATGGCTTGGACAGAAAGGACCCAGAGGTCTGAGAGGGGGGAAACCTAAACTATTTCCCTCAACCCAAACTAGTATAATGGGCAAAAGGGTTTTGGACAGGTGAGATGTACCTAGCACACCTTCCTCCAAAGAAGTCCTTTTTTCTTTTTTTCCCCTAATGTGGAACATTGAAAAATTAATCCCTGCCTTTTGTCACCTAGTAGTTATGGATTGAATGATGTCTTTTAACCCTTTTTGCCAAATCTGTTGCCCCCAGAACACAACAAGGATGCCAGCCTGTTAAACCAAGCACGCTGTTGTCTGGAGACCGCCAACTGACCTGGAGTCTGCACGATCCTTCCCCATGTGGGAAGGCCACCCTCCTCTCCACACCCCCACTATTAATAGGGATTTCTGGACCCAAGGGTAGGTAGGACGATGACCATGTCCAGCTTGAAGCAGCTAGAGGAGCTTGAGACCTTCGCCCAGTGTCCTTTACAAGATTACAAATGGTCTTAATATCTGAGAGGGAGGGATAGTTATTTCTTATTGTTAAAATAATTAATTAATCACATATTTACTAAAAAAAAGAGAGAGAGAGAAGAAGAAGAAGAATATATGAAAGTGTGAAGCGGCAAAGCTTGTATGTACGAACCATGGGTATGGACTTGGGGGGCGGATTTCTGGGGGAAAGAGATGCTGGGTGGAGGGGAGTAAAGGGGAGAAAGTTGGAACTATTGTAACAATATAATCAATAAAATACATTTTCAAAAAAAGCAAAACTAAACTAAAAAAAAAAAGAGGAAAGAAGAGCTCCCCTCTCGCCAGAGTTAGAAGTCCATAAGCCAGGAAGAGATGTCTCACCAGAAACCAGCTTTGATGACACCTTGGACTTCCAGCCTCCAGAACTATGAGATATTAATTTCTGTTGTGTTGTTTAAGCGCCCAGTCTGTGGTAGAGTGTTATGACAGCCTGAAATGACTAATACAGGGGCCAACTGTCCCTGTTTGTCAGGGTCTGAGGGAATTATAGGAACAGTTTTGGGCAAACTAGGGCAAGTTGGTCACCCTAATTTATGAAGTGATTGATGTAGAGTGCTTGGGCTTTCTACAGTGCATGATGTATGTTAAGTGCTCTTTAAGTGCTAGCAATTACTACCTAATTCCTTCAACGACTATTTAACATCCTGCTCTGTGCTAAATGTGGTTTAAAATACACGGGGTTACAAAATAGATATTACCTGCTTTTGTGGAATTTACAAGAATTTATTGAGATCAGGGACTAGCTGTGACTGGTTGATAATGGGGGCTGTGTCAGAATGTGAGGACAAAGTTCAGACAGGGTTGTACTCTGGGGAGGTGACCCTTAGGCTCTTCCCATATCTGTCC
Source organism: Furipterus horrens (assembly GCF_987537825.1). Taxonomy (NCBI): domain Eukaryota; kingdom Metazoa; phylum Chordata; class Mammalia; order Chiroptera; family Furipteridae; genus Furipterus; species Furipterus horrens. The sequence goes on along the minus strand of NW_028327182.1, from coordinate 55,242,159 downwards.
TCCTGCAGAAGCCGCCAAAGAAGGCAGTCACCTCAGTTGTTTCATGTTTCTAAAAAATGGAAGCCTGAGAAGATGGGTAGCTCTGGGACCTGGTCAAATGACCACAGATGTTTTACCAAATGGCTCTGGGAAAGCCCAGCTGCCCCGAACTTTTCTTTTGACTAAACAAGGTTATCTGTCACAAACTGTTTGGCAAATCTCATCTTGGTCACAAGGTAGCAGAAGAGAACTTGCATTGGAAAATGTGATGCCAGCCAAAGGCTTTTGTAAATTTCAGAAACATCTTATTAGGAATTTTTCATGAGTGCACATCAACAGGCCTCGTCAGATACTGAGTATTTATATATCTAGAAGTTTCTTGGGACTGGCATTAGTGGACTTCTATTCTAAAACTCCGATACAAATTCCAGCAGGGGTCGCTGTTTCTCGGTATGTCCAAAGGCAGCATGTGGAACAAAAGGCTTTATTTGAATAGCAAAAGAGACCTTTATCAAGCACTCCCTATATGCTGAAGTTTGCATCATTTAACATCTATCCTTATCCACTTTTTATTTATTCAAAAATATTTATTAAGTTTCACAGACGGATCGCTGTAGGAGGAGAGGGAGGAGTGGGGAATACAGGAAGGAAGGGGAAGGGATTAGTCAGAGAACGTGTATGAATGACTCATGGACACGGAAAACAGAGGGTGTTGACTGTGGAAAAGAGGGGTAGGTGAAAGGGGAAAAAATTGGGAACAAAATAATAGAAGAAACAAAAAATATTTATAACTTTCTACTGTTTTCCAGGTATTTATGTGGAATTTAAATTAAAATATGTCAGGTATTGGTAATGCTATGAAGCAAAAATGAACAGAGTAAGGGGATAGAGAGCAATGAAGACTGGTTTTTAGCTGAGATGGCCAAGGAGAGCTTGTCTGAGGAAGTGACATTTGAGCAGAGACTTGACTAAGGGAGCAAGACAGGCAAATGCTGAGGGGAGAACATTACAGAAAGGGACCTAAGAAGAGCCAATGTCCTGACATGGGAATTTGGTTGGTGTATTTGAGACTAGCAAAGAGTATCCTGTGTCCAGAGTGTAGTCAGCAAGGGACAAGGGAGAAGTGACTCAGATTGATCACGTAAGTCCTTGTGGGCCATGATAGGGACCTTGGGTTTTGTCTTATACATGTTGGGAAGCTATCAGAGCAGTGATTCTCAGTGCTGCCTGTTTACTATAATCATCTGAGGAACTTTAATTCCAATACCTGGGCCTCACCCTAGACAACTAGAATCAGAACTCTGGGGTCACAGCCTGGGTATGCTGGCTTTTTCTAAAAGCTCCCAGGGATTCTAATATTAACCATGACTCAAAACTACAACTTTCAATATCATGTGTGAAACCAGAATAAAAACTGCAAAAACATTTGAACATTATGCTTAATAATATGTGCCTTTCTGGAAGACTTTAGATCTAGCAAGTGTGTGTCATTGAAGACAGCTCTTTAAAACCAACAACTTTAATTTGGAACGCCTGTCTCCTATCAACACAAATGAATCTTTGCTGGGGAAAATGAACTTTCTAAAACATCATAAGTCACTCAGTGCTAGAACAATGGACATTATAAACATGGTGATATAGCTAAAATACAGGCATGTTTTTGTTCCTGTATATTTTTCAGAATATGAAGTTTAAATATAAACTTATCCAAGCAAGGTTTGGATTTCCACAGTGCTGTTAATAACAAGCATAATGAGGTGCTGGTGGTCACATCTCCATCAACTGTGGAATGCCTCTCACAACTTTGCCCTTCTTCTTGGGTCTTTGCTCTCTTGTTCTGTGATCTGCTGAAGGAGTCTGTAAATAAAAATGTTAATTTAATTAAGCAAACATGTTGACTTTGATCTGGAATAACAAATGTATTGGGGGTCTCCTAAGGAGACTTCAGTGGTGCCTGGGACTCTGGCACAGACATGTGTAATTTTAGATCATTTTCTCAAAAAAGATAGGCCAGCCAAGGCCACTGTACCTTTCTTTCGACATCAGAACCTCTGCATAAAAGAACTGTGCAGGGGGAGGAGGGACTTAAAGATCAAATTCCTACTTGTTGCTCTCCCTTCTTCCCCCCTGCTTCCTAAGGGACCACTGCATGTGTGTCCATGCAATGTGCTTTTGATATAGCTTTCCAAAATCAGCTAAGTTACTTACCACTGCTTTTTATTTCTAAAATTGTCAATATTGTCTTCTCTCCAATTCTTGTGGGCTTATACAAGAATATATTCTTATATATTTTCTTATACAAGAATATAAAATATATTAATAAATATAAATATATTATAAATATAAAAACATAAAAGAATGTATTTTACCATCATTGCTGTCATTTAGTGACTTTAAGGAGAAAGTGGATGTAAACATTTATATTTAGTTCTCATCTCTATCCAGAAGTCCTAATGAAGCCTTCTTCATATTAAACATGTTTTCCAACTCTACTCTTTCCAACAGTTTGTTCAAAATACTTGGAAAAGCTACCTTTTCTTCCAGGTGTACTTTGCTAACCTGTTCTTCCAAAACCCAAAGCAGTCTGTCGGACTGATCCTACAGAGGTTAGCTCGCCACCTGCTTTCCTTCCACTGGGGCTTCAAGCTGTAAGCCAGTTTGCAGCATCCACTCAGGACAGACCCAGTGGGACTGAAAACGCAGGACTCTGGGAAGACTAGATGTGATTTCCATCAACATCCTGACTGAGAACCAAGCAGCCTCAAATTCTGATCTGGCCACCTCACACTCAGGACAATTATTTTTCTGAATTAAAAAAAAAATTTTTTCCCCTCCTCTTAGTAGTTTTATTCTATCTACTTAGTCATTTAGAAACAGGAAAATCCCTAGAGGTGTACTTGCCTTTGGCTGCAAGTAACAGAAACCCCAACCTAAACCAATTTAAGTGACATGGACATATTTTTAGGTTACATAACTGAAAGTCTAAAGATGGTTCAGCCTTCAGGGCTGGTTGATCCAGCTGTTATACAATGTCATCAATAACCCAGTTCTTTCAGGCTTTTCCTATTCTTTCAGTTTTTCTCCATCCACATTGTTCTTTTCTCATTCTAAAACCATTTCCTCTATGCCAGTAGCAGTGCTTCGTGAGTCATGACAGTGTGAAAGAAAAAGAGACTATATACTACACCTGAAAAACTCAGAGGAGGCCTGTATGGAGACTTACAAATTTAGAGACCTAAAGTAATCACATAGAATGGTCTGAAGTTAAAACTATTTAACTATAAATGAGTCATAGACCTCTGGTCAAGATGGAAGCATAGGTAAACATGCTTTGTCTCTTCACACAACTATGGCAAAAATTAAAACTAAACTATAAAATGAATATTACCCAGATTCATCAGAAAATTGAGCAGTAAGGAAGTCTAACAACCAAGGATTTAAAGAAGGTACATTCATCCAGATGGGTAGGAAGGGAGGAGACATGGATACACATGGAGTGGGGCAGAAAGGCACAGAGATGCAGAACAGTCAGTCCTATGTCCACCTGTGGTGGATAAAAAAATCAAGAGGAATCCTTAAGGAGCAAGGGATCCCAGCCCCAGGCCAGACCACCCAGCCCAGGGTTCCAGCGCCAAGAAGGTAAGTCCCCAAAACTTATGGCTATAAAACCAGTGGATGTTGGAGTGGTGGAAGAAACTGCAGGAATCTCAGGAGACTCCTTTTAAAGGACCTCGGTGGACTTAGGACTTACACAGACCCACCCCTTCTGGGACTCAGCAACAGGGAAACAGCTGAAAGTGCCTCAGTGGCACATGGGGAGAAATTGAAGCGACTGGCAACAGGGCAAGTGCTGAGAGACAGCTTCCTTCAGGACAAAACTCTAGAGCACAAGCAGCAGCATTGTCACCTCTCCAAGTTCTACCCCACACAGAGCCACAGAGCAGTAACATGGGTTGCCTTACTTGGCAATTACCTAAGGCTCCACCACATACAACATACCGGTACACTTTTCTACAAGAGGTTGCGCTACTAAGACAGGGAGTCAAAACAGCTCTACCTAATGCATAGAAACAACAGAGGGAGGCTTCCCAAATGAAGAGACAAAGAAATATGACCCAAATGAAAGAACAGAACAAAACTCCAGAAAAAGAACTAAATGAAATGGAGATAAGAAACCTATCAGATGCAGAGTTCAAAACACTGATGATCAGGATGCTCAAAGAACTCACTGGGTAGTTCAACAGTATAAAAAAGACCCAGGCAGAAATGAAGGTTATATTAAGTGAAATAAAGAAAAACCTATAGGGAATCAAGAGTGAAGTGAATGAAGCTGAGAATCAAATCAGCAATTGGAAACATAAGGAAGAAAAAGCATTCGATGAGAACAGCAATAAGAAAAAAGAATCTAAAAAAATGAGGATAGACTAAGGAGCCTCTGGTACATCTCCATACATACCAACATCCAAATCATAGGGGTGCCAGAATGAAAAGAAAAAGAGCAAGAAATTGGAAACTTATTTAAAAAAATAATGAAAAAAAAAACTCTCCTAATTTGGTGAAGGAAATAGACATACAAGTCCAGAAAGCACATAGAGTTCCACAAGTTGGAGCCGAAGAGGACCACACCAAGACATATCATAATTAAAATGCCAAATGTTAAAGATAAAGAAAGATTCTTATTTTTAAAATATGATTTATTGATTATGCTGTTACAGTTGTCTCAATTTCTTTTCCCTCTGCTCCCCTCCACCCAGTGACCCCCTTCCCTCCAGTTGTCCCCTACTTAGTCCATGTTCATTGGTTGTGCATATAGTTCTTCTAAACATCTTTCTATCTATTCCACTCCCTCCTACTATGCTTCTTAATTCTTGCATCATCTCCCTCCCTTTCCCCCTCCCTGCTGACCTCCCTTCTAAATGTTCCCCATATCTATAATTCTTTTCCCACTCTCATTGGCTACTTAGTTTGCCTTTGTTTTGATTCCCTAGTTTCTGTTGTTGGTTGTTGTGATACAGTTTTCATTTTAATGTTCATAGTTTTGACCCTCCTTCTTCTAAACAAGTCCCTTTAACATTTCATATAACAGTGGTTTGGATCTAATGAACTCCTTCAGTTTTACTTTGTCCTGGAAGTACTTTCTCTGCCCTTCTATTCTGAATGACAAGTTCGCTGACTAGAGTAATCGTGGTTATAGGTTTTTGCTTTTCATTACGTTGAGTATTCCTTGCCAATCCCTTCTTGCCTGCAAAGTCTCCTTTGAGAAATCAGCTGATAATCTAATTGGGACTCCTTTGTACATAATTCTCTTCTTCTCTCTTGCTGCTTTTAAGATTCTCTCTTTATCTTTAATTTTTGACATTTTGATTATAATGTATCTTGGTGTGGTTCTCCCTGGGTCCAGTTTTTTTGGAAATCTCTGTGCTTCCTGGACCTGTAAGTCTATTTCCTTCCTCAAGTTAGGAAAGTTCTGCTTCATTATTTTTTCGCATAATTTTTCAATTTTTAATTCTTCTTTTTCACCTTCTGGCAACCTTATAATTCGGATGTTCACTCTCTTATAGTTGTCCCAGAGATTCCTGAGCTTCTCCTAATTTTCCTCACTTTTCGTTTCCTCTTTCTGCACTGGTTGACTGTTTGTTCCTTCTCTATGTTCTGATTTGTTTATTTGATCCCTGGTTTTCTTTCCCTCACCACTAGTTTCATATGTGTTTTTGTTTATTTCAGCAGGACTAGACTTTATTCCTTCCTTGTCTTAATTAAGTCCTGCTGTTATTTCTGTAAGCTGTCTTATAATTATAGCTCTAAACTGAGCCTCAGAAATGTTATCTATCTACTTGTCCGTTAATTCATGTATTTGCTTTCTGATCAACTGCATGATTGGGATCTCTGTCGTTATCCCTGACATCCTGACAGGTGTTTGCTTCCTGGACGGGGCTGTCATACCTCCTACGCTATAAGGGGCTGAGCCTCGTGCACTAAAAATATGGAACGCTTCACAAATTTGCATGTCATCCTTGTGCAGGGGCCATGCTAATCTTCTCTGTATCATTCCAATTTTAGTATATGTGCTGCCGAAGCAAGCACAAGAAAGATTCTTAAAAGCAGCAAGAGAAATGCAGATAGTTACCTACGAAGGAGTTCCCATAAGGCTATCTGGAGATTTCTCAAAAGAAATGTTTCAGGCAAGAAGGGACTCACAAGAAGTATTCAAAGTGGTGGAAAGCAAGGACCTGCAACCTAGATTACTCTATCCAGCAAAGCTACCATTTAGAATTGAAGGGCAGACAAAGTGCTTCCCAGACAAGGTAAAGCTAAAGGAGCTCATCGTCACCTAGCTATTGTGAGAAATGCTGACAATAAAAACCAGGACACAGGACTTGAGCAGCAAAGTAAGGCATTTATTCATGAGTCTGCAGAGTCGGGTGCACCCTCAGCCAAGAGGATGCGCATGCCAAGTAGACAAAGAAAACTGGTTTTATACTAACACGATTAGCTCCCCTCCCTAACACAATTAGCTCCCCCTCCCCTCTCCTTCTCCCCCGTTTCTACATTACTGGTTAATCGGGGTTCACAATCTAACATGATTAACTACTTAACTCAGGGTGTGATTAACTAAGTCTAATTAAGTTATAGGTCTATTTCCAACTTATTTACAAAGTTATCTAGCTACATCTTCCCATTTCTCTGTGTTTGGTGACAACAGTTTTCCTCCTTTTGATCCCCGAGATATGTGTGAGGAGCTGCAGAATGTCACTTCCTGGCCCCTTTTCCATGATTCATCTGTTAATTATCTCCTACTGGTTTGAGTCACTGGCTTGCTTCTTTATCCCTAACAAATCCCCCTGTCTCTTTTGGAAAATTGACTACTTAAACCTCTAATTTGTCCCTTCAAAACTCATGAGGATTTCTCAAATCTCTGCCTCATAGCAAGAATTTTCTCTAGCCTCCAGGAGGAGGAGATTGTTCTGTTGGTAAATTACTGGCATCTGTTAAGTTAGTGCAGTTTCAATTAATCTCTGAACTAAACCTCTGATGCATGGAATAATACAGCAGCCTAAAGCGGTAAGGACACCTGCTACTACTATGAGGGAGGGGAGCTAAGAGCTGACGTGATTATTTCTTTCCAATTGCCAACCCAGTTTTCTAACCATCCTATTATAGGATTGTTAATTCCTGAGTTTTCTGTTAGTTCATTTGCTAGGGTGGTCAGTCCCTGTAGAGCCTGAGTGATAGTCCCTTTAGGAGCTATATTATTGGGGATAAAAGTGCAACACTGTCCCCTGAGCATTACACATACACCTTTTTCTCTAGCATTATATCCAGTGTCATCCTATTCTCCCAAGTTATTCGACCGGTGGTATCTGACTATTGAGCTATTTCTTTTATAACATCCCTGGTATAATTAGTATATCTTTTTATGATTATAATAAATATATTTCACCCAATTAACACTATTATTAATTGTTGACCACCAGAAAAGGACTGACTCAAACCCTGCCGTTATTTGATTCCTAGCCTTAAACTTATTTGGAACTCCTTTAGGAACCCCAGTGGCATTGATACAAATGTGAGGATCGAATGATCCACCAGGAGCTGTTGACCTTTTTTCATCACCATTTTATAGTCAAAATTCCTCCCATCTCCTTGGGACTTTGGAAGAACCAAAACCATTTGTATAACTAAGATTCTAGCTACCAGCCATAGCTATACAAAGGTATCTTGAAGGCTGTCCTCTTCCCCCACCCTTCAACTACAGGCTCTGGGGAATTTGGGGGGACCTTACTCTGTAACAATTCCTCCTCTCAGACTCAAGACCCTTTTTGTCCAAGCCATTAGGATAGAAAAGAGAGAAACCAGTTTTAAAGTGAGCCCACAGACCAACCCTATTTCACCAACCCAACCACTTAATTCAGCCAAACTGTTGGGTCTCAGGAAGCGGCAATGCAGATGGGCTTCTTAAGTGAGGCCTATATGTACAGACAATCATTCTGGTAATGAGATCATAGGCTTATGCCCTATCAAAACAGAAAGAACACACATGTTAATTCACACAACACAATTCACAAAACAGTCTCTAAATTTGCAAGACTGTCTTATTGGGAAGACATCCAGTTGCAAGGCATTTGACATTCTTCTTGCCTATAAATTAAGCATTTTTGATAATGTCACAGACCTGGTTAAACTTTCAAATGAAAAGAAAATTTATAGACAGCTGCACTAGTTTATAGTCTACCACTGAGCATTGTGATTTTCCTCAAATCATGATTTTTCTTCTTAAGATTACCCTCCTTGTTATTAAAGGAACTGCATTAAGTCCAGTTTTAATTTAGCCTGTTCATTTGCATAAACACAACAAGAGCAGTGATTGATTACATATAATTTTTTAAGTCTGCTTTGCTGGAACTTACACAAAGAACCTTCAGATTGACCTTCAATCTGCCCTCTGAGCACAGAAGCCTAGCCACACGCCTGCCATTTGGCCTTGCCTGTAAAACCCATGCTTTTTACAAGTCCTTCAAGTTTTCCATTGTGCCTTAAGGTTCCTCCTAGCCATCTATCAAGGAAGCAACCTTCGTTCCTCCCTAGAAAGATTGCCACGAACCGCATAACCAACCAAGGTGGTAGGCTTTTCCCTCATGGGCTTCCATTAGCCTAGGCATGCCCCCTTCAGGCATGACATCCCAGTCAAAGCCTTAGCTGACAAAGCCATCTTTAGCAACTGGTCTTATTAGTTTTATGCAAAGGAACCTTATGTCACTTCTTACTTCTTTAGAATGCCAAATACTAGAGGGTTCAGGTAGGGAGAAAAATATAAAGGTGTGAAGAAAATCCTTGTCCTTCAAAACTGCATTTCCATGCATTATGCCTTCCATTACTAAAACCATACAATTTCTTTTCAAAACCTTTATAAACTTCTAAAAAACCTTTTCACATACATGCCTTACACTTTCCCTGGTTCCTTTCTTTCATGTGAAGTTTTAAATTCCCTTAGGAAATCTCGATTTTTCCTTTCAGAGCATAAACAGAGCAATAATTCAAAACACAGATAGCTAGGCCCTCTCTCTTCAGTATGTCCACTGGCCTCCTAGAGAGACATGCCCTTGGCAGAGGCATGTTCCCTTGCCCAAGCTGGAGCACTTAGCAGCCTTGAATGACCCTTCCTGGGCCCTGGGTGGCAAAAGGAATTTTTGCCAACTGGTTTACAGACAACCTTTTCTAGGTCTTATTGGTCAAAAACAGATACAGAGAATTCCACAGCAGAACAGATGGAGGTACGCTTTTATAAAATCAGAACACAAGCAGCTGAGGTTTCCTTTTCCCAGGTTTAAAACTTCCATAACTTTCCTTTTTATCATTACAACTTTCTTCAGACCTTCTGCAACATTCACAAACTTTCTAAATACCCTTTACTTCTTTAGATTTAATCATAACATGATTCCAATCCTTGATCTTTTCCACATGGTGAAGGACTATACTCAAACTCAGCTAAAAGTCCTAGATTTGCAGAGATATCCTGAAGCTTTTTGAAGTTTCTGCTTCTCCTCCTCTCTTCTAACATACACTTTCTGAGCTTCCCTGAGGAGTTTTTCAATTGTTCTATTTGGCCCATTCATTTACCTTCTGCAATTTCTTACAAATATCTGGTCAGTTTCTGTTACAACTGTGACATTTAAGAGTCCCTGCCCTATAGCATTCTTTGGATTTAGACCAGAATACTTCCTTATCTGGTCCCTGAGCTTCAGTAGGAATGCTGATGGAGCTGTATTTTGAATGCCTTAGAGACATTCTGTGCTTGTGGAACGGACTCCTTGATTCCCCTGATGATGAGACTCCTATGGTCTCTCATCTGAGCCCTATCCTCCAGCCTGTTATCCCATTCAGGGTCTAGACTAGGAAACGTTTGTTAGGCTGGGACAATTCCCTGACCAGGAGGATGTTCCCTTTCTCATATCCTCATAGCAACCCATCTGATCATTCCCTTCTCTTCCCCACTGAAGATGTCTGGTATAGACATTAATTCTGTCCATATGTATATGCTGGGTCCAAGGAACTGATCTAATTGTTGTACCCATCCAAAGGGGTCTTCTACCAAGGCTTCATATTGCGCTTGAAGTTTCTAACTTCAGTGCTTGTTGAAGGAGCATTTGACATATCTAATATGTCCTGGACCAATGGAGACCTCCCTAAGGGGAAACAACAACTGCTCTGAGAGAATGGGGAAGTTCTTCAGGTCTTGCTTACATTTTTATAATTCCTTTCTTAATCTAGAATAAGTTCCCACCTGTGCTGTAGGTGTCATGGGGGTTGATAATGGTGGGGGTATCTGCTAGGTGTTCCTGGCCTCTTCCATCTGTACTGTCTGTCTGCGGTGCCTCTGCCCAGTTGGCTGCCAACTGGCCAGGGCTGTAAGGTGGCAAGAGACAGGAGAGAGGGTCCCAGGCTTTATCTTTTTTTTTTTTTTTAACAGGGAAGAGACCTGTAAACCTGCTGGTAGGTTGCAACCAGCAAAGAGCATATTTCTTCTCTTCCGTAGAAGCTGATACCTGATCACTCACATATAAGACCAGGGCTTGACAAACCCAACATTCATCAGACCCAAATTGGGGCCAGAAGACAGATTTCCCCTTGATGGGTTTCTCTGGCCAAAAGAGAAAACAATATTTTACCATTGTCTGTTTTTCATTACTTTTCATTCAGGTATCCTCTCCCCAGTGCTCTAACATTCTCCCTAATGGACTGTTGAGTGGAATGTCTTCCTTGGCCCCACCCTTTTAATTTCACTAGGCCTAGAATTTCTATTTCCCATCCTCAGTTGATTCCTGTGGCTGAATCCGGTTGTGTTCTCAACCTCCTTTACCAGAGATTTATTGAACGCAGACCCCGTGAACTCAATCCCCCTATACCGGAGAATTTCTACCCACGCCCTGTATACTCAACTTCCCTTACTGTAAGTTTCTTGTATACAGTCCGGTGTGCTCAACTCTCTTACCAGAGACTTTGCACACAGCCCAAGATGTTTTGTCCGTCTCTGGCTGTTTTCCTCATGGGAGAACAGAATCACGGATTGGGACTCCAGACTCACTTCGTGTCTTGAGACACGTCCCAGCCACACACACAATCAGCTTCCTGAGGATGCCTAACCACCAAGGCAGTACTTAAGCCCAATTTTCTTACCTTGGCCCATGCATGAGGTGGAGGTGCGTCACATACCCTAGGCTCGGTTGGAAGTTGCTCTGTCCAGCAGAGGCTTCGTGACCATGGCAGAATAAACTCTTATCTAGGACACTTTATTATGTCTGATGAAATATCTTTTACCCAGGACATTTCATTATGTCTGGGGGAAGGAACGTGACTGCCTCTCTAGTGGAGAACAGCAGCTAGACCTTCATCCCTCATGCCTTTTATTGAGAAGGATACACACAAGAGGTACAAGATTAACATACATAAATCATCAATAGCTTTCAGGTGCCTAGGTTACAATTAACAATAACTGATTAAAAGTTCCAACACAGCGGGTACAACGAACAGTCTGTGCCAGGGTCTATCAAACATTTCAACCCCACATTGGCACTAGGTACAAGATTTCAAATACTCCCTATTACAGATTGTTTATACTTAATTATAAGATAAAGGAAAGCAGAGCAAGTTCTAAAGCATATTAATATTCTTTGAATCCAATCTCCATGGAAACCCTCTGAATGGTTTTCAGGCATGTCTCTCACACAGTCATTGTTTAGGCATAAAGACAAGCACGGCCAGAGTGCTGGCAGCAGATCATGCTCAGGCCGGGGCTACAATTGCCTAAACCACAAGGAGCGGTTCCCCACACATGCATGAGGTTGCCTGGTTGCTGCAGTGTTTCCTTTTGTTTCCCTTTTGCATCGATCTACTGCTGACCCAACAAGAAGTCTCAGGTCGTTTCCAGACACTGTGAGGCGGGTAGGCCCTGGGTCAAGTGAGCCACCCAAAAGCAGGTAGAACACGTCTTCCCGCCTTGGCTCAGAGCCCCTTGCCGCACACAGGTGGAGGACCCCGGACGAGCCTTCAAATTGTGAGAAATGCTCACAATAAAAACCAGGACACAGGACTTGAACAGCAAAGCGAGGCGTTTACGCACCAGTCTGCAGAGTCAGGTGAACCGTCAGCCAGGAGAATGTGCGTGCAAAGTAGACAAAGAAAACTGGTTTTATACTAACACGATTAGCTCCCCTCCCTAACACAATTAGCTCCCCCTCCCCTCTCCTCCCCCATTTCTCCATTACTGGTTAATCGGGGTTCACAATCTAACACGATTAACTACTTAACTCAGGGTATGATTAACTAAGTCTAATCTAATTATAGGTTATTTCCAACTTATTTACAAAGTTATCTAGCTACATCTTCCCATTACTCTGTGTTTGGTGACAACAATCTTCCTCCTTTCGATTCCGAGATATGTGTGAGGAGCTGCAGAATGTCATTTCCTGGCCCCTTTTCCATGATTCATCTGTTAATTATCTCCTAATGGTTTGAGAGTCACTGGTTTGCTTCTTTATCCCTAACACTATTATAATATGAAATGTTAAAGGGACTGATTTAGAAAAAGATAAAAATTATGAACATTAAAATGGCAATAAATTTACAACTATCAACAACTGAATCTAAAAATCAAACTAAGGAAACAAGCAGAACAGGAAAAGAATCATAAATATGGAGATCATTTGGAGTGTTATCAGCTGGTTGGGGAAAAGGGTGAATGAGGGGGAAGTGCAGGGATTAAGAAGCACAAATTTGTAGGTACAGAATGGACAGAGGGATGCTAAAAACAGTGTAGAAAATGGAGTAGCCTAAGAACTTATATGCATGACCCAAGAACATGAACTAAGGGAGGGCGGGGATTGCTGGAGGGAAGGAGGTTAACAGGAGGAGGGGGGCAAAGGAGAAAATATTGAGACAACTGTAACAGCATAATCAATAAAATATATTAAAAAATAAAAATAAATAAAAGTGAGTCATAGCAGGTAGTCACGTCCTACGCCAATATCTTCTTTGGCAAAGGTCAGTCTTTAAGTGAGCCTGTCTATTGTCTTTTTGCATCTACAATAACATATCTTTGGAATGTCAGCATCATCTTCTTTTTCGAGACCCCTCAAGACACAATCTCCCACCAGAACACTGAGACCACAGAACACCTCATGGTTATCTTGCTCTCCGCATACCATCTCTATGTGCTGTAAATGTCACTTGTTAACTATCCTGTACCCACCAATGTAAACCAAATATTTCTCTTTTACTCTTTATCCCATCTCAAAAAATTTCCCACTTTGCTTTCTTCTGCTCCCTTACTCTACTACCAATGAATTTCACGCAACCCTTTTTACACCTCCTCCATTTATTGTAATGTATCAAATAAGGTGTAAAACTGCCATTCTCTGGAGAATTTTCTTAATCCATTGATATTTTGACTTCCAGCAGTTGTCACCAGTTTGGCTCAAATAAATTCATGAAAATTCTCTACAGGTTTGAATGTTTCTTATGTGGATAACAGAGATAAGAAGAAAGGAAGATTTACCCCTACTTATCAAACAAAATTCCTTCTCTTCATGCTAATTGTAAATCACCTGCTGTCCATGTCTGCACTAATAACTGTGAACAGAGAATGCCATGGACAACTTGACTCGGGTCTTGAGGGGAGGGGACCAGAGCGGGCAAGGAGTTAGTCAGGAGACCAGGACAGGGCAAAGGAAATAAATGCCTTAAAACTAGAGTGGCAATAGGGCCAGAACAAAAAGAAGAGTTTTCAGGGGAACATTAAAGTAATTGGGAGATCAAGTAGGAAAGCAACTTGAAGAAGTTGAGGCAGAAAGAAGGACCAGTAAAGGGAGATTTGAACACATGGGAACCTGGAGGGAGAGAAAAACCCCCTTCAGACACTATATTGGTCAAGCCCTATTGTGACTGAACTGTATCCTCCTCACCCACCTTCACCCGCCCCAAAAAGATATGTTGCAGTTCTAATTTCTGGCACTTGTGAATAAGGCCTTATTTAGAAATAGGGTCTTTGCAGATGTAATCAAGTTAAGATGAGGTTATACTGGAATAGAGTGGGCCCTTAATCCAATGTGACATTTGTGTTACAGAGCGGGGGATTCCAAAAAAAACCCCCAGAGCCTTGGGTTGGAGGATGGGGAGAAGCAAATAGCTTTTAAGATACTTTTGCATAACTATGGCTGGTAGCTAGAGTCTTAGTTATGCAAATGGCTTTGGTCTTCCGAGGCCCAAAGGAGATGAGAGGAGTTTTGACTGTGTAATGGTGCAGAAAGAGCATACAGAGCCTGTGCAAGGTTCTGTGAACAGTCAGAACCGGATACCACACCCACGGCCTCACAGGCTGTGCTGGAGCTTCAACTAGAGTAGAAAATTTTTGAAAAAACCCCCAAGGTGACAGTTGCCCCCAAGCAGGTACAGAATGTTAGTTGCATGTATCAGGCAAACTCCCATAGTAACAGTTGCCCCCAAACAAGTGCAGAATGGTAGCTTTTCCGTTGCACGCATTAGCCAAGCATAGATACCCTTAGCCCTACCCCTGCTTCACAATGGTTGTGTTGTGCTACTACCCCAGCTAGCAACCCAGGACATAGGTTTATACTATATAAGCAGCTTTGTACTGAGGCTCGGGGCTACTCACTTGAATCCCTGCGTGGAGTGAGAGTGGGTAGTCGCTGGCCAGCTAATAAAGGCTCTTTAAATTCTAATTTGGTTGTCTCCGGCCGTTTGGTCCTCACACTTGGTCCACAACATTTGGAGGCCCCAGCGAGATACCCAGCCCTGGCTGGGCACGGGTCGTGAGATAGGCCTGCCGCCAGATCCACCTCAGGGGGAGATCTCTGATAGATGTTCCTCAGCCCTGAGTGGGACACTGGCGAACAGATGCCCTCCCTATCTTAATTGACTACATAGAGCCATTTGGATTCTTACCAGTAAGGACTTGGATTCCGAGGGAAAGGAATCCTTGGGTTGGAACAGGGGCATACCAAGAGGGTCTCAAGGGAGAGCCGGACGTGGCATTACCTCCGAGACCTGGTCCCGGACCACGACAGTGGCTGGTTACAACAGGTTTGTCTGTCTTAAGTGTCATTTTGTCTGTTTTGTACAAGAACAGGTCTGTTTTAAGTGTCATCTTGTCTGTTCCATATAAAATAGGTCAAAAAGCTTCATGTGCTACATGTACGCCTTTGCAAATTTTTCTTAAAAACTTCCAGGATTTAGGAGGCGGGCTTCATTCTATGGGACGCCAGTGAGCCAAAACCAAAACACTTCCTTCTCCTAAAACCCCACTGACTTGATATCTTTGTTAGAATCTATCTTCTTCACCCACCGTAATGCCTCTGTAAAGCAGTGCCACCTTCAGTGAGCCCCCTGGGCTTCATGCGGTCCCGTGTGTCTAGCTGACATGTGGCAGTACAGCAGCCATGAGCTCCAGTTTGGAGCAATTCCCTGACCCTTCAGTGGACACTCGGGAGCTGCTGGAAGCCCTGACAGCCCAGTCTAGAGTAAGCAAAGGACAGTGGACAGCCTTGGTGGCAGATGAGTGGCAACCCATTTAGGCAGCAGGCTTGGGCCACTGTTATTGAGACTTAGTAAAGCTCTTCTGGTTTGGTTCTGGGTTGTGTTGTGCTGCCTGTAGCTGATGCTGTTCATCTAATCTCAGAAGCCTGGGCGGGGTTTAGGGGGGATGGTTTAATCTCTAAGTAAATGTATAAGTAAATGTTAAGGTTAAAAAATATATATATATTTCCTCCTTTTGTGTGACTATGTGTTACAGAACCCCTGGGCTGCTCCAATTGAAAACAAACCCACGGGCTCTTTAGTTAGGGGCCCGATTGCCCACCGCCAAAATTATAACTCTCAATACCAGAGTTTAGTGAAAAGAAAAAGAATTGTTTATTTAACAGTTATATAGATTTAGTTATTTGCGGATTTCTGTTGTTAAGTCTTATGTTCTTTAAAACACCCATAAACACATATCCTTGCCTCCCCCTTACCAAACCAGGCTAGTTTTAGAAAAGTTAGAGAAACCGTTTCCCTACTTTCCAAACACAGTTCAGCTTTACCAGCAGCTGCCAATCACTCAAATCTGATTGGGGAGGTCCTTTCTGTGATGTGGTGCCCTCCAGCTCTCAATGCAGAACCGCCTGGATTCTCAGCCTCCTTGTAAACTGCCTTCATCCTGCAAACCTCATGGATCTCCTCTCCTTCTCAAAACTGCATGGCGAGAGCCTCTTAAAGCAGCCTGGAGACCCCTTCTCCAAGCCACATAAAGAACTTAGCTTCTTTATTCCGCATGGAGAAGGCCCCTTCTCCAAGCTGCATGGAGGGGGCGAGAGAGGGAGAGAGAGCTAAAATGTCCGCAGCTGCTTATATATCCCTGACTGCGTCCTCTGACGCAGGCGTTGTTGCAAACAGTTCTGACCATTTACAGAACCCCACGTAGGCTCTGTGTGCTTTTTCCATACTCTCCCCTGGTTCAAGGCTCCTCCCATCTACCTGAGGCTTTGGATGCATTAAAGCCATTTTGCATAAGAAAGACACTAGCCACCAGCCTCAGGCATGTGGAGGCATTCTGAAAGCTGCTTCCTTCTCCGCATCCCCCAGCCACAAACTGGGGATTTTTGGACTGCCCTGTTTCTGTAACACACGGACTTTGGTCTACAAAGTCTGAGTGGGCTTTAGCCTCGCAAAAGGAGAGGCTGAGTGGGCATTTGTTTGGCCACCTTTTGAAGCTCTCAACCCGTGTTTGTCTGCGCCGTGAGGGGGCCATTGCTCCCATGCCTTGTGTTCCCGCCCCTGATTGTAATCCAAATTAAGTGCATGTTTGTAGCAATCACCTTAGCCAACATAAGGGGACACCAGTCCAAGCCTGCACCCACAGTTCTTGACTGTGTGCTCCGGAATTTCCCCAAGTTCCGGGGACAAAACCCCTCCTTGAGCTCTGACACCCTGGAAACATTCTGTATGTAGGTCAAAGTGGCCTGCTTTTGGGGTCTGGTAGCCCCCCTGGGGGTACTTTAAATAAGCATAAAAACGATATCGCTTGGGGAGCCAAAATATAGCAAGCTCGAGGAGGGGGAGGGGGAACATGAAAACCAAAGCTGTCAATATGGGCAGTGCATTTCATTGTCACAGAAAAGCCTAGGACCCTCTGTGCTGTCTCCCGCCACCTTGTATCCCTGGCCAGCTGGCAGCCAACCAGACAGAGGCACTGGGGCCGGATAGTACAGAGGGATCAGGCCCCTTAAAAATTTCCCCAGAGAAATTGCTTGTGGAATACTCCCTGCTGAAGCTGCAAGGAGGGTCAATGTTAAATTTGCCAGTCAGGCAGTCAGCTAATCCCCTTGCTACAGGTTACAGACACAGGATGTCTGTCTCTCCAACATGGAGAGAGGAAAAAAAGTGCCATTTTTAAAACTCAGGCCACTTTTCTTCAAACAATGGTGCAAGCGGCAGCAGTGGCAGCTTGGCTGCCAATCAACAACACCTCTAAATCTGTAACTAAAGGGCCCTCAATCTCCTCGCTGCTTCAGCAGGGGGGACATGCCTATATCTCAAGGAAAAGTGTTGTTACACATAAATAAAACTAATGTCCATTCTAAACATCTTCTTCAATAGGAAAGGAAAAGAAATAATCAGGTAGGCTGCTATAAAAATATGAAAAAGCAAACATCCTCCCTGTCAGGAAATTGTCCCAGCCTAACAAAAGTTTCCCAGTATAGACCCTTAATGGAATAACAGGCTGGAGAATAGGGTTCAAATAAGAAACCTTAAAAGCCTCATCATCAGGGGAATCCAGGAGTCCATTCCCCAAGCACAGAATATCTCCAAGGCATTCAAAATACAGCTCCATCAGCATTCCTACTGAAGCTCAGGGACCAGATAAGAAAGTATTCTGGTCTAAATCCAAAGAATGCTGTAGGACAGGGACTCTTAAAAGACACCATTGTAACAGAAACTGGCCAAATATTTGTAAAACATTGCAAAAAGTAAATGAATGGGCCAAATAGAACAATTGAAAAACACCTCAGGAAAGCTCAAAGGTGTAAGTTAGGAAAAACAAAAAAAGAAGAAGAAGCAGGAACTTCAAAAAGCTGCAGAATATCTCTGCAAATCTAGGAACTTTTAGCTGCCAAATACTAAGTTTAAGTATAGTCCTTCGCCGGGCGGAAATGAACAAAAATTAGAAGCATGTTATAGTTAAATCTAAAAAGTAATGGATATTTTAAAAGTTTGTGGATGTTACAGAAGGTCTAAATAAAGTTATAATAATAAAAAGGAAAGTTATGGAAGTTTTAAACCTGGGAAAAGGTAACCTCAGCTGCTTGTGTTCCGATTTTATAAAAGCGTGCCTTCATCTGCTGTGGAATTCTCTGTATCTGTTTTTGACCAATAAGACCTAGAAAATATTGTCTGTAAACCAGTTGGCAAAAATTCCTTTTGCCACCCAGGACCCAGGAAGGGTCATTCAGGGTTGCTAAGTGCTCCAGCCTGGACAAGGGAACATGTCTCTGCCAAGGGCATGTCTCTCTAGGAGGCCAGTAAACATACTGGAAAGAAAGCGTCTAGCTATCTGTGTTTTGAATTATTTCTCTGTTAATGCTCTGAAAGGAAAATTAAGGTTTCCCAGGGGAATTTAAAACTTTACATGAAAAAAGTGAACCAGAAAAGTATATAACATAAAAATAAAGGTTTGTAAAAAGTATAACAAAATTTGTAAAAATTGTATAATTTTAATAATTAAAAGTATAAGGCATAAAATACAATTTTAGTAAATATTAGAAGGACACAGATTTTCCTTCACATTTTTTTTCTCACTACCTAATCCCTCCAGAATTTGGCAATTTAAAACAGTAAGTCATGACATTAAGTTTCTTTGCATAAAACTAAGACCAGTTGTTAATAGAGGTTTTATTAACCAAGACTTTGACTAGAATGTCATGCCTAAAGAAGACATGCTTGGGCTCTAGTTGTTACCAGAAAGCCCTGAGGAATGGGAGTTGACTTTCAAGGCTAATGAAAGCCAAGGAAGAAAAAGCCTAATACCCTGGTTAGTTGTGCGGTTCATGGCAATCTTTCTAGGAAAGGAACGAAGTTTGCTTCCTTGATAGATGGCTAGGAGGAACCTTAAGGCACAATGGAAAACTTGAAGGACTTGTAAAAAGCATGGGTTTTACAGACAAGGTCAAATGGCAGGTGTGTGGCTCAACTTCTGTGCCCAGAGGACAAATTGAAGGTCAACCTGAAGGTTCTTTGTGTAAGTTCCAGCAAAACAGACTTAAAAAATTTATGTAATCAATCACTGCTCTTGTTGTGTTTATGCAAATAAACAAGCTAAATTAAAACTGGACTTAATGCAGTCCCTTTAATAACAAGGAGGATAATCTTAGGAAGAAAAACCATAACTCAAGGAAAATCACAATGCTCAGTGGTAAACTGTAAACTAGTGCAGCTAACTGTGTCTATAATGTTTATTTTCATTTAAAGTTTGTTTTCATTTGAAAGTTAAACAAGGTCTGTGACATTATCAAAAATGCTTAATTTACAGGCAAGAAGAATGTCAAGTGCCTTACAACTAAATGTCTTCCCAATAAAACAGTATCTTAAATTTAGAGACTGTTTTGTGAATTGTGTTGTGTGAATTAACATGTGTGTTCTTTCTGTTTTCGTAAGGCAGGCATAAGCCTATAAACTCATTACTGAGTAATTGTCTGTACATATAAGCCTCACTTAAGAAGCCCATCTGTATTGCCACCTCCTAAGACTCAACGGTTTGGCCAAACTAAATAGCTGGGTTGGTAAAGTATGGGGGAGTCTATAGGCTTCACTTTAAAACTGGTTTCTCTCTTTTCTATACTAATAGCTTGGACAAAAAGGGCCCAAAGTTCTGGAAGGGGGAAAATCCTAAAATATTCTCCTCAGCCCTAGCTAAGTATAGTGGGTAAAAGGGCTTTGGACAGGTGTGACATGCCCTGCACACCTTCTTCCAAAAAAAGCCATTTCTTTTCCTAATGTAGGACATTGAAAAATTAATCCCTGCCTTTTGTCATATAGTAGTTGTGGGTTAAATTATGCCTTTTAACCCTGTTGCCAAATCTGTTGCCTCCAGAATACAACAAGAATTCCAGCTTGTCCAACAGTGCCAGCCCTTGGAAACCAAGCATGCTGCTACCTGGGACAGCAAGCTGACCTGGACTCTGCAAGATCCTTCCCCATGTGGGAAAGCCACCCTCTCCTCCACCCCCACTCTTATTAGAAATTTCTAGACCCAAGGATAGGTAGAATGATGACCATGTTCAGCTTGAAGCAGCTAGAAAAGCACGAGACCTTCGCCCATTGTCCTCTATAAAATAAAGGGTCTTAAGTCTGTAAGAAACAAGGACATAGTGAGTACCAAACCAGTAGAAAATCATTAATAACAAAGGGAAAATGTAATTAGAGGGTCTTAAGGGACATCCTGAAGGGGGAAAAATAGTCATCACCAGACAAAGGGAAAATGGGAGAAGGGAGTTAACAGTACTAACATACTTACAAATCACAATAGGGGCATTTAGATAATCGCGTTAGATCGTAACCAGTAATGGAGAAATGGGGGAGAAGGGGAGGGAAGGGGGAGCTAATCACATTACTATAAACCAGTTTTCTTCATCTACTTGGGGCGCACATTCTCCTGGCTGAGGGTGCGCCCAACTCTGCAGACTCGTGAATAAACACCTCGCTTTGCTGCTTAAATCCTGTGTCCCAGTTTTTATTGTGAACATTTCTCATAAGTTTAAGAAGGGGAATTATACAGGGGCTTAATTCCATACGGGCCTGGAAAAGTTTTGGTCCTAAGGTCGCAATATTGCCCTTTAAACACCCAGGACTCAAGGATTTGAATCCCCAAATAAAACCAGTGGGGAATGTGTGGAGCTTGAATTAGAGTAGAACATTTTTGAAAAAAACCCCAAGGTGACAGTTGCCCCCAAGCAGGTACAGAATGTTAGTTGCATGTATCAGGCAAACTCCCATAGTAACAGTTGCCCCCAAACAAGTGCAGAATGGTAGCTTTTCCGTTGCACGCATTAGCCAAGCATAGATACCCTTAGCCCTACCCCTGCTTCACAACGGTTGTGTTGTGCTACTACCCCAGCTAGCAACCCAGGACATAGGTTTATACTATATAAGCAGCTTTGTACTGAGGCTCGGGGCTACTCACTTGAATCCCTGCATGGAGTGAGAGTGGGTAGTCGCTGGCCAGCTAATAAAGGCTCTTTAAATTCTAATTTGGTTGTCTCCAGTCGTTTGGTTCTCGCACTTGGTCCACAACAAGGCCACAGTCAGGGATTTTAAAATAAGGCGGCAACCATTTTAGAGGAGGAGAGGAGATCCACACGGTTTGCAAGGAGGGCAGAGAAGGATACCATGCGGCTTGAAAAGGGCAAAGAGAGAATCATGCGTGATCCAGTGCAACATAGCACATGTTTTCCTGGACAGTTATATGGAGGCTGATGACATCATAACCCAGATCCTGAAGAAGACAGCTAGCAGATAGGGATGGGGAACTTCTGGGCACATTTTCTGGGTCCCATGGGAGAACAGGGCTCTGAGCTGAAGTGCTCACTTCCTCCCCAGGTTGGAATACTATAAATAAAAACCTGTTTTTCTCAACACTAGTTTACACCATGGCACCACATGAAAGAAACCCCTTTAGCTCTGTAACAGTTGTCCTTGTAAGAAGAGAAGAGACACAGAGGCACACAGGGGAGAATGCAAGGTGATGAAGAAGGCAAAGATTAGAGTAATGCAGCTGCAAGCCAAGGAATGCCAAGGATGGCCGGCAACACCAGAAGCTAAGAGAAATTACAGGACAGAATGTCCACTAGAGAGTTCAGAAAGAACATGACCCTGCAGCAGCTGGCACCTTTACTGAGGACTTCTAGACTCCAAAACTATAAGAGAGTACATTTATTCTGTTTTAGACCACCCAGTTTGTGGTGATTTGTTACAGCAATCAACTAATACAGGCCCTAGCAGAAAACAGATGGCACACTAAAATGAGGAAATAAGAAGAGTCTATAGGAACCATAAGCAAGAGTGTGGGTGAAATTGGTGGTTTCAACACATGACGATAACCATCTGGATCTAGTAAAGACTTTACCAAAGTGATACTCAGGGGGCAAAGGGAGGCAGTAGTTCCTAAAACCCGGAGAGAACAGCTAGGCTGTAGGAGAGGATTGTAGTCCTTGATGGAGGTGCACAGCTAACCCAAGAGAAGAGAGTAAAGACCCTGACCTCCCTCTCCCCCCTCTTCCATTGGCTGAACCCAATCAGAAGCCAGAGCAAGGACACCATTGATGCAGTTCTGACAGAATAGCCTCCTGGGACAGAGAGCAAAATGGAGATGGATGAAGAGGGAAACTTGAAGGGCCTCGGGAAACTATACCTGGAAAAACACAGTGAATGTGGTTTCAGCTACAACCTTCTGAGAGAACTAGTCAATACATTGGATGCTTTTTCTAAAAGGTAAGGCACCTAGGAGACAGAATCAATTAACATGACAAGATGGGACCTTGGCCACATTTCAGTGTTATCTACTTATACAGAATTCTTCAAATTATAGCAGTTTCTGATACTTTAAACTGCTAAGAGTGAAGGAGAGATACAGAGATGAATAGAGCATTAAAACCAGAGCTCTCATTGTCAGAACATGGAGGCAGCTACAATGCACACCTGGACTTTTGGTATATGCTAATCAACCTGGCCCTGGATTTCGCCATTCCCAAAGGATATGCTGATGGATTTAGCAGTTCCCAAAAATATGTTAATGAACTGAGCGCATTCCCAGGGAAAATGGTAATGACTCTAGCCTGTTATGTTAACTAACCTGGTGGGAAAGCAATGAGGTGTAAATGACCTACTGAATATGTTGATAAGCAAACTCACCCTCGCTGAAATGTGTGGTTGACAAGAATAAAAAGCACCTGCATCTTCTGATCCGTAGTCAGACGAGTTATCCATTGTGCCACTGGCCCCGTACTACAACAACGTGACCGTTAAACTATGTCTGTGGCATTATCAAAGATGTTTAATTTACAGGCAAGAAGAAGGTCAAATGCCTTGCAACTGGATGTCTTTCCGATAAGACAGTCCTACAGATTTAGAGACTTGTATGTGGGTTATGTTACATAAATTAACATGTGTTTTCTATTTTCAAAGGGCATAAGCCTACGATCTTATTACCTGAGTGATTGTCTGTACGTATAGGCCTCACTTAATCCTGTCTGCATTGCTGCCTCCTGAGACTCAATGGTTTGGCTGAACTAAGTGGCTGGGTTGGTGAAGAATGGGGTGGTCTGTGGGCTTCATTTT
Organism: Furipterus horrens; assembly: GCF_987537825.1. Taxonomy (NCBI): domain Eukaryota; kingdom Metazoa; phylum Chordata; class Mammalia; order Chiroptera; family Furipteridae; genus Furipterus; species Furipterus horrens. Next base: position 55,218,798 of record NW_028327182.1, on the reverse strand, counting down.
AAAACTGGTTTCTCTTTTCTGTCCTAAAGGCTTGGACAGAAAGAGCCCAGAGGCCTGAGAGGGGGGAAACCTAAACTATTTCCCTCAGCCCAAACTAAGTATAATGGGCAAAAGGGTCTCGGACAGGTGAGATGTACCTGGCACACCTTCCTCCAAAGAAGCCCTTCTTTTCCCTAATGTGGGACATTGAAAAATTAATACCTGTCTTTTGTCATCTAGTGGTTATGGATTAGATGATGTCCTTTAACCCTGTCGCCAAATCTATTGCCTCCAGAATGCAACAAGGATGCCAGCCTGTTAAATCAAGCATGCCATTGTCTGGGGACAGCCAACCAACCTGGAGTCTGCACAATCCTTCCCTATGTGGGAAGGCCACCCTCCCCTCCACACCCCCAGTCTTATTAGGGATTTCTGGACCCAAGGGTAGGTAGGACGATGACCATGTCCAGCTTGAAGCAGCTAGAGGAGCTCGACACCTTCGCCCATTGTCCATTATAAGATTATAAAGGGTCTTAAGTCTGAGAGGAAGGGATTGTTATTTTTTATTGTTAAAATAATTACTTAATTAATTAATTAATAATTATTTTTTAAAAAGAAGAAGAAGAATATATGAAAGGATGAGGCAGGAGAGCTTGTAGGTACGACCCATGGGCATGGACTTGGGGGGGGATTGTTGGGGGTGCTGGGCGGAGGGAAGCAAAGGGGAAAAAATTGGAACTATTGTAACAATATAATAAATAAAATATACTTAATAAATCTTTTTTAAAAAGCACCTGCAGAAGTATGGGTGGGACTCCTATGGCCCCACAAGAAGGACCAGGAGTCCCTGTTCCCCATTCCCATTCCCTGTTCCCTTGTTCCCCATTCCCCTTGTCCTATGGGCCCTTGTGTTGGTCCTGGTGTTGCCTCTCCCACCCGCCCCTGTCCCCCTTTTCCCTCAATAAACCAATTGCCTGATCCCACAGTGGTCTCTGGGTGATTTCTCAGAGCAAGGCTGCCCTGACACTTTGATATTTAATAATATCAAATATTAAAGCCTTTCTCCTGCTCATCTCCATTACTCCTCATAAAACAGGTTTTTTCCAGAGAACTCTGTTAATAAGGATTTCTTATTCCTGCTAACCAGATTATGTTAAACTAGTTTCTTGGTTTCCCCCATTAAAATGGGTCTTCAAGAGCCAAAAGAGTTCAGGGGAGTGGGGTTGGGCTTGGAGACCATGTCTCAGATCCCACCTGTCTGCTCCAAATATCCATGAAGGCCTTGCCTGAGTTTTGTTCCTGCTTCTGGAAAATGTTACATGCCTGTTCTTAACAATTCAGAACTCCATTTGCATTTTAGATTTAGGCTTTTTAAAAAAGGCTAGCATATTATCATGGAAATCATTCAGGTAATTTATTATAACATAAAAGGCAGAACTTTTAATATCTTAATGAAATAATGAGAATTGAAAAACTATGCCTTAGAATAGAGCAAATAACCAAATTCCAGTTAAAAACTCTTAGGATTGCTGTTTTAGTCTGTGACCCAACCATTTCCAAGGACAGAGCACTCAGAATTATCATAACAGTTCTGATACAAAACAAAACCATCCATCATGATCCCTTTCTTAAAGAAATTGGACTTTCGTTCTCATTAAATGTGAAAATGATGAAGTAGTGGCCTCCATGAAGAATGTAGAATGTTTTTCAATTAAGAGATACATTTGAGGGAGATGATTTTATTTATAGATGATCACGATCATATTAGCCAAATTAATGAATCCATTTTGGATTGGTTTCCAATAAATTATATTTTCATTTTTTTAAAATATTTTATTTATTTATTTTTAGAGAGACAGGAAGGAGAGAGAACGAGAGGAAGAGAAACATCAATGTGTGAGAGATACATCAATGTCTCGCAAAGCAGCATGTACCCCGACTGGGAATTGAACCAAAGACCTATTAGTTCTCAGACCAGCACTCAATCCACTGAGCCACACCAGCCAGGACCATATTTTCATATTTTAAGAATTCTCCGAAGCTTCCTCATCATGTTACAGAACCCTTAGGCTGCTCCAATTGAAACAGAACCCACGGGCTATTTAGTTAGGGGCCCGGTTGCCCGCCACCAGAATTATAACTCTCAATACCAGAGTTTAGTGAAAAGAAAAAGAATTGTTTATTTAATAGTTACATAGATTTAGATTATTTGCGGATTTCTGCCATTAAGTCTTATGTTCCTTAAAACACCCACAAACACACATCCTTGCCTCCCCCTACCAAACCAGGCTAGTTTTAGAAAAGTTAGAGATACCGTTTCCCTATTTTCTAAACACAATTCAACTTTACCAGTAGCTGCCAATTATTCAATTCTGATTGGGGAGGCCTTGTCTGTGTTAAGGTGCTCGCTAGCTTTTAATCCAGAACCTCATGGATTCTCGGCCTTTCCTTGTAAACTGCATGGAGTTTTTCCTTCTTAAAACTGCATGGTCCGAACCCTCCTCAAAACCACATGGTCAGACACAGTTAAAATGTCTGCCACTTGTTTTTAAATCCCTGACTGCATCCTGTGATGCAGTCAGCATGGTCCCCAGTTCTGACCATACACAGAACCTCATGCAGGCTCTGTGTGTTTTTTCCATACCATCCCATGGTCCAAGACCCCTCCCATCTCCTTGAGGCCTTGAAAGCATCCAAGCCATTTGTGTAACAAAGACACCAGCCACCAGCCACAGGCATGTGAAGGCATTCTGAAAGCTGCTTCCTTCTCCCCATCCCCCAGCCACAAGCTCTGGCAGTTTTTGGACACCCCCCTTTCTGAAACAATCATACAGATTTGCACACATTAAAATGGTTAGAGTTGGGATTTTTCTGACCAAAATAGATGAAAGATCACTGTTACAAAAAATAAATAATTATAATCATTACACTTACTAATAATTACTCAGCTTTTACCATGCCTGACTTATATGTATAGACTTGTTTCATCTCATAACAGCCCATAACAGTGGGGTGTATTCTATTATTATCCATTTTGCAGATGAAGCCTACTAAGTTCTACTAAGTGACAAGCCATGTTTGTCCACTATGTTTTTCATCCTTGGGGTTCAAGAGGGCTTTCACCCAACTTATTTAAAACAAAATCTAAGATTTGATTTTAAGAAGAGCTGTAGTTCAAGTATAAATGAAGAACCTGGATTACAATATTACCATGAGAATAAAAAAGGGGAACAGTTAACAATGAAGTTATATGTTCTCCTTAAATTGATTTGAAAAAGTAACACACTCCATATAAAAATACAAGTTTTTGTTTGTTTGATTGACTTTTAGAACTATATTAAGTAATTCTAAAGTTGGACAAATAAACATGTAAGAATACCAGTACAACTCTAAATAAAAAGAGCATTGAGGAAAGTCTACCCTAAGAGATTATGTCAAGAACTGGGAAGTTAGTCTGGCACAGTTACATGACGCTGGTAGAAGACACAAAGGGCTGGGTAAAGTCAAAGTGTCAGATATCTGGCCGAGCCAAGTTAATACAAAAAATTAACCATCACATTCCTTAAGTTTTTATCCCATGGTTTTAGCACTCACTGATAATTTTATCTTTAATCAATCATTATTATGATGGTTAAAAATGACAATATTCTAACTTTATTATTACATCCATATTTATTAGTGTCAGAACATGGAGGCAGCTAGAATGCACACCTGGACTTTTATACATGCTAATCAACCTGATCCTGGCTGGTGCTCCCAGAGGAAATACTGATGTTTTAGCCCAATATGTTAACTTACCTGGGGCAGTGGGGTTGGGGAAGCAATGAGTTGTAAATGACCTACTGAATATGTTGTTAAAC